>NW_005871071.1:1515757-1531129 GCF_000147115.1 Myotis lucifugus | reverse complement strand
TTTGTATTAATTGGATTAGCAATAAAATTGAGTGTTTATCTCTTGGTAATTTTTTAAAACTTGTCAAAGTTATGCAACTTGTTTTTCGTGTAGTGTGTGCTTTCTCTGTTATAGCCAGTTGAGTGCATCTGTATTATAGAGATCTCATCAGGGTGATATGTAGTTATAAATTAAGAATGGCGGGACCTGACTGCTCAGGGCTCCCGTGACAGCATTCGTGTCTCTTCTTTCAGCTGAAAACTTAAAAAATTGAGGCGAAATTCACAAACCACAAAGTCATGAGATTAACCATTTTAAAGCGTACTGTTTAGTGGCAATTAGTGCCTTCACAATACTATGCAACTACCACCCACATCCAGTCTCAGCACATTTTCATGAAAACCCAAACCCATTAAACAGTCCCTTCCGTCCCCCCTCCTCCAGCCCCTGGCAACCACGTCTGCTTTCTTTCTCTGTGCATTTACCTATTCTAGACCTTTCACAAAACCGGAATCATACATGTGACCTTTTTGTGTCAGGTGTGTTTCACTTAGCTGCAGATTTTCAAGATTCACCCCCACTGTACCATTTCAGTGGCCGACTAATAAATATTCCATCGCGTGGATACGCTGTGCTTGGTCGATGCATTCACCCATCGGTGGACATCTGAGTTGTAGCATGTCTTTAAAAAAGCAGCTTCGGATCGGTGGACGCTCTCCGTCACAGAAGATATGCCTTCACCGCACTTGCAGCAGGAACAGCCTCCAGGTTCGCTGTGTGGGTGGGGCTGCTCCCCAATTTACATCCCAGAGGCGGCTCCTGCTCAACTGACAGTCCAGTTCCGGGGCCTGGCAGTGCCACTCTAAGCTTATGCCACCCTCCTGCGCCCACGTGCCTGCCAGGTGGTCTCAGGCCAGCCTTGCCTGTCCAGGCCACACCAGGGCATTCCTGGGGGGCTGCGTCTCTGTTCCCGGGATCCAAGGTGGGGTTCGGGACTTTTTGCCCCAGCCCTTGGCTCAGCCCCTTTTCCATCTCCCTGGGGTGCTGAGAAGGAGCGTTTCCTGCTTCCCCTCTAAGCCTTAGGCCCCCTCCTTGGCTTGAGGTCAAAGCCACCATCCTGGCAGACACAGAAGCCGCACCGCCCATCGGTGACTCTCCGCACGGCCTCTGCGATTCTGACCCCGCCTCAGGGGGACACGTGGCCCAGCTCTGATTCCCTAGTGCAGGGTCGGGGCGAATGCTGGCTGAGCCCCCACATCCCTGGCTCCTCCTCTGGCCCCTCTGGATTCTGTCTGCCCAGCTCACGCCCACCCATTTCTGCTCCCCTCCCTCCCTAACCCAGTCCTTGTTCCCTCTTCTCAGGCGCCCAGAGGTGCCCCGGCACCTGGCACAGGAGCTGCTCAAACTATGTTAGACTGAAGAGCCTCTTCCTTGGAAATTTTGACTCCATACCTGAGGGCCTCTCCAGAGAACCTGCATCTGTTTTGGTTTCATATGCACTGTCTGTGAGCCTCCCGGCGGCCCCGCCAGGTGGGCACCACGGCTCCTGTTCTACGAATGACGGAGTCAGGACGAGGCCACCAGGTGGACTGGCAGGGCCTGGACCTTCCCCAGGGCCTCTAGGGGCCAGCCTGCTCCTCCCTGACTCCTCCCTGCGCTGCTTCTGCCCCCGAGGTCAGTTCTACTGTGAACCTGCGATGCACCCGGGTTAATCCCTGGGTTAGTCATGGGGGTGGCTAAGGCGCTTCGGGGGTGGGGAGGGCTGTCAAATGACTTTGGTCAGTCCTTGGAGGGAGGCCGTCTCCCACCAGGGTGAGAAGCGCTGGCAGGGGCCTGTAGAAGCCCCCAGAGGAACCCCCTGTAGATGGGGGAGGAGGGAGCAGCTGTGGGGTACGGGGAAGAGTCTTCTCCAGGAGCTAGAAGCTTCCAGGCAGTCCCCACACGCATACACACGCACACACATGGATACACACACACACACATACACACACATGCATACACACGCATGCACACACTATTGGAGGGTTTCCTCCCTGGGCAGTGGGTGTTGAGGTGGTCTGTCTGACTCCTTTCCCTTTTGGTCCAGGAGGAAGGGAAGCTTTCTGACACGAGAGACAAGAGGGAGGCAAAAAGGAGGCGTGAGCGTGGAAGGAGGTCCCCCCGAGCAGCTTGGGAAAGGCCTGGGCGGCAGCCAAGGCCCCGCCGCTGCCCGAGGAGACCAGGTGGCCCCGCTCTCCTGCCCGCAAACCTCCACAGTGGCCCAGCCTCCTCTGTGCCCCCCACGGGGCTTCAGAAGGCCCTGGGCTTGGCTCCCACACTCATATCCCTGGTTCCTGGTTCCTTCTGAAGCTGCCGTTAGCTCTACCTCAGCTGAAACCTGAAGATCAGGCCCATTTCCGACATGGAGACGGGAGGCCCCCGATCCTCGGAAGACGCTCAGAGTGCTCACTGTACTTCCTTCCAAAGGCTCTGGGGACGTGCATTGGTTGCTATGGAGACTGCTTCCTGTAGAGTAGGTTTTCAGAAAAAAGGATGATTCACAAATTCTTTCAGAAGGAAGAGTCAGTCCACGGGGACGACTTGATGTAATAGGCTTAAGGACCGGCTTCTATGTGCGTGCTTTCTTCCCCTTTGCATGCTGGGGCCACGGCTGCTGCCTCTGAGCCTCACCCTGCACATGGGGTTCTTGCTGCCTGCTGCCCGCCTCCATTAGCCTCTTGCCAACATCTGAGGGCTGGTGTTAACGATGACAGTAGACGCCCGGCTAGCCTCTCAGGGAGTGACTGTCAGGGCCTCGCGGGGTCTTCACAGCCACCTCTGGGCCTCTGGGTGCCATGGGGCCTTCAACATTCGTTTGCAGAGAGCTTTTTCTACAATGACTCTTTGGGGTGAGGGGGAAAGGCTGGGGTTAGGGAAACTGAGGTCCACAGAGCGGAGGGACTGATCCAAGGCCCCCCGGTATGTAAGTGACAGAGTTAGGCACAGAAGCCAGAACTTCTAAGCAGCTGTGGCCTGCAGAGCAGGAACCAGGACAAACGCTTTCATGGACAAACATTTTTTTGAAGAATGGGCAAAGAAAAGGGGGTTGGCTGGTGAGGGCAACAGATAGAAATACTGATGAGGGGTTAACATTAGGTTGACATCTGATTGAGATGATCCTTCTTTTCTTTTGGAAAGAGCACTGTACTGGGAGTCAGCTGCGTGACCTTGGAGAAGTCACTCTCCCTCTCTGGGCCTCAGCTTTCTTACCTGTCAAATGAAGGGGCTGGGCTTGAATGAGCTCAGATCCCTTCCAGTGCCCACATGCTCCCCTACTGCCCTGATGCTGGAAATGCCAGTGAGGGTCCCTCCATGCGAAGATTAGTGTTCCAGGGTTCCCTGAGCCCACAGCACCAAGCCCAAACTCCTTAGCCTGGAGCTCAAGGCTCTGTGTGATCTGGTCACAGCTCATCTTTCCAGTCTTACCTCCCATTCATTTCCTGTGGGTGACTTGTTCCATCCACCCAGCCTGAGCACCTTTGTGCACACCCTCTACCTGCAGAGCAGGGCCCCTCTCACCCCAGTGCCCTGGGCTGACGAAGTCCGGTTAGTCCTTGGCTCTCAGTTAAGATGCCACCTCCTTCAGGAACCCTTCCCGGAATCTGAGTTTGGGGTCCCGATCTTCCCAATCCTGTATCCACCGTTACTGCCTTCATCTGAACACACGCTGTAATTATCTAGTCATTCAATTCAACAAATATTCCTGAGTGACAAGCATGTGCTATGACAATGACAAATTCTGACATAGTTCTGCCTTCACAGGGGGGAGAAGGAGACATCAATCAAATAACCATGTTCATGAATGTGAAATTGCAGACAGAGTGGGGGGGAGGGGGGGGAGAAGGAAGAGAAACCGGTCCCTGAGAGCTTGTCTGGTACCTGGGAAGGAGGAGAGGGTGGGGCGGGAAGGAGGAGAGGGTGGGGCGGGAAGGAGGTATTCCCAGAAGGGGACAGCCTGGGTGGCTGGTGGAGAGGAGTGTGAAGGGTGAGAGGCTGGAGGAAGGCCAGGGCAGGGGAGGGGGCCTTCCTCCAGAGAAGGGGGTGGGGGTGAGCTGGTGGGTGGGCAGGGGCTAGCCCTTGGGGGTTTGGGGGTGCCTTGATCAGAGGAGCCATCTGGAGAGCCTTTGACAGGTTTTAAGGAGGGACTGACAGATCAAATTTGTGTTTCAGAGCAATGAGTGTGGCTGCTGTGCAGAGCCTGGCCCGGAGCAGTGGTTTGCAGCCTCAGATGTGCTGCACCAAGAATCTGAGACACCCGAACCTCGGTGTCACCACCAGACGTCGCCTCCAGTGGGTCTCGGGGAAGGCAAAGGGAAGAAGGTGCCCAGTAGGAGACCCTGCAGCGGGCCAGCCGGGAGAGGGGAGCACCTGGGACAGGACGGCAGGGCACAGAGCGCCTCGAGGGAGGCACAGGGGGTGAAACTGACAGGGTTTGGCAACTCATTCCCAAGGGATGAAGGAGGAGGAAGTGTCAAGGTTGAGCCCAGTTTCTGGCTTGTGCGCGGAGACAGAGGGTGGCATGTGGCGCAGCAGAGAGCATGGGGAGACGGGTGTTGGGGGCCAGCGAACAGGACCCTGAGGACCCGCCTGCCTCCCCCAGGGCTCTGTCCTCCGCGGGGCTGAGGAGGCCATGCTTCCCCGGGGCCCCCAGCCCCTTGGAGCTCTCACTCGCAGAGACGAAGGTGGCCCGTGGCCCATCCCCCTAGCTGGGTGCCTCAAATGGAGATGAGAGGGAGGCCCAGAGGTAGGGCACCCCCACCCCCCCACCGGTACCAGGCAGCCCAACATGTGGTCAAGGCATGTGGTTTGGAAACAGCCCTTTGTGAAGCCGTCCCAGCCACAGCGGGGCTTGACTTGCCGAATCAGCGGGCACCCCAACCAGGAAAATGAACCCGGTTCAGCAGTCAGCTGTGCTGTCACGGCAGCCTGGACCGAGCCTCCGGCGTGCGGGAGGCAGATAAACACAGCGAGCAGCTCCCTCGGCTCCCCCGGCAGGGCTTCTGGGGTTGGCACACTCGGGGCCAGGCCTGTTCCGGGGAAGGGGGTGTAATCAAATGTGGTGACTTGGATAAGTCCCTTACCTGGTCAGGTCCTGGGAGGGGTGTAATAAAATGTGGTGACTTGGATAAGTTCCTTACCTGGTCAGGTCCTGGGAGGGATAGAGGGAGGACTAAGGCCCAGCTCTGCTCTCCCTGGAGGCCACTGGCTCTGGCTCTAGGACAGACCCTGGGTGAAGAGGGGCCGCATGAGGCCCCGCAAAGTTTCCAGGAGGAAGAGGAGGTGGGGGAGGGCTGGGAGCAGGTGAGAAAGGGAAGTGAGGGAGGAGAGGAGGGAGGGGAGAGGAAGAGGGGGATAGAAGAAGAGAGGGAACAGGAGGGAGAGGAGAGAGAGGGGGGAGAGGGGAAGCCAAGGAAGGAGGAGGAAGGGGAGGAGGGGAAAGCAGCCCCTCCTCAGATCAGAGCTCCTCCCCATATCCCTCAGGCGGAGAGCTTGCCCTGGGTGTTTGTCCCACCATCACTCTAACTAGAACCCTAAGGTCCAGCTTCAAGGCGCTCTCATTGGACTCCCATATGGGAACCTGTAATGACCACACTAAGACATTCTTGCTCTGTTTATAAGCACTTCCTTCAAAACATCTCTTCTCCCATCCCCCAGTCCCGGCACCAGGCCTGTCACCAAGGCAACGGCCCCTGGGCACTGGACCTTTCCTCCTTGCGCTTGCACACACCTTCACCTGGGAGGGTGCCCCGCCTTTTCGGTAACTTTCGCAAGAGTTGGGTCATATTAGATACAGTCCCCGGCCACTTGCTTTGCTCACTGAACAGTAAGTGCATCATGGAAGTCCCTCTGTCTGAGCAGATCGAGCTCTGGCTCATTCTTTTCCGTGGTGTGTAATAGGGCACCTGGCACAGCCACCAGACGTTGTCCCCGTTGTAAAATAGAAATAGAGTCTTGTTTAATGCTGGAGACGGCGGTGAGCTCTTTTCACCTGGCAGCAAGAGCGACTACCTTCATCGTTCAAAGCCAAGACTGGCAGCCCTGGGTGGGGGTTTGTTGGTAAAGATAGAGAACTGGGCTCTGCCCCAAGCAGTTTGCTGTCCAGCCAGGGAGACGAGAGGACGCGGCCACTGGGCAGAAGGAAGGAGGCCCGGCGTGAGCCTGCGGGACTGGCGGGTGGGTAAGCCCCCGGAGAGGGCAGCCCTGGGGCAGAGGGACGGCGGAGGCCGGGAATTATCTGCTGGGCAGTGTGGCCGAGACCTGAAGTTAAGTAGGAAAATGTAAGGTCATTCAAAGGATGGGCCGAACCTGCTGCTTTTGCACTGAGTTCCCGGCAGGGTTCAACCGCCCCAGGTTATGTTTGGCCTTTAGTTTCCCCTCCCTGGAGGCTGAGCCACTTGTCTCTTGATTTTATAACTGCAGAACGGTTGAAAGTCTGCGATTTCAATCAAAAGCTTAAGAAAATAATAATCCTTGGTTGGCCTAATTCTTTCCTGAAAATACCTCACACTGACAGAAATTGTCTTTAAGCCCCTTTTCTCATCTTTCGTGCTTAAAATTTTTTCCTTAATTAAAAAGAATTGTTTACCTGATGTGGGCTCCAAGGTGCTTATTTCGTTTAACTTATCCTCTTGCTCCTTTTCCCCTTATCTTAGCAGTGACTTGATGACTCTAAGTCTCTATTCTCCTGTCATCAAGCGAGCATGGTCTCTGTCACTGAGGGAACGGAATGATGAACTTGACCATCAGCTCACTTCTATCCCCACCGGATGGAGCCCCCCAATAGCAAGCAGATCCCCTAAATCCAGCTGCTCTAACTGGGCTGCTTGTCCCTAGCAGAGATTTTAGAATGGTCTTTCTCTCAGAATAACATTTCAATTTCATTCAACTCTACCAACATTTGATGACAACATTAACTGAAAATTAATGATGAATTAATGTCTGCATTTCAAAGTACCTGGTTGAATTATAGAGAGAGAGGCAGCCAAATTGATACATCACTGAAAGCCAGCAATTGTTGATTGACAGAATGTTTTCCACCCCTACAGCGGTTCTCAACCTGTGGGTCGCGACTCCTTTGGGGGTCCAACAACCCTTTCACAGGGGTCGCCTAAGACCATCGGAAAACACATATATAATTACATATTGTTTTTGTGACTAATCACTATGCTTTAATTATGTTCAATTTGTAACAATGAAATTGGGGGTCACCACAGCATGAGGAACTGTATTAAAGGGTCGCGGCATTAGGAAGGTTGAGAACCACTGCCTTAGGGCGATCAAGTGTGGTACCCAGTCTGAGAATGCCTCCGAGACACACCATCCAGACCGGACCCTGGCTCGGAGGACTGTGATAGAGTTCATCTGACTCAACAAATGAAGTCACTGGGAAGAAGCACTGGTGGTCAGTTTACCGTGCATGCCAGGGCCAGTGTATTCAGCAGGCATCTGCTGTGGCTCCAGAAGACCCCGCCGAGGAGAGCTCGTGCATGAAGTCACCGAATCCTGGCCAAGGCAGCTTTGGCTGACCGTCTCTCAGTACCCCAGGAGGTATTCCCAGAGGCAGGAGACCACGTTGGTGTATAAAGCCTTTGAAATCAGCGGACGGTGGTTTCTTATGTTAAATCTAGAAACGGGGTGGCAGGAGAGGGAGGCACTGTGACTCCGGTGCCAGGAGGCTCGAGTTCTGGTTCTGCCACAAGTGTTACTGGACTTGGCAATTCAGGTCACTGAATGGCTCCCTTGGAGTCACCGGGCTGCGTGGGGAAGTGTAGAAAAGTAAGGGATTCTGTCCATCACGGGTTGTCAGGCATAAAGGATGCCTTTTCCCCACTTCCCTGAGCCCGGTTTCTTTATCTGTCAGGTGGAAACACAAATTACCATGTGCCCACCCCTGGTCCCCTAGGAAAGTTACCATGAATAAGACGAGAATATATGTGGGGAGCCGGCACGGCCATGGCATACTCAGCCCCAGGGTGCCTTATGTGCCATGCCAGCTCAGCCTGGTTCAGTGACCCTGAGTGGGGGCGATGAAAGGCTTAGAAGAGACAGACAAGAGAATGAAAGCTGGGTCTCGGTGGGACGCTGCCCCTCTGATGGACAGTGCCAGCGCCCGCGCCCACAAGCCGTGTCTTTATTTTATAGCAGATGCCACGAGGCAAAGTAAGGGCGTGATCAAGATGTTTACAACAGCCCTAACCAGTTTGGCTCAGTGGATAGAGCGTCGGCCTGCGGACTGAAGAGTCCCAGGTTTGATTCCAGTCAAGGGCATGTACCTTGGTTGTGGGCACATCGCCAGTAGGGGGTGTGCAGGAGGCAGCTGGCCGATGTTTCTCTCTCATCGATGTTTCTAACTCTCTATCCCTCTCCCTTCCTCTCTGTGAAAAATCAATAAAATATATTTAAAAAAAAAGATGTTTACAACATTCTCGTGGGTTTCAGTCCCACTCAACTACATGCACCTGAACTCTATCACTCAGGCATGTGGGGCCACGTGTTCGGACCACAGGTTCAAGCTTACAGCTACAGCTGTTGGCTAATTGTGCTGGGAAGGCTCTGCCCTCCAGCTCGGACTTGCACGTGGCAACGAGAGGACTGTGCCTTCTCATTAGTCCAAGGCTTGAACCTGTCCAAACACTGTAGCCGCGCCCCATAAATATGGACATGCAAATGCCATACAAAGTTCACAGGTCTACACAAATAGAAAGCACTCCTGGATATCACTTCTAGGTTCCTTCTCACACAGCTTTTCCATCTTTCCCGATTGCGGTTCCCTTGCTATTCAACCCCGCTCTTCATGTACCGCCTCCCTTGGGGGCAGCCTGACCTTCTCGCAGGCTCTCTCCTCTGACACTGGGGAAGCGAGGACCACAGATGAGCCTCTTGGCTTCCTCCTGAAATGCCCTCCTCAGCGTTTCTCAGCTGTGTCTTCAGAGACGTCTCAGAATTCTTGGCTGGGCACCCACTTTCCTTCAGCCACACAGCTCTCCGGAATTCCCAGAGGCAGCCTCGCCCGGGGCAGCCTGGGGGGTGTGGGCCAGACAGATCGCCTCTTCATTATCTGTGGGCGTGGCTGAGCCGTGGCTTTCTATCTATAAAGTGGGGATAATGAAGGTGCTCTCCTGGGCATCTGTGAGGATGAACGAAAGGAAGGTAGGTGGAAGGGGCTGGCAGAGTGTATGTAGGAGCTGAACATGCGTCCTTTCCTTTTTCCTTCTTTCCTGTCCCTTCCCTGGTCAGCGGCCTGCAAGGCACTGCCGCCTCTCTCTTGTCGGAGCTCCTGTCTGTTTGCAGAAGAAAGGAACTCGGCCCCTGTCTGTGCATCTGCCTGGAGAAGCCCCCGCAGGCGACACCCTCCCTCCTGTGCTGGCTTCTCTGCGCTGTTCCGATTTTCCCCGTGTGGAGCTGGGGGGGGGGGGTGCGGGAGGAGGACATCTGGATGCACCACTGAATGTCCGTGCTACATCTGGACATGTTACACAGCCACAGCCACCACCGCACACTGAGATTCGGGTCACCTGGTCTGTGTGTAGGTGCTGGGGTGGCCCCAGAGGAAGGGGGAGGGACTCAAGGGGCCTGGAGAAATGAGGAGTCAGGTAGGATCTTATTAAGTAGATTTTGCTAAAAGCTGTTGAGACGCTGCTCATAAATACCCCACTTCCTGCTGTTTTCTCAGGAGATAATACATGAGGGCTGGAAATCAAATTAAGCAGAGGCTTCCCAAGTCCCTTGAACTATTCCTTGTTTTTTTGTGTGTGTATTATTTGTTTTTGTTTTTTTTGGTTAATCCTCACCCAAGGATTATTTTTTTTCCCATCGATTTTTAGAGAGAGTAGAAGGGAGGAAGGGGGGGGGAGAGAGAGAAACAGCTATGTGAGAGAGACACACCTGCACGCACCCGACTGGACAGGCATCCTGCAGCCCAGGTACGTGCCTTTGACTGGGAATCAAACCCTGGACCCCTTGGTCTGCGGGCCGACGCTCTAACCACTGAGCAACTGGCCAGGGTCAGCTATTCCTTTTGAATCCAGGGCCCTGGGGAACACGCGGCCTGTGCCACACCTGTTTCATACATGCTCCACCTCCGTTCTGCAGGGGAAGCAGGAAGAGAGCAAAGTGTGGGCTCCGAATGTGCTGGCATCATTGGCGTGCTGCGCCCCACCCCACCCTGGGGCCTGCCTCCCGCCGTGTGCCCTCTCCACTCTGTCTGCAGCCATCTTTCTCCTCTTTGTTTTGTCGCCCCTAGGGCTGTCAGTGGGGTCTTGGGTCACCCTGTCCTCATAATCTCGCGTGTTCCAGAGCGTGCTCGGTGGAACACCTGTTACTTAAGAATGTGGCCCCCAAATGGACCCCAGGGCTGGCAGCAGGAAACGCCGTGCACCCCCTCTCCCTCCTGGGAGCTCTGGGTTCATATTACCTATGAAGAGCCCTGAAAAACCCCACATAAGTGCTGTCGTTTTGCTCAGCTGGTTTCTCCTAAAACGACTTGGAGCGGGGCCTTTCCCATGAACCCCCAAGGAGCACCTGTGACAGCGTTCGGGGACCACACTGGGGAAAGCTGGCAGGAGCGATGCATTAGTTGTAGGAACGCTGTGAAGTCGAAATTCACTAAGGAGAACTCTGGCATCAAAGGCCTATGGGAAAGTGTGTGTGCTCTGCTTTAACAAAAATACGACATTTGTGGAAGTCAGGGGTCCCCACCCCTTTCACCATGAAAGATCCTTTTTAGTTCTTCCCTCAAGGGATTCCGTGTTCCAAAGCTTTTATCTACCCAACAAGCTACATTTATTGAATAATAATTTGTTCCTTTGAGTTTTATTCATCAAAGACATGTAACTGCCGATTAGTGCTTCTGATCAGTCAAGATACCACACTGAGTTGATAGACTCCAGCCCAGAGCAAATACACTTAATGTTTTATTTAGTCTGGGAACCTCATTGAGGTAAATGTATGATTTTCCTTTGGGCTTTTTGAAATCTTGAAAATGGCTTGCAGACCCCCTTGCTGCCTTCACAGAGGGCAGGGCCGGGGCAGGGGAGGAGGACCGTGGGCGGAAACCCAAAGCCGACCCACAGCCGTGGGGAGGGAGGCCAGGAGGGGGGGGGGGCGAGGGGGCAGTGGTTACAGGCTCCCACAGACAGCGTGGACAGGGAGGGGCTAAGTGCTCAGACTGAGGAGTCCAGATCCTGTGAACAGATGAGAAGCCACTGGCCAGACGCACCCGCATGGGACTCCCCGATGTGGGCAAGAACCTGGGCGGCAGTGTCTCCGCTCCGTGCACCCCTGCACCCAGGTCCCCAAGGAGAGCTGGGGAAGAGGACAGGGCCACGGGCCACAGGCTCCTCTCCCCAAACCTCCTGATAGTTTTCATTTGTGAGCCACTGCGAGGGGAGCGGACCCCGTTCCGCTCTGTCTTGGGGGTCGGTGGAGCCCTTGCAGGCGTGAAGGCCCTGAGGTTCCTCCTTCTATTCTGTGATTAGCTCACTCCAACCCAGAGGCGCCCGCTCGCATGGTCCTGGCCTGGCCTGGCAATGGCCTTGCGCTTGGGCCCAGCCTCGCTCCTCAGCTCTCTCCCTCATTAGCCAGGACCTCGCCATTTCCCAGAAGATACAATCTGTGTCTGGCAGAAGCCCAGTTGCAAAAATAAATCTTCCCCTGAACATTTTCCAGGCCCACGTTAGAGACACAGCTGGGTGATGCGTTTTACCCGTTTCCAAAGGCAAACAGCTGACGCCACGGCCTCATTCCCTCTGAAGGGAGCCATGGGCTCCACCCTCAGAAGGACAGGCCTCCTCTGAGCAGGGAGACTGAGAGTCCTTGCGACCGTCCCCTGTCACCACCCGCTGCGTCTGGGACATGTTGGATGGAGCTCACTGGCCTGGGCCCCGGGGCAGAGCAGCTACTGCGCAGGGGCCCTTCCCACTCCCCCGGCCAGTGGCTCTGGAGGCACTGACAGCCGCCCTCCCACACTCTCCCTGTCTTTGTTGTTCTTTCATCCATTCACTGTCAGTGAGCATTTACTCCCGGTGTGGGTCAGGGCGGGCACGTGCTGGGCACCGCGTACAGTGGTGGACGTGGATGATGGGCGCCCTGTCCAGGCAGAGACGAGCGAGTGAGCGATGCAGGGTCACACAGGCTGCTGCGGGTCCTCAGCACTGTCTCATGTGACCTTCACAACGGCTCTGTGAGCTGGGAAGGAAGGAAGGAAGGAAGGAAGGAAGGAAGGAAGGAAGGAAGGAAGGGAGGGAGGGAGGAGGAGGGAGGGAGGAGGAGGAGGAGGAGGGAGGAGGGAGGGAGGAAGGGAGGGAGGAATGGGGGAGCAGGGAAGGGAGAGAAGGAGGGAGGCAGGAGGAAGGAAGGAGGGAGAAGAGGAAACTCCTATTTACCTGGTCAGTGCCCCCTGCTTTCACCTGCAGGACCTCCTTTAATCTCCCCAACTACACGACGGGGTGAGAGGGTGTCTCCATCCTCACTTTCCCAGAAAAGAACACCGAAGCCACAGGAAGTGGCAGAGGAGGGCTTGGCACCAGGTTGGTCTGATTCCAGAGTCCTAAGCTCTCCTGTGCAGGCACACTCATGTGGACCTTCACACGTGCACACACCGTTCACTCACACGTGCACACACCATTCACACGTGCACACACCGTTCACTCACAGGTGCACGCACTTGGACTGCGGGCCGTGCTCCAGGCGCACCAGTGAGGGCCCGCGTGTGGCCATCCCCCTCTCCTCCCCAGAACAGTGGGTGTGTCCTGGCACCTCTCGGCTCCTCTCTGTGCTGGTCGCCTGCCCCTCCCCCACGCGGGGACCACGGGGGCTCCCTGTTGCCCGTGGTTTGTTCTTCAGCTGACCCTTTGCTGCAGGGATCCCTCATGCCCTCGGTCTCCCTGTTAACAGTTTGCCCAACAATCTTGGCTGAGAGGGCGGGAGGAAGGGAACTGTTTTATGCCAAGACAGAAAGACCTGCTTTAATGATTATTTTTTGCCCAAGAAAATGGTCCTCCTGCCATTCCATGAACCACAGAGCCAGTGCTAGTCTTGGCTTCCTGTCGCTTGGAGAGCTCCTCGCAGTCAGGGAGGCCACACGAAGTTCGGCGGGTCAATCACGCTGACCTGGCTGGACTCAGGCTCCACCAGCGGGGGCCCTGTCAGGTCCTGCACAGATTTTCTTCTTTTTAACCGAGCAGTGCGTTCAGAGAACCCTGGCCGCCACCTCTGCACTCCCTCACCCAACACTCCATGCAGGCCTGTCCTGCGCCTGCCCACTTGGAAGGAGCCCTGTAGGAGGCACTTATTCCAAATAGGCTTCTGCTGTCATCACTTCTTTGTTGTTGTTGTTAATCCTCACACCAAGGTAATTTTTTCCATTGATGTTTAGAGAGAGTGGAAGGGAGGGGGAGAGATAGAGAGAAACATTGATGTGAGAGAGACACATTGGTTGCCTCCCCCACACACCCTGACCAGGGCCGGGGATGGAGTGCCCTTGACCAGTATCAACCCCTTCAGTTTGATGCTCTATCGACTGAGCCAAACTCGCTTGGGATACTTTTTTATATTTATTTTTTAAATATTTTTATTGATTTCAGAGAGGAAGGGAGAGGGAGAGAGAGAGAGAGAGAAACATCAATGATGAGAATCATTGATCAGCTGCCTCCTGCACGCCTCCTACTGGATATCGAGCCCGGGCATGTGCCCTTGCCTGAAATCGAACCTGGGACCCTTCAGTCCACAGGTCAATGCTCTATTCACTGAGCCAAACCAGGTAGGGCTTGTGCCGGAAGCCAGTCCATCCTTGCTGCTTGACACAGTCGCTGCAGGAAAGAAACATCTGCACAGCATATGTTTCAAGGGACCTGGCATATATAGCATATTGTTCTTAATATGTTTGCTCTCCTTAGTGCCATGTGTTTTAACCAAGGTCACCTCTCTGAGAAAGGTTGTTTCCCCAGGTGGGGATTTTTCCCTGAGGTTAGGGAGGGGATACAACCCCTTAATTAAGTGCCAGGCGGGTAGTTAAGCTACATAATCTTTACTCCCTGGAATGGAGATAAGAAACGCCCTAACCTTTGTAATAGAAATTGACAGGATTAAAATCGGCTGGTATAAATACGGATGTAACAAGACAATAAACAACACAACCTGATCAGATCCTCATCACATCATCGTCAGTTCCTAACCAGAACCTAGCCAGAGAACATGGCAAAAGATCCAGGACGCAGAACCTTGCTATAGAACTTGGCTGGGGAACCTAGACAGAACATGGCAGGAGAACCTGGATAGAACCTGGCAAGAGAACCTTGCAACAGAACCTGACTACAGAACCTAGCGAGAGAACATGGACACAGAACTTGGCTGGAGAAGAGACAGAACTTTGCTGGAGAACCTAGCAAGAGAACCTGTACACAGAACTTGGCTGGAGATCCTGGAGGGAGAACCTCGCTATGCTGATGAACTGAACCCAGTTTCCATGTCATTCATTCTTCGCCGACTCCGTCCACACCTTTGGGGACCCCTGGACCTGCTGGGGATGGACCCCAGCAGGCTTGGGCTACTTTTTAAATGATTTACTTGTAATAACAGAAAATTAATCTGAATCTAATCACCACGGCCCGTTAAGCTTACAGAAATCTTTCCATATCCTACCACATCTCAGAATGCTCGCTGCTTGATCTCGAGAAGGTGACTTCATGTTCTTTGGTGGTTTTTCAGTGTCCGGATCCTTGTGTTTGCTTTTTATTGGGAACACGGGCATCTTTACTATTTGCAAATGGGACTCAGAAAGGTGAGGTGACTTTCTGCAGATCACACAGCCTCGTGATCTGGAGACAGGGTGGAACCTCCATGCCCAATCTACAGGGGTGCTGCACGCTGGCTGCACAGGGAATCACGGAGGGGGGGGTACACCTTTAAACTATCAACACCCCAGTCCCCACCCTCACGGGGTCTGATTTAATTGGCAGGGCCTGGGCCAGGGAAGCAGTTGAGAACCACTGCTCCAGAGCCTGTAGCACAAGCACCCTGGCCTGGGCCAGAGAAACCATCTGGCTGTGCCACTAATGTGCTGTGTGATTTGGGGCAAATCCCATAACCTCTCTGTTCTTCAGTTTCTTCAGATGCCCAAAGGGAGACCTCTTTCAGGATTTGTGAGTCACAAGGTAAGAGAAGGTGTTGAAGCCCTCAGGGAGGGACACCTGAGAACCGGCTTTGGACCCTGGCGCTCCTCACATCAGCCCAGAGGGAGGGGGGCGAGGCCCTGCACAGGGGTCCTCATCACCAGTGCCTGTCCCCCCACTCACCGGTCCCAGGGTGCTCTTCCCGGGATGGACGCTGAGGTTCCTTGCCAGGGGGAGGGGGTGG
>NW_005871071.1:1500920-1513601 GCF_000147115.1 Myotis lucifugus | reverse complement strand
CTTTTGGGGACCCAAGAGCATTAACCCAAATGACATTTCCACCTCCCCCTCCCCCCACACACACACTAAACCAAAACTAAACAGAAAAGACCAATTTTTTGTCTTACCAAATAGCTCACCTTATTACGTCACTTGGCCTGGATGAAAGTTTACAGAGATGCTGGCTCCATTGTTAATCGATTCCATTGGGCCAGTGTCCGGCACAGAGGTGGGCACTGCCGAGACGGGCCACAGCTACCCACTGAGATGCGGCCTTCATCACCACCTTTGCCCCTGCCAAAGAAAGGGGGGGTGTGATTAAATGACTGTTACTTCCAGCCACTAAACACAGAGCTGGCCGCGCCTCCTGCAGGGAGTGCTCACCCGCTCACCGTGGCTTAGGTTTCCTCTACACATGGCTTGACTGGACCAGGCACGTGCTCACAGGTGGACATGCATTATCTCATGTTTTTCTCACAAGAATCGTGTTATTTTCATTCTCCAGATTAGGAAGTGGGTGCTGAGTCACTTTCCCAAGCCCTATAACTAATAGGTTGCCAAAATGGGTTTTAATCTGAATCTCCCATGTTCAAGTTGTGTTCTTTCCATAATACATCAGTCGATATAGCTGAGCAATTTCATTTTTTAGACAAAAGCAACAAGAAGTGACTGCTAGTATTCACTGTTTTCATTTGCGATGACATACAGGCAGACAATAGACAACAGGGAAAGCAATTGGACATTTCAGTCTTTTTGTCAGGAATTTAGGAATAGATTAGAAACTACTACTGTGGTTATTCTATAAACGACCGCCAGGTGGCACCATTGCATAATAGCTGATACTCCGGCTCAACTACCAATGAAATGGGGAAATGCTGCCCAGGGGCGTGGCCTGCTTTCCAAAAGTCACTCTAATCCAGTGGTTCTCAACCTTCCTAATGCTGCGACCCTTTAATACAGTTCCTCATGTTGTGGTGACCCCCAACCATAAAATGATTTTCGTTGCTACCTCATAACTGTAATTTTGCTACTGTTATGAATCGTAATGTAAATATCTGATATGCAGGATATATTTTCGTTGTTACAAATTGAACATAATTAAAGCATAGTGATTAATCACAAAAACAATATGTAATTATATATTCAATATGTGTTTTCCGATGGTCTTAGGCGACCCCTATGAAAGGGTCGTTCGACCCCCAAAGGGGTTGCGACCCACAGGTTGAGAACCGCTGCAATCGCTGCCAAGTCTAATGAGGCTGTGTCCACGTCCAGCCAGTGCTCATGCTCTCCCTGATGAGCAGAGCTACTGTGTGAATAAGGAACTCATTACCAGCTCCTGTCCATTTACCAATCCATGTATTTAGCAAAGATATCTTTTGTACCTAGTCGCTGCTTTAAAATATTTTGACCTTTAGGAAGGAGAGGAAAAGAGAGAGGAGAAGAGAGGAGGGGAGAGGAGAGGAGAGGAGAGGAGAGGAGAGGAGAGGAGAGGAGAGGAGAGGAACATCAAATGTGAGAGAGACATGTCGATTGGTTGCCTCCCACACGCACCCCAGACCGACCAGGCCGTGGATCAAACCTGCAATGCAGGTACATGCCCTTGACTGGGAATCAAACCCGTGACCCTTCAGTGCACAGGCTGACACTCTAACCACTGGGAAACATGGGCCAAGGCTGAACAGGTGTGTTTTTTTAAAAAATATATTTTTTATTGATTTCAGAGAGGAAGGGAGAGGGAGGGAGAGAGAATAGAAACATCAATGATGAGAGAGATTCATTGATGGGCTGCCTCCTGCACGCCCCACACTGGGGATTGAGCCTGCAACCGGGGCATGTGCCCTGACCAGGAAATGAACCACAGCCTCCTGGTTCATAGGTCCACACTCAGCCACTGAGCCATGCTGGCCAGGCTGAACAGGTATTAAGTGTCATAAAAAATTAACTGCTATGACTTAAGTTCATAACAGAATTTGTGTTCAAGTACCATTGCTCAAATGGTACTCAGAAAAAAAATTCCTCCTGCACAACCTTTTACCGGGAAGCATAAAAGGTCAGAAGCAGTTTTCTTTAAGAAAACAGAAAAGCAGATTAACAAATAAGACTAACAAACGCAGCATGACCTCTATGTGCAGTGGAAATACTTGTTTTCTATTTTATAATTTGGATCTAAAGAGCTTTGAATATTTTATGTTTTGCATATCACCAACCGGCAGCTCCTTCAAGCTGTCAAGTGTAAATGCTGGTCTGTGGAGAGAGGATGCCATTCCCAGAGTGCTCTGGGCTGAATGGCGTCCTCCCGGAATTCACATGTTGAAGTCCTACCCAGTGCCTCAGAATGTGACGGTATGAGTGACAGGTCTGTGAGAGATAGAAGGTGATGAAGACAGAAGGAGGTCATTAGTGTGGGCCCTGCTCCAACATGACTGGTGTCCTTAAAAGGCGAGGCAATCTGGACCCAGGCACACGGAGGGACAAGGCTGGGGGAAGATGCCCACCTGCAGGCCAGGGAGAGAGGCCTCAGCCTCCACCTCAGGCTCGCAGCCTCCAGCACTGGGAGGAAGCAGCTTCCTGTTGTCTGAGCCACCCAGCCTGTGCCCTTTGTCCCGACAACCCCAGCAGGCGATACACGGAGCCTCCCAGATGTACAAGGAAGGGGCGGCGCGAAGAGAGGAAACTAAGACCCCTTCTCTCAGTGATGAACCCCTCTTCCCGGATCAGTGGCACCTGCCTTCTTAAAGTAACCATGTTCACCAAAAGAGCATAACAAATTTTCAAGTTTCAAACATATTCATTTGTTTTTATGCAACTGTATATGGCCTGAAAGTGACAGCCATCCTTCGAGGGAGTCCCCTGTCTTCTAAAGAGTAGTGGCGCCCTAACCGGTTTGGCTCAGTGGATAGAGCATCGGCCTTCGGACTGAAGGGTCCCAGGTTCGATTCCGGTCAAGGGCATGTACATTGGTTGCGGGCACATACCCGGTAGGGAGTGTGCAGGAGGCAGCTGATTGATGTTTCTCTCTCATCGATGTTTCTAACTCTCCCTCTCCCTTCCTCTCTGTAAAAAAAATCAATAAAATATATATTTTTTTAAAAAATGATTTGGTCTTGACCACAGAATTAAAATATATATGTATATATATATATATATATATATATATATATATATATAGAGAGAGAGAGAGAGAGAGAGAGAGAGAGAGAGAGAGTGCTGTGCTAACCCCAGCTGTGCTCAGTGCAGACTCCAGTGTGAGAAGATAAAAGGACAGACTCCCCTGGTGTCTCCTCCACGGCCCAGCTAGGGTGCGGGCATCAGGATTCGCTTGAAGTTCAAAGAACAGAAGGAAAACCTCTCTGGTGCAGGCGGCCTGGGGAAGCGGGCAGGGCCAGCTTGAAGGCGAGGTGGCTTCCAGGGCAGTGAGCTTGGCCAGGACGCCGAGCACGCTGGTTGGGAGACCCCTGTGGGCGGAAGCAGAGGCCCGGGTGGGTCAGGAAGACGGGCCACCTCGCAGGAGTGCCTGGTCGCAGGGGTCCCCACCAGAACCAGATTGGGAGCAGGTGACCAGGCACAGGCAGCCACACGTGGCCACTGCTCTATTCTCAAGACAACAGTTAACTACTAACTGTTTTTAAAATAAATAGTCAATGGACAGTGCTTTTGCAAAAATTGGTTTTCTGTGCCTGGGCTAGATTCTCCTAACACACAAAGGAAATTTCTGGGGGAGGAGGGAACTCCAGAATCTATAACTCTGGGGGGATTAGGTTGTCAGGCTAAGGAGAAAAATTAATTATTTTAGAGCTGTATTACTTAGTAGCCAGCATCCTGCTGGCATCGCCGCACACAGGTACCTGAACTTTTTTTTTTTAAATAAAACCTTATTAACTTGAAATCCAAAGAACAAAAGGAAAAATTCTCCAAACCCCACTGGACTCTGCATTTACAGGTTCCGCTTATCTCAGCGCTTTTAACAACAGCAATAAAAGACCTCTCGTTGGTTGGGGACTAGCCGTGGCTTTGAAATAGTCACCATTTTTAATTAACCAACATGGAAATAATAGGGTTGCGCTGTAATTTGGTATGATTTAATTAACTCCAACTCTGTGTCAAGTCTTAAACCTCCCAGCCCCAACCGAGACGGCCCTCGGCAAACTGCTGGATGAGCTGTCCCAGCCTGGGCTCCAGGCTGCCTCGCTCTGCCCGGGGCAGCCCTGCAGACCCTGTGTTTGCTCAGCAGCTTGTGGGGTAACCTGTTTTTCTTTCTTTTCCTTTTACTTGCCATTACTGCCGCCTCAACGTTTCTACAAAGCTCCTCCTCACTCTTCCCCACTGGGTCCCTTGCCTCACCTCCATCCACAGACTCCTGGCTCAGAAATTCCCTTCAGAAAGCTTCTCCTTTTCCCCTAAAACTGTACCGAATCTGATGCTGACATTCGCCTTCTGGGAGCCTCTCCGCCTGTGCTGTCGCCCTCCCACCCCATCCCCCAGGCCTCCACACCTGGGCCCTGGCTCTCGGCCTCTCTCCTCCGCCCGCTTCATTCCCTCTTCCAGGACCCTCTTGTTCATCACACACACCCCACCCAGCGTCCCTCGGAGCTGGTCCTTGTTCCTCGGGCTCTGGGGATGGGTGAGAGACCTCGGAGGGGAGGGTGGGGGGACGGAGGGGACGGAGGCCCCGGACAAGCCACTTGGTTCTCACTTCTGCTTTGACCAGAGCAGCCCCCTTTCCTCTGAGTCGTGGGTGAAGCCTCTGGGTAATATTTGCTGTGAAAACAAAAGGTTTCTGTTGCTAAAATAGGTTAAAAAAAAACACCCCACTGATCTGTAGGACAGGAACCCTGCTCTTCAGCTTAACAACCAGTACCCAGAGCAATGGAGGTGGGCCACTCGTTTGTCTCCCCTTCGTCTCTCTGCAAACCCATTCACTCCCTGGGCCCAAGCACGTCAGGTTTCCCCACCTTCGTGCCTGCACTAGAGGCCCCTCTTCTCTGTCCTTCTAATCCCCCGGGTGGAAGGGCTGACACAGATTGCACCCCTCCGACATGGCTGTGTCCCCGGAGCTCCAGGCCTGGAAGGGGTCCCTCGATCTGCAGGCCCTGCACCTCTCCCGGCCATCACTGGCTGGACCAGGGGCCCTGCACTGGCCGTCTGTGGCCTGGCGCAGTACCACCTGCCCGCTGGAGGACGTGAAATTGCGAATGGGGACGGAGCCATTTGGTGACTGTGCCTGGTGCTGGGGCACAAGACCTTGTGGAGTCGGAAGCCACTTGTCAGTTAAGATTGGGAGGTGAGGGGTACAGAGCTGTGGGTAAACCGAGAAAGCTGGTCAGCAGAAGTGGGGGAGTAAGGAGGATGGATGGGGCAAAGAGCAGGGGGCAGAGGAGGGAGGGAGGGAGAGAGAGAAAAAGAGAGAGAGAGAGAGAGAGAGACCCTGCTCCCAAGGATGCCCCGGTTCCAGTCCTCATCTGTTGGACCCACTATAGGGCCTCTACTCCTGCCAACAGAGGAGCTAGTTCACATCTCCTTGGCTGGACTCAGCTTTTATCCCCTGCAGCACCCACCAGGACAAGGGCAGTGTGTGTGTGTGTGTGTGTGTGTGTGTGTGTGTGTGTGTGTGTGAGAGAGAGAGAGAGAGAGAGAGAGAGAGAGAGACCAGAGCTACCTGCCTGCTGAGTGTGCACTGGGTGAGGAGTGATTAGAAACCCATGAGCACTTCACACCCCCAGGAGGGCTGGCTTCAGAAAGATGACAATACAAGTGCTGGCGAGGATGTGGAGAAATAGGAACACTCATGCGCTGCTGGTGGGCGTGTAAAGTGGTGCAGCCATTGCAGAAAGCAGTCTAGCAGTTCCTCAGAAAGTTAAACTAGAGTCACCATGTTCATTTCACTCCTGGGTATCTACCCAAGAAAAATGACAACATACATCCACACAAAAATGTGTACCAAAATATGCATAGCACCAGTATTCATAACAGCCCCAAGCGGAAACAACCCAAGTGTCCATCAGCTGCTGAATGGATAAACAAAACGTTGTTGGTCTGTCTGTGCGATGGCTTATGAAGTACTGACACTTGCTACAACCTGTGTGAGCCCTGAAAACACTATGCTAAACGAATAAGCCGGTCACTAAAGACCACACATGATCCCAGTTACATGGAATGTCCAGACTGGAACATTTATAGAGACAGAAAGTAGATCGGTGGCTGCCAGTACCTGGGAGGAAGGGAGATGGGAGTGACTGCTAATGGGCACAGGGTTTCTTCTGGGGGTGATGACAATGCTCTGGAATTAGATCATGATGATGGTTGCCCAGCCTTGTAGAGATACTAAAACCCCATTGAATTGTACACTTTCAAAGAGTGAATTTTAGAGCATGAAAAATAACTCAATTTAAGAAAACTGAAAACACTGGCAGCCCTAATGAATTAAATGCCTAGGTGCTAAGTAGCAACAACAGCTAGTGCGGTGAAAAGAGAGGCAACCAGACATGATGGGCCTCCTATCGGATGAACACAGGCACCTATGAAGGAGCCTTGCCGAAAAGAGTGCACTTGGATCCCATCAAGCCCACAGCTCCAGCACAAACAGAAAGCAGGAGGGCAAAGAAACATGCCGAATGACACACGGGGGAGGTAGTCCAGACTGTGGGAAACTGTACTGGACAAACAACTTCCAAAGGGGACCAAAAGACACCATGAGGGAACGTGTAGATCAGCAGTTCTCAACCTGTGGGTCGCGACCCCTTTGGGGGTCGAATGACCCTTTCACAGGGGTCACCTAAGACCATCGGAAAACACATATATAATTACATATTGTTTTTGTGATTAATCACTATGCTTTAATTATGTTCAATTTGTAACAATGAAATTGGGGGTCACTGTTGCGGCCAAAGGTAAACTGAGTGGGGGGGTGAAAGAATTAAGGAAAGACAGACAAGAGAATGAAAGCTGGGTCTCGGTGGGACACTGCTCCCTGATGAGGAGACAGCGCCAACGCCCACAAGCTGTGTCTTTATTTTATAGCAGATGCCACGAGGCAAAGTAGGGGCGTGATCACGTTGTTTACAGCATTCTCATGAGTTTCAACCCTACTCAACTACATGCACCTGAACTCTACCACAAGGCACGTGGGGTTAGGTGTTCGGACCATAGGTTCAAGCTTACAACCACAGCCGTTGGCTATGATTGTGCTGAGAAGGCCCTGACCTCCAGCTGGGACTTGCACGTGGCAATGAGAGGACCCTGTCCTTTCATTAGTCCGATGCTTGATCCTAGCCAAAACACCGTAGCCGCGCCCCATAGGTCACCACAACATGAGGAACTGTATTAAAGGGTCTCGGCATTAGGAAGGTTGAGAACCACTGCTTTATCCATTCATCTACCGATGGACACTTAGGTTGCTTCCATATCTTGGCTATTGTAAATAATGCTGCAATGAATGTGGGAGTGCAGATTCTCTTTGGGGATCCTGATTTTATTTTCTCTGGGTATACACCAGGAAGCAAAATTGCTCAATCATATGGTAAATCTATTTTTAATTTTCTAGGCATCTCTGTGCTGTTTTCCATTGTGGCTTTAACAGTTTACACTCTCACCAACAGTGTGCAAGGATTCCCTTTTCTCCATGTCCTTTCCTAATCATATCTCTTGTCTTTTTGATGATAGCCATTCTAACAGGTGTGAGAGGATATATCATGGTGGTTTTTGAAAGGTTCAGAGTGGGCCGGGGTCGCACACCTATGACATGGGTCATAATGTATGTATCAAAAGAAGCTTTTATTTCAGGCACCTGGGTACAGGTGGGCTGAGTCCGAAAAAGGAATCAGCAGAGACTGAAGGGAAAGGCAGATTTTTTTATTAATCCTTGCTGGCTGCAAGCCGCTCTGCTAACATAAGGGTCTGGTCCATCCTTGCCCGGTATCTTCTGCAAGATATCTACTAACTAAGCACAGTAAGTTTCCTCTGCCCTGTTTTATTCTCTTTAACCCTTTCAGTTTTCATTTGCATTTCTCTGATGATTTATGTTGAGCATTTTTTTTCATGTACCTGTTGGTCATTTATATAAGTCTTCCTTGAAAAAATGTCTGTTCAGTTCTTCTCATTATTTTGCATTGTTTGTTTGTTGTGGTTGTTTTGTTTTGTTTTGCTATTGAATTGTAGGAGGTCTTTAAATATTTCGGATATTTACCCCTTATCAGATAGATGGTTTGCAAAGATTTTATCCCATTCCATAGGTTGCCTTTTCATTTTGTTGATAGTTTCTTTTAGTGTGTAGAAACTTTTCACGTTGACACAGTCCCATTATTAATTTTTGCCTTTGTTGCTTGTGATTTTGGTGTTATGTCCAAAAGATCATTGTTAAGACCAATGTCAAGGAGCTTTTCTCCTATGTTTTCTTCTAAAAGTTTTGCCCTGGGCGGGTAGCTCAGTTAGATAGAGTGTGATCCCAATATACCATGTTGCAGTTTTGATCCTGGGTCAGGGCACATATGAGAATTAACCAACGAATGCATAAGTAAGTGGAAAAACAAGTAGATGTTTCTCTCTCTCTAAAATTAATAAATAAAAATGTAAAAGTTTTATGGCTTTAGGTGTTACATTTAAGTCCTTAATCAATTTTGAATTAACTTTTGTGAGTGGTGTAAGATAGGCATTAACTTTTACTTTTCTGCATGTAGTCATTCATTTTCCCCAACACCATTTATTGAAGAGACTATCCTTTCCCCATTGAGTAGTCTTGACTTCCTTGTTGACGTCATATACATGAGTTTATTTCTGGGCTCTTGGTTCTATTCTGTTGGTCTGTGTCTGTTTTTATGTCAGTACCATGCCATTTTTATTACTATTGCTTTGTAATATAGTTTGAATCATGACGTGTGAGGCCTCTAGCTTGTTATTCTTCCTCAGGATTACTGTGGCCATTCAGAGTCTTCTGTGGTTTCATACTAATTTTAGGATTTTTTTCTATTTCTGTGGAAAATATCATTACAATTTTGATAGGGATTGCATTGAATCTCTTCAGATTTGATAACAGTATTTTGTTGTTGTTTTAAAAGAGTCCTTATCATTTAGAAATACTGAAATATTTACAGAAAAACAATGATATGATACCTGGGTTTTATTTCCAAATAATCGGGAGGAAGGAAAATGGGTGGCAGTATATACAGTATATACAAAACGAGATGGGCTGTAAGTAGACAATTGTTGAAGCTGGGTGGCTGGTATTTGGGGGTCCATTATATGTTCCTACTTTGGAATGTTTGAAATTTCCCATATTTATTTACTGCTAAACAATAAATAAGAAAAGAAGAATTGAAAGAGAAAAATGAAGGCAAAGTCGTTGTCCGGGGTGGGGATCAGGGCCCATGGGCAGACCCTTGCTGGCCAGGCTCGCTCTGGCTGATCTGCTGGCTGCACCAGGTGTCCCCACCCTGGTCCCTCCCTCGCTGTCCCGGGGCGCTTCCTAGGAGTGAGCACTCTCAGTGGCTGGGCCCATGGGGGGGTGGGGGGCGGGGAGGCTGCCTCACAACTGTTTCCAGAGGAAGTTGGCTCCTGTGACCAAGGGAGGAAGAATGAACAATCACATGTGGCCACCATTGCTGTGGGACAATGATTCTAAACTATAGGTTCCCCGTAACCAGAACACTTTCCCTTTCTTTCTTTCTTTCTTTCTTTCTTTCTTTCTTTCTTTCTTTCTTTCTTTCATTTAATTTTATTTTTTAAAACTTTTTAAATTGATTTCAGAGAGGAAGGGAGAGGGAGAGGGAGAGAGAGAGAAACATCAATGATGAGAGAGAATTGTTGATGGGCTGCCTCCTGCACGCCCCATACTGGGGAATCAATCTTGCAGTTTGGTATGTGCCCTGACCAGGAATCAAACTGTGACCGCCTAGTTCATAGGTTGAAACTCAACCACTGAGCCATGCCGGCTGGGCACCAGAGCACTTTAGAAAGCAAAGAGCTAAGGAGTGTGAGGGGGATGGTAAGAAACCTTCTTGGCTAAGAGCTCACTGCAGTTTAGGGAAGGGAGAGGTGATCCCTGGATCAGAGTTGGGGAAAATTCCGATCAAAGGAGTGAACTGAACTGGAGAGACAGATAAATCATGCAAGGCCTCTTCGAATGCACTTTTTAATTAAAAATGAAAACCCCTCCAGGCATCTGGGCTTCCTCCTTGCTCAAAGGTGACCACCTTGGAAATAGCTGCTGCCCCAAGAACAGGTCATTTCTAGGCTGTTTTAACAGAGAGAACACATTTCGCACGGAAGCAATGTGAGATGCAGTGTTGGGATCTTAACACCTTGCGGGCGGAGCACGAGCGTTCTCGTGTTTTCATATCACACAGTGTTTTACATAAATGTTAAAGGCACGCCTTAAAATGAAATACCCATTGCATTTTGAAGTTATTTATTACACGTTCTTACAAGCTAATATCTTTTTAAAGTATGATACTTTTTAAAACGTTTTTGTACTCGTTCAATAGAAACTTATCTGGCCACTGGGTAAAGCTAGCAATAAACTACTGGTGCGCAATGTGTTAAGTTCTCCCTGAAGCGTTCATTTCGCCAGTTTAAACACAGCATTTGCACCTGAAGTGGCTAAGGCAGTTTTAAAGGGTTAGCAAGTCAGGTAACACTTGTGTTACCTGTCAGCCTGGCAGCCCTCAGAAGTGTTAGTGCAGCGGTTCTCAACCTGTGGGTCGCGCCCTTTTGTCGGTGGAACGACCCTTTCACGGGGGTCCCCTAAGCCCATCCTGCATATCAG
Source organism: Myotis lucifugus (assembly GCF_000147115.1). Taxonomy (NCBI): domain Eukaryota; kingdom Metazoa; phylum Chordata; class Mammalia; order Chiroptera; family Vespertilionidae; genus Myotis; species Myotis lucifugus. The sequence continues at coordinate 1,502,863 of NW_005871071.1, read as the reverse complement.
ATATTTCCATTACGTTTCATACCAGTGGCACCATTCCAGTTATGAAGTGGCAATGAAAATAATTTTATGGTTGGGTCCCAACATGAGGACCTGTTTTTAAGGGGCCGAAAAGTTGAGACCCCCCATGTTAGTGGGATTCAGAGGGAGGGAGTCCTCCCTTCGGAGGCGGGGGCGGGGGGGGGGGGTGGCGGCGGGGATAGCAGTGAGCATTGAGTTGGGCTTGGAGCCGTGGATACATTTCTGGGCAGGAGCAGCCCTTCTGTCCTCCTTCCTCGTCTTTGTTAAGAAAAATGCTGAAGTGCGCCTTGGGGCAGTTCCTGAATTAGCCTTGAATCAGGCCCAGTACCTTACGAAGGCATGTGAGGAGCAAGGCCAAGTCCACCGAGACAGACAGTGCGCTCAGGGAGTGCTGAACTGCCAGCCATGCCTCCAGGTCTTCAGGATCCTCTGCCCCACACTCCAGATCCCAGCTCCCTGACCTGGTTTCTCACTTCCACGCCTGTCAGAACTGCAGGGTCAGAGAGGCTCTTGTATTTGTTTTTATTTCTGATGTTCCAAACAGCCTTCCTCAAGTGATCTTTCCCACTAGGCCCTTAGCTTCTTCCTGAGACCAGCGTCCAGAATGCAAATACCAGATCCATTAGGAGGTTCCTCCTCATTTCAGGAAACACTGAATTAATTATTTCCACTCAGGAAAATATTCTGTTGGAGCCCATTCCTCCTTCTAGTCCCCAAATGAACTCCAGGAAGAAGCAAATGAAAAGCAGTCTTGGTGCACGTAGGAGGAAAGGACCTCATGTTCCCTAAAATGAAACTTTAATAATTAAAACAATGGAGGGGATGGATTCCCTTGACTCATTTCCCATTTGCTTCCCAGCCATCAACTGTCCTGTGTCAGTTACCTATTGCCATAATAATGCTGTGTAACAAAACTCCCCCCATTTTAGTCGCTTAAAACAATAGCATTTGTTATTGCTTGGAAGTCCGCAGGTTGGATGGGTGGTTCTGGTGGTTTGGGCCGGCTTGGCTGAACTCGGCCGGGCTTACTCTGTGGTCAGTGGGCGGCTGAGCTGTGGCTGGTGGATGTAGCACAGTGTCAGGTGTGGCTCTACTCCGCAGACTGGTCTGTTCTTGTTCTCTGTCCCTCCAGCAGGCTAGTCCAGGCTCCTTTTCATGGCCGAGGCAGGGGTCCTAAGGGAAGAGCAGAAACAGTTAAGCCCCTCTGGTCTTAAAGCACATCACCACGTCTGCTACGTGCTTTGGCCAAAGCAAGTCAAGAGGGCAGCTCTCATTCAAAGGGCGAGAAAACGCACTCCACCTCTTAGTGGGCAGAGTTGTGCAGTCACATAGCCAAGGGTGCAGGTACAAGGAGGCCATTAATCGTGGCCATGGATGCCAGCAATCGATCAGAACTGCCAACATGGTTTTCCTTTCACTGCAGACTTAGTCCAATTTCATACATTAACTGAACTCATTCAAAGTCTATCTCCACATTTCTAAATCCTAGGGACCTGGGAAAGCAGTTCCTTATGTGACAAACATTTCCAGGAAATACAAGAAACACAGGGCAAGGACACCCCTCCTGCCTCCCACGTGAACAGGGCTCTGAACAGGGAGAGGTGGGGGCCGCTCCGCTCCCGTGGGGCTCCTGGGGAAGTGACACTGATCTTGAAAGGTGAGTTAGAGTTTTCCAGAAAGAAAAGAAGGGTAGTTTATTCCAGAGGACGAACAAATGATTGTGTTTTGGGGAAAGAGCTGCTTGTGGGGAAGGGCTGGCTCCAGGTGGTGAAGGACTTTGTCAGCCCTTAAGGCGAGTGTGGATTTTACTGTGAAAAACACAGAAGCTGCCCTGGCTGGTGTGGCTCAGTTGGCTGAGCATTGTTCCATGCACCAGAGGTCACTGGTTCGTTTCTTGGTCAGGGTATCTGTTCAGGTTTTAGGCT
>NW_005871071.1:1480391-1500712 GCF_000147115.1 Myotis lucifugus | reverse complement strand
GGTGTGCAGGAGACAACTGATCAATGTTGATGTTTCTCTCTCATCAATGTTTCCATCTCTCTATCCCTCTCCCTCCCTCTCTCTCTAAAATCAGTTAAGAAGAAGAACCACAACAACCACAACACAGGAGCCGCTGCAGGGCTTAAGCTGGACCCATGCTCCACTTGCCTTTGGGAAAGACCTCGGGGGCGGCAGGGAGGGGGAGGGATGCTGAAGACAGGGAGCCGACTTGGGAGACACAGCACTTCCGTTCCCAATCTGTCCTTTCGGGGTGAAGTTGCTATGCCCATCCACCTGCTGCTGACACAGGGGACCGGAGCATCCGAACCCTCTGGGTGCTTGTTCAGGATTCTGCACGCCCGTGTGTGGTGGGGGCAGGGCCGGGGAGGTTTGCCCTTCTCTGCTCTTGGCCGACTTCATAAACAGGTTAGCTTTTACTCTTCTGGCTCATTCCAGATACCATGCCTCTGGCCCTGGCAGAGAACTTGGCCTCCCTGATCCCGCATAACATTTCCACTTTCTGGGAAACACACCCTGTGCGTGATGAGGTGAGGGAGGCACCCACAAATCCTTTCTGTCTCAACCTCCCTTCTCTGGCCTGGCGTTTAGTGCCTAGAGCAGCGGTTCTCAACCTGTGGGTCGAGACCCCCTTGGGGGTCGAACGACCCTTTCACAGGGGTCGCCTAAGACCATCGGAAAATGCATATATAATTACATATTGTTTTTGTGATTAATCACTATGCTTTAATTATGTTCAATTTGTAACAATGAAAATACATCCTGCTTATCAGATATTTACATTATGATTCATAACAGTAGCAAAATTACAGCTATGAAGTAGCAACGAAAATAATTTTATGGTTGGGGGTCACCACAACATGAGGAACTGTATTAAAGGGCTGAATTAGGAAGGTTGAGAACCACTGGCCTAGAGGTTCTGACCTGGGATAACCACCAGGCGTCCCTTTCTTCCTCTGATGCCTACCTAGCTCAGCCCTCCTGAGCTCTCAGACTCCCAGCCCTTCTCCCACCATGGCTGGCGGCCGCGAAGCCTCATGGGCAGCATGGCAGGCCGAATAATGGTCCCCAAAGATGTCCAGTCCAGATCCTTGGAACTTATGAATGTGCTGTCACATGGCAAAGGCAGAATTCAGAGTTGACTTTAAAATAGGGAAATTCTCCTGGATTATCCACACGGGCCCAGTGTCATCACTAGGGTCCTTCAGAGGGGAAGAGGGAGGCAGGAGAGCGGGTGAGAGGGAGGTGGAGCTAGAGGACCCCCGCCCGACATTGCTGGCTTTCAGGATGGAGAAGGAGGGCCGGGAGCCAGCCAGGAGCCAGCAATGTGGGCGGCCTCCAGATGCTGGAAAGGGCAAGAAAATGGATTCTCCCCCGGAGCTTCCAGAAACAAATGCAGCCCTGCCAGCGCCTTGCTGGTAGCCTGGGGAGACCATCTCAGACTTCTGAACCACAGAACTGTATAGTAAGATAGTACATTTGTGTCATTTTAAGCCACCACGTGTGTGGTGGTTGGTTACCGCAGCCATAGAAAACCAGTACAGGGTGTATGAGTGGACAGTGACTTCCTGAGGACAGGGGCTCTGCTGTCTCCCCATCACCCAGCACAGGCTGTCTGTCGTGCACCCAGGTGGAGGGGGCGTATGGTCTCTCTGGGCCGCATTTGCTGTGTGATCCTGGGTGAGTCCTCTCATGGTCCAGCCACGCAGTTGCCAGGTCCCTTAAGTGAGGAAGTCCGGCCTGGTGACCTCCAAGGTTTGGGTGACTTTTGGGTTGACTCACAGATACATCCCTTACCTTCCTTTCCTCTTCTCAGAGCCTCCACTGGATGACCCCGCCCCTTCGCCTGGTCTCACCCACAAAACCTAACACCATCTCAAAGGTCAAGGCCTTTAATTAGTCAGCACCTGAGGCCTTCCTCAGCTCTGTTCTCACCACCCTCCCTGAGTCCCCTGGGCCTCCTTGTCCCTCATGAGTCCCCTGTCCAAAGGTTTAATTTGGAGGTCAGCATAGACATCGCTGCCCAGACCCGCCTCAGCCTCCAGCCCTGGGACCCTGCCCATCCTCAGCCATGGGGTATGTGGCAGGGAGCCCTGTTTCACAGTTTTGCTTAGGGCCAGAGCCTACGACATCTGCTGGCCCATAATGCTGCTCTCACGAGAGCTTTGAGTTTGAATCCTGCTTTTCCTCATAGCAGTGGGCTCTGCGCTCATCTTCCTTATTCAGTGACGGGACAAACGCCAAATCGATGGAAAGAAACAATGAAGGCCTGTGTTCTTATCTGCTGTAGGAGCTATGTCACAAGCACAGGAACATGCTCACGGTGACATCTGTTTTCCTAATCCTCTGACCTCTGTTTTCAGAGAGCAATGATGTGTCTAAGTTCAGCTTCAACTTAGAGGAAAGTTTTTTTATTTACTGAAAAACTGAACCAAATTCCACGAAATTCCACCATGCTACCTCCAGGTGATGGGAAGGTTTGCCGTTCTCACATGGTTAAATTTTCTTTAGGTTACAGATGTTCTGTCTTAGAGCAGGAGTTCTCTACTCTGTCTACCCATTAGGCTCACTCAGGGAGTGTTTAAAAATCCAGGTCCGGCTGCACCCCAGAGCCACTGAGTCACTGAGTTCAAATCATTTGGTTTAGAAGGTGACTCCACTTTTCCCGTTGATTCTGAGGGGTAGCCAGGGTTGAGAACCTCTGCCTTAGACAACAGCAATTACTCCTGTGCTCCCCCCGCTGTGTACGAATCAAGCTTACCTAGTAATGGCTATAGAGTGACAAACCCATGCCCCCCGATTATTGTACTAGAATCTAGTAACTAGATGATGCTTAGCCCTAACTAACCCTGAATCCCCTCTGAGTGTGAAAGGACTCTTCCAGATAGTTCTGGGATGTGAGCCGTGGGCCTCTGGCCAGCTCAGCATCCAGATCCTCCAGAAGTGTGTGGATGAGACTCTGACGGACTCCTAAGAGCCCAAAGGGACAAACTCAGCCCCGCACTGCTCTCTCATGTGCCATGACCAGGAACCAAATCCACCACCTTTTGGTGTTCGGGGTGACACTCCAACTGACTGAGCCACATCCGCCAGGGCTAGAATTAAGTATTTTTAAAACATGTTTAAATAAAGTTTTTAGGCAAATATCAAGGGGTTCCTCATCTGCAGTAATGTGATGAGAGAGCCACTGGCCGGTTCAGTCCATGACCACAGGGACTCTGACGTGACTGCCAATGGCTGGCAGCGGGAGGACAGTGGTACAAAGGCAGTGAGAGGGCATCCTAGGGTAAAGGGGGCATCCTAGGCTTAAAGTCATAAAAATCCTTGGCAGACTTTCATGCACAATGCTGTTGGGAGATGTCGCCAGAACCCACAGAAGCCGTAGATGCCCGATATCAATGTTGGCACGTGCCCTTCACCAGCCCGAGTTACACAGTGAACCCACGTCTGCACGTAGCCCCTCTGTCCTGCCGCCTCAGTGCCTTCTGGTGAGAGGAGCCCTCCATCTCTCCTCTTTCTTGGGCCCTGCAGGGGACGAGTACGAGCCTCCCCAAGACCCCTTCTTTGAGGACAGGCCGTCTGGCCCACTGGAGTGGATTTTCCAGGTATACACTGCTCTTTGGAAAACTGAGCTGGGATTTCGGGACTGAGAAAGGGAAAATACAAAATAAGCCAGGACCAGTTTATGGTGCCAGAAAGAAAGGAAGTGCTCAAAAAATGATGGGGACATGTCCAGAGATCACAGGAGCCAACTTGAAAGAGCTCTCAGCAGCCAAAAGGGGGGAACTTGAGCAACAAAATAAATAACAATAACAGTGAATCGTGACCCGTAGAATAAAATGAATATTTTACTAAGAAGCCAGATCCCCAAAGCTACATATTGCATGAATCCACTTACAGGACATTCTGGAGAAGGCAAGACTACAGGGATGGAAAACAGATCAGTGGTTGTCGGAAGCAGGGGGTGCGGGGAGGGGTTGATCCCGAAGGAGCAGAGGGAATTTTGGGGGCCATGTGACTGTTCTGTTTCATGACTGTGGTGGTAGATACATTTGTCATACCCTTAGAATTGCAGACTCTGAAGAGTGAATTGTACCATATGTAAATTAAAAAAAAAAAAAGCAGGATATGTATTCCCCAAAGAGAATACAACTTTTTGCAAATGAACCCAATACGGATGAATAACTTCACACTGAAGGGGGTGGGGAAGAAAAGAATTAACCTGAGTATCTCAGGAAAATTGGGATTTTTCACTTGACACTGTCAGGCTAAAGGCAAAAGGAATGGACACCCATACTGTACTCCTGGTAAATTTGCTGCTCACAGGAGCATGGGTTAGCAGTTCTGAAACGACTTTATGTGCATACAGTATGAGGGCTGAACCAACAAGTAAATATATTCATTCCTGGCCTTGGGCAGGGAAAATACAAGAAGAGCCTAGAGCAGTGGTCGGCAAACTCATTAGTCAACAGAGCCAAATATCAACAGTACAACGATTGAAATTTCTTTTGAGAGCCAAAATTTTTAAACTTAAACTATATAGGTAGGTACATTGTTATTAACTTAATTAGGGTACTCCTACGGCTTAGGAAGAGCCACACTCAAGGGGCCAAAGAGCCTCATGAGGCTCGTGAGCCGCAGTTTGCTGACCACGGGCCTAGAGCATCCTGAGGCTCCAGAAAGTAAGGAAGTGCTCAAAACAGGTGGGAATAGCCCTAGCCAGTTTGGCTCAGTGGATAGAGTGTCAGCCTGCGGACCAAAGGGTTCGATTTTGGCCAAGGGCACCTACCACCGGGCCCTGGTTAGGTCAGGGCTCATGCAGGAGGCAACCAATCCATGTGTTTCTCTCCCATCGATGTTTCTCTCTGTCTTTCCCTCTCTCTTCTACTCTCCCTAAAAATTAATGGGGAAAAATTTCCTTTTTGTTTTTTTGTTAATCCTGGGGTGAGGATTAACAACAACAGAAAACAAAAACAAAAGCAAACTAACAAACGAAAACAACAGGTGGGAACATGTTAAAAGGGCATGGGCACCAACCTGAAAGTGCTCCCAATGGCCAAAGCTGCAACGGTTTGTGTAACAAAATAAATAATAAGCCCTAGCTGGTTTGGCTCAGTGGATAGAGCGTTGGCCTGAAGACTGAAGGGTCTCTGGTTTGATTCCAGTCAAGGGCACATGCTTGGGTTGTGGGTTTGGTCCCCGGGTTGGGGCGGGGAGTGTGTGCAGGAGGCAGCCAATCAATGATTCTCATCATTGATGTTTCTCTCTCCCTCTCACTTCCTCTCTGAAATCAATAAAAATATATTTAAAAAATAAATAAATAATACTAGCATTGGATTATAACCCACAGAATAAAATAAGTAATGAGGGGAACAAAAAATCACCATTAGACAAACATCACAGTAAACATTATTGCTGACACTATCCACTAATGGATGTTAAAATTAATGGGCAACATTTGAGGTAGAACAGGATATTTTTCTTTTTGTATTTTAATTTTTTTATTTATTGGTTTATTAGAGAGAGAGATTTATTTGTTGCTCCACTTATATATGCATTTATTGTATGTGCTCTGACTGGGGATTGGACTTGCAACCTTAGCATATCAGGACGATGCTCTAACCAACTGAGCAGCCCAGCCAGGGTGAAACAGGATATTTTCTATAGCTTCAAAGTAGCTCCCCCAAGATATTTATTAACTACAAAATGAAAAATAGTAACTTTATAGTGGAGATATCTAGCAGATACCATCTTAACCACGTGATCAAGTTTAACATCATAATAAGACATTACAGCATAATATCCCCCTGACCTGATGCACTGAGGGCTCATTTCCTTTGTGCTCTTCTTGGCAAAAATGCATCACCCAAAATGAGGATATTTTACATAATAACTGACCAGTACTCTTCAAAAGTGTCAAAATCATGAACGTTAGTTCTGGCCGAGTAGCTCAATTGGTAAGAGCGTCATCCCCGTATGCCAAAGTTGTGGGTTGGATCTCCAGTCAGGGCATATACAAGAAGCAACCAATGAATACATATATTGGAGAGAGAGAGCACGCACAACTTATTTATTCATTCATCCATTAGTGGACAATTAAGTTGTTTCCTTACCTTGGCTATTATAAATTATGCTGCTATGAATATGGGAATACAGTTATCTCTTCGAATCCTGATTTCATTTCCTTTAAATATATACCCATAAATGGGATTCCTAGAAAATAATGGTAGTTCTATTTTTAATTTTTTGAGGAATCTCCATACTGTTTTCCAGAATAACAGTGGCTGCACAATTAACATTTCCACCAACAGTGCACCAGGTCTTTTCTCCACAGCCTCACCAACAATTGTTAATTTCTTGTCTTTTCAATGATAACCATTCTAAAAGGTATTGAGGTGATAATTAACTCATTGTGGCTTTGATTTTCATTTCCCTGATGACTACTGATGTTAAGCACCTTTTCATGTAACTGTTGGCCATCTGTATGTCTTCTTTGGGAAAATGTCCATTTAGGTCCTCCGTCCTTTTTTAATTAGATTGTTGTTGCAATTTTGTTCCTTTTTTTTTTTTTTTTGCTACTGAGTTGTATGAGTTCCTCATATATTTTGTATATTAACCCCTTATCAGATATATGGTCTGCAAATATTTCATCCCATTCTGTAGGCTGCCTTTTCATTTTGTTGATAGTTCCTTTAGCTGTGCAGAAGCTTTTTAGTTAGATGTAGTCCTACTATTGATTTTTGCTTTTATTGCTTGTGATGTTGGTGTCATATCCAAAAAATAATTGCCAAGACCAATGCCAAGGAGCGTTATCCATATGTTTTCTTCTAGGCGTTTTATGATTTCAGATTTTACATTCAAGTCTTTAGTCCATTTCAAATTATTTTTTGTGAGTGATGTAAGAGAAGAGTCCATCTTTATTCTTCTGCATGTGATTATCCCATTTCCCCAAAACTGTTTTTACAGTGACTGTCCTTTCCCAAGGAGTAGTCTTCAATTCCTTATCAAATATTCGTTATTAATTAAGATATCAAGTATTGTCCTGTTCTTGTTTCATAGCTTACTCTTCTTGTGTTATGAATACCACCCCTTATTTTCCACTGAGGGTTTTAGGAATACATAGTATATGTATTTTAGTCTTTCATAATGTTATCTGCATTCCCACCAGCATGAGTGAGTTCATTAGTTCATGGCCCGGGACTGACGCATGTGGTGTCCTTTTGTCTGAGAGCTCTGTTTGCAGGGGCGTTTTCCTCTTCGCTGGTGGGTGGCTTCCTGGTGGCACATTCTTTCAATCTGATCTTTGGTTAATGGCCCAATGGTCCTGTCTGGTCAGAGACTACGTTCTGGCTACTGGGTGTGAGTGAATTTCCAGTCATGCAAATGCCCCTGTGTTGTTTTCCTGGGGTGTTTCTGGTTCTAACTCTAAGCAAGTTATATTAGTCCCTATTCTTGCACAGAGAGCATGGGCTCCATCCCTGGTTTCATGCCCAGGGCTCCCAGTGTAACCTGGCACCGCCCTGAGTGACATGCCCAGGGCTCTTACTCTCAAGCAGCGCAGGAGCCTTCCCCCAGCTCACAGCTGACCCTAGCTCACAGCTGGCCTCACCTCCCCGTGAGTTCTCTGCGGCAGCATCAGCTACAGCTTTCCATTTTATTTGGGGGCTTTTATTTTTCATTTATTTCTGTGTTTGTATTGGGAGGGAATGGTTTCAGTCTGAGCTCACTCGGCCATCTTCACTTAGCAGGTCTGAGTTATTTTTATGATGAACAACAAATCTGCTTTCTAAAACAAACATATAAACAAGAGCGGGCTCCACAGGCACGTGCTGTATCGCAGAGAGTAAACACACAGGTTCTGGAGTCAGACAGATCTGGGTTTGAATCCTGGCCCTGCCACTTGCTGGTTGTGCAACCTCGGGAAAATTACATAATCTCCTATTCCACTTTCCTCCTCCCCCAGTGGGCATATTGCCTGGGCCAGCGTCGTGAGCAAATGAGATAGTAATGCGTAGGGAGCCCCAGCACAGTGTCTGGCACAGAGAAGCTCCTCCCTCCTCCACTCCCAGGTCTGCACGGATTAAAACAGTTATCAGAACCAGGCAGGAGAGATCACGCCGGCATTTTTATTGCTGGTGGAGTGTTGGAGAACAATGGGGATATTAGGTAACCGATACCTTTCCAAAAAGTGATGCCTCACATCATCATTAATTCCACTTTCAACAAATTGTGTTATAATATTCAGGTCTATAGACAATAGATCCTCACTTATCGGTAGGTTCTGTGGCCTTAACGGAAACAACATATAATGTAACCAAATTCACCACAGGCTAATTTATATAAACAAGAGTTAAATTCCTACAGCATCTCGTCAGTGTTATAACAAAACGACCTTATTCAAGCACCTGCTGTAATTTGTTACCACATGCATCATTGCTGCTTCCCCAATATTTCATTGAATAAGAAAAAAAAGTCAAAATATGTTGGTAGCTTTTGGAAATTTTGTAAAATGAGTTTGCTGTTTGCTTGTGTGGAATTTTTCTCCTGGCTGTGGGTGCTGTGAATGGTAGGGACCAGGTAAGACTGGAGGAAAACATGTCTAGGTGGGACTTACATAATGTTAAGTGTTATGTGACTTTGTGAATTTCTTCCCCTCTCCCCACCCCCCCACAGGGCTGGACCACAGGCCAGAAACAAACTTTTACTGCAAAACAGGGACCTTTGAGTCACCAGGCCAGCAGATCTGGTCTCTTCCCTGACACTGGGAGTTGGAATCTGGCCCCTTCTTGGTCCTCTAGCCCCTTCCCCCATTTCTATTGGGACTCTGAGTAGGACCGTGGGTCAGTGTGAGTAGGACGGTGGGTCAGTGTGTGTTAGGGGGCAGGAGAGGCTTTCACCATGGTTATATAACCTGTCCGAGGGTCCCCATGTGTCCCAGCTTACTTGGTTCCCAGCTCTGTGTGCATAACTGCACAATGGGGGTGTATCCGTATTGGGGAGAATTTGGGGGTCAGGGTGCTTGGAAAGGGTCCTTGAAGGCTGAAGGTGCGAAGGCCAGGGTGTGACTGTCCCAGCAGGAAGATATCTGGGAGTCAGGACGAGGCCATGTGCGAGCTGGCTGTGTGGCTCAGTGGTTGGGAGAGTGTGCCTGGTGAGTCACGTGCCTGCGTAATGGTGTGGTCCCTCGAGGGCTGAGGACAGTCTCTCTGCGAGGTGACATGGCCCAGGAAGGTACATGTCCCCTGCCCCAGGCTCCTAGAGACGGTGGTGCTGTTAAGTGTGATGAGTGGAGAGGGCGTGTGGGACGAGAACACGGTGGCTGTTCTGGTGGCAGCTGAACTCCCACGCATGGGTTGTGAGTCCAGGGGACTTACGTTGTATGCAAGTTGGTGGGTTACCTGGGCATGTGGTTATGATTCCAGAAAGACTAAGTTTATGTCTATAGAAAGCTTGTGTGGCTGAGTTGCCTTGTGGTTGTGTATGGGTGTGTGGTTCAGTGAGTGTGGCCCTGTGGACGAGTATCTGTGACTGACTCTCAAAAACAATGACATTGCCCTAACCGGTTTGGCTCAGTGGATAGAGCGTCGGCCTGTGGACTGAAAGGTCCCAGGTTCAATTCCGGGCAAGGGCATGTACCTTGGTTGCGGGCACATCCCCAGTAGGGGTGTGCAGGAGGCAGTTAATCGATGTTTCTCTCTCATCGATGTTTCTAACTCTCTATCCCTCTCTCTTCCTATCTGTAAAAAAAACAAAAAACAACAACAATAAAATATACTTAAAAACAAAAAACAACGACATGGGTGTGAATGTGGTTTCCTGTGGTGTAGACTTATGGCTCTGGACACAGCCATGTCCAGGCCCAAGGTCGAGGCTGCTACCCCCCAATACCCTCTCCTTCATTTGTTCCACACGATGGGGTGGGGTGGAGGTCAGCGGGGCCGAACTTGCAGCTGGAAGGTTGTGGGGGTGTTGAAAAGGCCACCGTCAGCTCGCTGGAGACTCACAGCACCCCCTGGGCACGGCTCTTCAGGGAGAAGTTGTGAATTTCTTTTCTTAACACAGACAATTAACTTGTAATATTTTATAAAGTAAGACCCAGGCTCAAATTTTATCCATTACTTGGTGCCTGTATTAGCCACACACTTAAACATGTACCCATGCTCATAGTTTAGATTTCCATCAGCCGGAACACAACCAGAAAACTTTTTATAAATAAATAGAAATCATCTCCTCTTTTCTTTTTTGCCATATGCACACACACACACACACACGATCCAAACCACAAACACATAGTTTTTGTGGTACTCCCCCCTCCCCCCCCCAGTGATCTGGACCCAGGGTCTCTTTAGTCTGTTTAATTGTGGTAAAAGCTACAAACATACAACTTACCATTGTTCATTATTTTTAAGTGTACAGATCAGAGGCATTAAATACATTCACATTGTTGTTCAACCATCGCCAACATCCATCTCCAGAAAACTTTAACTAAACTACAGCTTTGGAAGCTATCAATCTTATTAAGGATCTCTCATTCAAATAGTAACAGTTGAAGAAAGAAATGTAGCCTGGGCAACATCTGCTGCTCTCAGCTGCCGTGTTTCAGAAGTAATAGAGTGTCCCCTTTTGAAAAACCTCTTCCTATTTTGTCATTCCTTGCAAATCCCTAGCAATGTTGCTTTATGAAAACAAAATTTAAAATAGAAAACAAATACTTTGTCCCCTGCTGGTATAGAACAACCAAAGTTTATAACAAGGTAACTATGTTATAGCCCTCCGAGCTCATTAAAACTACATGCTTCCTGCTGTGTTCTGTCTTTGGGACAGGTATGTAATGAAGATGGATGGAGTGTGACCCTAAGAGCTCCCTTACCAGAGAATATCCTGGCCAAATTCTGTTTGTTACATTTTAATGTTATTTGATATGTTCCTTAGCACCATACTTCTTCGCTGTCTACATAACATCAAATGTAGGTCGCCTTCCTTCCCCAAATGCTTGAACCATTGTTAGATCACTAAGGAAGTCATAATTATTCTGTGATGTCTGAATTTTATTGCTGACTGCATAGATCTCTTCCTGGTATTAAGCGTGAGTATTAAGGCCCTGAAACATAAATCAAATTAAGTTGGTGGGAGTTCGAGTTCCGTCTCCTATACTTTCTAAAAGTTTGGTAATGCTACACAACTCTGCCTGGCCATGAGAGCGTGGTGCCCGGAGCTCCGTTCTCCTTCTGGGGCTTAAGAATATTGTAAAATGGGAACGCATTGCCCAGGATCCGGAGAAAGGGCATTTGCAAAATCTCTGGCATGAACGGGCATCCCCCTCCGGGGTGGTCACCAGGCAGAGGGCTGACTTCAGAGGGAGGGAAGAGAGAGACCCCTGGCACGTTTGGGGCAGGCTGGCATGGAGCTGCCTAGCTCCGTGGTGCTCCCTTAAGTCCTCACAGTATTTTTTTTAAGTTCTTAGTTTATTAATCCTCTCATGAAAAACTTGCACACTCACCACAGATAAAAGCACTGAAGATCTTCACTCCTTTTGGCAACACCAACATTGGCCTTTGCAGTCCGTCTGCCTTTTCTTCATCCTGCTCTTGCGTTCCTTTTGTGGTTTTCTTGAGGCCTTCTCAGACAGGCCATGTCCTGCAGGTCCACCTTTAAGTTCATTTTTCCTTGCCTAAGCCAAGGAATCATAAATCATGCCGAAGCCAGTGGTCTTGCCACCACCAAAATGGGTTCTGAATCCAAACACAGAGATGACATCTGCTGTGATCGCGTACATTTTGGCTAGTTTCCCCCGAATTTCTGCCGTGGGTACTGTTGCCATCCCAAGGTGAAGGACGCCAATGACCATTTGCTTCCGCGGGAGTAGTCTGTGGGTCATGGGCTTCTTGGTCCAGGGAGTTGCAGTGGCGTCCATGATGGTGGCCATACTTCAAGCAGCCCGGGAGGAAAGGACTCTTTTCTAGTTCCCCAGAATAAATCCCGCACGTAAGCCCCACATTTCCCAAACATTTTGGTCTAGGCCTAGAGACCCCCAAGTCCAAGGCCTTTGACACAACCTATTGGAGATTCCTTTCTTTTCTGCTTTCTACCCTGTCCCTCTTGCCTCCAGGTTACAAGCAAACAGCAGGGGCTTGAAAGGAGCCAGAGAGCAGGAAGGGGGGCCTTTTGGTTAATGCATTGTCCCTATGGTGATGGAAGAGAGTGGATTTTCTCCAATAGGATACAGTCACCCTTGGAAAGCTGATCTGCAGAACAGCGGTCCCTTTCCAGGCTCAGGATAGTCTCCTTTAAAAAAAAAAAATGCAGTAAGAGGATTTGCTATTGAAAGCTTAAGATCTTATGAGAAATATATTATTAGAGCCAGATCACAATCTCGGCTGCATGTTAGAATCGCCTGGGAGAACTTCTAAAACCCAAGCGCAGGACACCAGGGCCCACCTCTAGCGACTCTGATTTAATTGGCCTGGAGGAGGACCACAAGCAGAGCTGGTTTTCAAAGTTTCCTAAGTATTCAGGGCAGGGCCGGAGGCCCTCAGCATATAAACAGGACCGACGCACCCATTCGACTCAGCACAGAGCCCGCACCCACGATTCTTTCAGGGGCCCACAAAAATGTACAATTTATTTTAAAAGTAGAGGGGAAAATGCATACTTGGGTGGAAGAGCATGTTTTACTACATATTTACTACATAAATATATATATTTATGCTGATGTATTTGTAAAATATAATTTTTAATATATTTGTATGGAGGAAGGAACCCACCACACAGAAGCGCCCGGGGCCCACAGGAGTCACCATGCGGTATGAGAGGGACCAGTGTAAGGGGTGTCTCTGGGTGTCCCCACTATAATGACTCTGTTCACTTGAGGACAGCGCACTGAAGTACATCCGCGATGTCCACACCTGCGTTGGCAGTCACGATGCCCACGTTTACTTCCCTTCATCGTGCCTGTTCGTGCCAGGCGCTTTGGAGTGGTCTCTACTCAGTCTCAGTGAGCTGCCTGCAGGTTTTGCTGTGCTGCCTGTGATGGCCTGCGAGGCGTTTTGAGTGTTTGGTCTTCTAGTTAAAGACCCAGCGCCACCTTTGATTTGGAGCTGCCGATCCGGTTCCTGTGGTTTTCAGAGGCAGCGTGGATTGAAGACCTCGGAGGAAAGCAGCGCTGGCCCTGAGCGAGAGGCCCCGCCAACGTGGGCTCTCTGCCTGGCCATGCGGGCCTCTGACGCTCAGCTCGGCTCCTGCCCGGCCCCTCCTGAGGGCAGAGATTCCTAAGGCTGAGTTACATAAACCTTTGCTTTCTTTCCTAACCCATGTCCATACTTTAAAAGTCATGTTCCCCATGTGGGCACAGACTCTGGGATTCTCATGGTGAGGGCAAGTCTATGGACGACAATCGCCGTGTCCTTGAGTTTCGCCGAGGGCACTGGGGCTGGGAGGGACTGATGTGAGGGGAGGGCACGTGGGAAGAATCACCCCTGATGCCTTTCGGTTTGCCATCCTGTGCTTCCTCAGCAAAGCTCTGGCTCCCACAGACGCCAGAGCAATGGAGACTGCTCCCTACCTCTTCATAAAGGACTGGGTCTCAGACAAGTTGTGTGGCTTTTATGAGCCTCAACTCCCTTATCTGTAAGATGGAGATAAGAGCATCAACCTCCCGGGTTGTTTTGAAAATTAAAGCATTGAATGTGGCTCAGTTGGTTGGAGTTTACACCAAAACGCTGCGGTTTGGTTGCTGGTCACATGCCTAGGTTGTGGGTTCGATCCCTGGTCGAGGTGCTTACGTGTGGCAGCTGATCAATGTTTCTCTGTCTCTCTTTCTCTCCCCTCCTCTCCCTCTGAAAACTCAATAAAAACATATCCTTGGGCGAAAATTGAAAAAAAACACACCTACAAGCAAAGCATTGAATGTGAGGTTCCTCAAATTGCCCACGAAGTCCACATTCCTACTGTAATCGTTGGCACCTTGACTCTAGGCCTGAAGGCAGAGGGCATCGCCAATCTGTGGACCTCAACTTGCTCTCGAGTAGACCAGTTCCCAAGCCCTAAGTGTTAGGGATATAAATTGTATCCACTTCTGCAAGATAAACTAAATTCTCGTTCTCATTATTTCACCGAATAGTCCCAGCGTGCTACTTTTGCTTCAGACATATCCAAGAAAAATGTGTTCTGGAAGGAGCAACCCCTCGTCAGAAGGCTCTGGCAGTCCTACATGAACAAAAATGCAGCATTTAAAACATGCGATCTGGGTGTCAGGTCTCATCCATGACCCCGTTGGTCTGAATACAGTCTGAGAATGTGGCCCTCAAGATGGCTTAGATCATCTATGAGCAAATAATTCAACCCCCAAAATGGTTAATTAATTTGCTACAGAGAAAATGTAGCCCCCAGAGTCAAAATTTAAAATTTTTTTAAAAAGGTTTTGTTTTTAATCTTGGAATTTGAGCTATCCTGACTTTGGCCAAAGATGATAGAAAGGCTTTTATATCCTGGAGTTGTTTCAACATAATGAGGGACGCTTTGGGGATAATATTGAACAAATGCATCTTTGTTGAATTCGTATCCGTTGGTGGTTTGGGGATGACTGAGGAGACAGGGATTGTAAACTTGTTCTGTTTCTAGAAAATTCCTCCCTCGGCCGTTTGGCTGAGCGTTGCCATTTCTCCTCTTGTTTTTCAGCCTCCAGACAGACAGGCCAAGCTTCCAGGAAGTCCAGCCCTACTTGTATCCAACTGGCCCACAGAAAGTACATAAAAGCCTTTGACTCTGCTGGATCCCTCCAGAGCTGCCCTTCACTCCTCCGGTTTTTAACCTAGTGTGCAGTTGATACACCTGTGGGCAAGTCTGTGGGCCCGCGTGCCTCACAGCAAATCCTGGGAGGGCAGTATGGAGTCAGTCTCAAGTTTTGATTGCTTTTTTCCCCACTGAGAAACTTCACTCCTCTTTCAACATTTCCAATGACATGATAGGGATGCCCTATCTATAAAGCAAAGAGAACATAAAGGAAGAGGCCCTGGCTGGGTAGCTCAGTTGGTTAGAGCATCCTCCCGATACACCAAGGAGGCAGGTTCAATCCCTAGTCAAGGCACATGCAAAAATCAACCTGTGGATGCATGAATAAGTGGAACAACAAATGGATGTGTCCTCTCTCTCTCTCTCTCTCTCTCTCTCAAATCAACAAATAGAAATTAAAATAATAATAAAGTGGTAGTGTCTCTAATTTCCTGTCTCCCACAGAATAAGAATGTTAATGGTACACTTGGCTTCATTACCTTCCTCCACACTAGACACAAGCACATTTGTTTTTCCAAAGGCTACTGAGGACGTTTACATAGTAATTAGGCTCCACCTCTTCCCGGTGGGGTGCATAATTATCACCTCCCTTTCCAGACCCCGGGATCCAGGCCACGGGGAGCTTAGGTTACTAGTCCAAGGCCTTGGGCAAGTCTTTGTTACAACTCAGATAGGTTGAGCCATTCCCTGCCCTGGACACGAGACCGGAGCTCAGAACCTGTTCTCAGTGGCATGTTCTGATGAGGCCTGTGTGCACTGATGAGATTGTGTTTGTTCATTCATTCATCAAACATTTACTGACCTCCGGCTCTGTGCTAGTGGCTAGAGGAGCTGCCAGCTGCCATATGCTGTGGAGGCAGGGCCTGGGGGAGCCTTATGCACTGTGAGAGCCCGGGCAATGGACACGTTGTACCTGCCAGGACAGTTCCATGCAAACTCGGCATCGCTTAGTGCTGACAGCTTCCCAGCTCAAGGGAGCACTGTGGCCCCCGGGAGCCCTCTCAGCATGGAAGCTGGGGTGGGGAGTGTAACGCCCGGGCCTCCGTGCTGGAGCCTTGGGGAACTCCTCTGGCCCTGTCCTGTATGTTGTCAGTCTTGGGGAGCGTCCGGCAGTTTCTCCAGAGGCCCCTTTGCACACAGCGGCAATCTCAGTGACACACCCTAATCGTGGCTTCGGTCTTCCCTGTCTCACGCTTCCTGTTCCATCTCCTGCTTCCAGGGATTCCCCAGCTACATGCACCACCTGCCCCGAATCTCCTCTCAGGCTCTACCGTCAGGGCAACCCCAACTAAGGCAGCCTCTTCCAAAGGCTCCAACCAACAGACCTCTTTCCAGGGGCCCTTCCCAGCCCCATACTTCTCCCCAAGCCCACTTCTCCACTTCAACCAGGTAAAGCACGGTACTGTTTTTGGCTTTGTTCACTACCTCCTGGTTCCTGTCTTGTGTGTCTGACTACACCTTCCTTGAATGCCCTTCTGCTCCACCAGTTACCGGTGGTCACTGCAGCCTCACAGTGTGGGCCACAGGAAGTGTCCACAGCGCAGCTTCCCCCCCCCGTGGCCCCTGACGTGTTCTGCACCCTGCGATGGCTTGTATGTCACGGACACCATAGCATTTCTCTGAGTATTTCTGCATCATGTATTCCACGAACACAAAATCTAGTGGAGAAAAGAGGTGATTGTTTCTCTACTCTTCCTCCTGAAAATTTCTCTTCTGGCAAGTTGTAATTGACAAAAAATAATAATAAATAAAAAAAATCTTCCTACAGGCTCAGTAACAGCAGCCAAGGGAGGAAACTGATATTGAATAAAAATAAAAAAGAAATGTGTTTCAAAATTTTAGAAGCTCTGCCTGGGGTGGGGGCATGTTTAATTTAGGTCCAGGCAGAAGCAGCTTGAGCATGCATTTTGACAATAACTGCATCAAAAGCAGTTTCTCTGATAAACTAATCTCCCCTCTGCTCTCTTCTTGCCCCCAAAGACTCTCCTTATTTATTTTTAATATTTTTTAATTGATTTTAGAGAGAGGGAATGAGAGAGGGATAAATAGAGAGAAACATCCATCAGCTGTTTCCTGCACACCCCACACTGGGAACAAGCCCACAACCTGGCCATGTGCCCTGACTGGGAATCAAACCGTGACCTCCATCCAGGTTCATAGGTCGATGCTCAACCATTGAGCCACATCAGCCAGGCCCAAGTGAATACTTTCTATAGCTCCTTGTGTCAGGGTCTAAGGGAGAAGCAGATTAGTGATGTCGGGCCTTCCTGGGCCTTCCTGCTGCCTCTCACAGACCTTTCTCCTCTCTCAGCTGGTGCCCTCCGCTTCCTCAGCCCAAAGTGAGGACATGTCCCTCTGCTCTTCTGGCACCTGGTCCAGCCCTTATGCTCCTTGGCCTAGGCTTGGATGCTGCCCACATCTGGCCCTCCACGGCACAATCCCCCTCCCCTCCCCCCTGCATACCCACTGACAATGCCATCATTACCTCACCCCCTTCAGCAGCTCTCATTTATTTCTTAAATATGTTTCAAACAAACCATCCCAAGCCATCAGCCTGGAAACCTCAGCTGTGTCTTTACCCTCTCCGCACACATTTGGTCCTCAAGTCCTAGGGGACTTTTTGGAAATTTCTGACTTCCCTGTCCCTCTGTGCTGCAATCCCCCCTCATCAGTTTGCTGGTTCCTGGGCCGTAGGTGTCTGCCACCCCAGGTCCCCAGGGCCCGTAAGTGCCCTCTGTAAGGTGCAGGTGCCTTCCGATCGTTTTGAGGTGTCCAAGTATTACTGTTTGGTTCATTTGAGCACCTCACTTTGGTATTAGATGCCTTTTCCACCATCTGGCCTCATCCCCCTTTCTAGTATGCACCCCATGACCCCCTCCAGGCAGCCTCCATCCAGGAAAGACCATCCTCTGAACACTGTCTCTGTTAGGGTCACCCAAGGAGGAACACACAAGGCCAAAAGTGGTCAAGGCTTATACATTTATTAGGTTATCTGCATACCAGGTGGGTTGAGCCCCCAAATGGCACCAGCTCTCAAGGATGGGGAGTCCGAGGTTTTAAAGGACTCGAAGTGGGCTTTTTCAGCGGGGAACTCTCTGGGCGGGTCCGGATCCTGGGAAGGTCCGGAGGGGAAATGGTCTTAGCAAGTGGAATGTGGTCTAAGCGAAAGGGAATGTCGGTTGTGAATTGGTCTAAAGGTCAGTTCCCAGGGGGAAGGGGGTATCGATTCAATTATTATTATTATTTTTTAAAATATATTTTTATTGATTTCAGAGAGGAAGGGAGGGGGAGAGAGGGATAGAAACATTAATGATGAGAGAGAATCATTGATTGGCTGCCTCCTGCACGTCCCCTACTGGGGACCGAGTTGCAACCCGG
Organism: Myotis lucifugus; assembly: GCF_000147115.1. Lineage (NCBI taxonomy): Eukaryota > Metazoa > Chordata > Mammalia > Chiroptera > Vespertilionidae > Myotis > Myotis lucifugus. Next base: position 1,482,526 of record NW_005871071.1, on the reverse strand, counting down.
GCATGTGCCCTTGACTGGAATAGAATCCAGGACCTTTCAGTCTGCAAGCCGACACTCTATTCACTGAGCCAAACTGGCTAGGGCTCGATTCAATTATTTGAAAAGATCTAATAGTCACCTTAAATGTCCCCCTGGAGACACCAGCACCTACATCCACTATTTCTAGAATAGTTTGTCCACTTCCTCTAAAAAGACTCCTTTGACCATTACTGCCTCCCTTGGATTCTTAAGTATATCCCCTCCCCCCATCACTATTCCTTTAAAAAATTTGTTTATTTATTTGTTTATTATTGAGGTATAATTGACATATAACAGTTTCAGGTGTACAACATAATGATCCAATATTTGTATATATTGTAAAGTGATCCCCACAGTTAGCATCCATTACAAAGATCTTTTGTTTCTTGTGATGAGAACTTTTCAGTTCTCTCTTAACAATTCTCAAATATGCAATAAAGCATTATTAACTGTGGCCACCATGCTGTACATTACATACTCATGACTTACTTATTTTAAACTGGATGTTTGTATCTTTTAACCTCCTTCACCCGTTTCTCCTACCCCCATCCTCACCTCTGACAGCCACTAATCTGCTTTCTGTATCGATGAGCTTTTATCATTTGTTTGTTTGTTTTTTAGATTCCACATATACATGAGATCATATGGTATTTGTCTTTCTCTGTCTGACTTATTTCACTTACCATAATACTCTCAATGTCTAATCATGTCCCAAATGGCAAGATTTCCTTTCTTTTAATGGCTGAATAATATTCCATTATACTTATTCCATTCTTTATCCATTCATCCACTGATGGACACTCAGGTTGCTTCCTTATCTTGGCTATTGTAAGTAATGCTGCAATGAACATGGGGGTGCACACATATTTTTGAGTTAGTGTTTTGCTTTCTTTGGATAAATATCCAGAAGTGGAATTGCTGGATCATATGATAGTTCTATTTTCAATGTTTTTAGGAACCTCCATACTGGTTTTCATAGTGACTGCACCAATTTACCAGTACATTCCCACCAACAGTGCACAAGGCTCCCTTTTCTCTGCAGCCGCCCTAACACTGTTACTTTTCCGGTCTTTGGGAATAGCCATTCTAATGGGCGGGAGGTGATATCTCACTGTGGTTTTCATTTGCACTTCCCTGGTGATTAGTGATGTTTAGCACCCTTTCATGTACTTGTTGGCCACCTGTACGTCTTCTTTGGAAAATATCCACTCCAGTCCTCCGCCCATTTTTAAATTGGAGCATTTGTTTTTTTGACATTGAGTTGTATGAGTTCTTTATATAATTTGTATATTAATCCTTTTGCAGATATATGATTTGCAAATATTTTCTCCCTTTCACTATTATGTTTTAAAGTCTTTACATTGTTATTTTAAATTATTGAATTTTCAAATGTCTATTTTATTCACTCAGTGGGCAAACATTTACTTATTAAGTACAGGTTATGTGACATTTCCATATATATATATTTTCAGGCAATCTTCACAACATGGTGGGGTAGGTATCCTGCTCTCCATTTCACACATGAAAAGAAGACGTTTTTTATTGCACAAGCTCTGACAGGGCGTCAGCGGTATCCCGCCGTTTCCATTGGAATGGGCCTAACCCAGATACCAGGAATCTGGCTTCTACTCCCAGCTCCCACTACCATCAGCGGTGTGGCCTTGGGCCCCTCACTCCCTGCCTTCCTAACAGGCGACAGGCATTGATTACCATTAGACTGTAGGTGGCGACTGGAACTCTGTTACCTCTTCCACCCAGGGTCTTGACTCTACATAGAAGGGGCTCAATAAGGGATTTGTAGGATTTGACTGCGGTAGAAGAAAAGCTATGCCTTAAGGTTTCTCACTAGTTGGAGAGAGAAAAGTCGTGCACGAAAGGGTAAGGCAAAAACTGGGCTCATAGGCTGTGGGGGTGGGACAAGGGGGTGGGGTGCGCAATCGGGAAGGCTTCCCGGAGAAGGGGAATTTGGCAAGGCGGGCTTGGAGGAGAAAAACACCCGCGGATGGCGGGGAGGGGTCGGTGGAGGACATCCGATCTGGAAAGGGCGAGGACAAAGGGGTGCGGGAGACCACCTGTGAGGCCTGAGTGTGGGGGGGAGAGGTGCTGGCGAGGGCGGA
>NW_005871071.1:1470858-1479717 GCF_000147115.1 Myotis lucifugus | reverse complement strand
AGGAGGAGGTCTCGGCACCTCCCTCTAGTGCAGAGGGATTGGCAGCCTTCGCACCCCTACCTGGACCCGCGGCCCGAGTGACAGCTCGGAGGAAGCCGCGGTTCCGCCGGGATCCGCACGGAGCGCCCAGCCCCTGTCCTGCCCTGTTTTATTTCATGTCCCGGGTGCCGGTCCAGACCGTCCCTGGAAAAGCAAGGGCTGGTGGCCGCCCCTCTGCCTGGCCTGCCCGGCCCCGGCAGGTAGACCCCGAGCGCCCCGCCTCACTTGCAGCAATAGCCTAGCTTTCCCAGGGACTTTTCCAAGTTGCATCACTGTTTGGCCTGTAGACAGGTGCTTGGCTGTCAGATTGGAGCTAGTTACACGGAATTTTAGAAACCTTTGTACAGATGTGTGTACCTCCTCCCCCCCAGGAAGCATCGCCTTTCCGACTCCGCTCAGACACGTTGGGGATTCTTTGGGGGCCTCGGTTCTCAGACTTGGCTGCGCATCTAGTGAGTTCTTACAGATACTGGTGTCTAGGGCCCACCTCTAGAACCCGGACTCAGGTGGGCTGGGGCGCAGCCCGGGCAATGGCATTCACAAAGCCAGGGGATTGTAAGGCGCCGCCACCTTTGAGCAGCTCTGCCCCGGGGCTTGCTCCCACAGCCACTTCCTGAACTGCTAGAGGTTAGTCCCCACGCAGGACTCATCGTGGGCACTTCTCTCACTTTTCCTCCCTTCAGACTTGCTCCCTGAAAACGACCCTGATGGGGCATCTTGGCTCTGTCATGCACTGGACAGCCTGCTGGCTGGTGCCTCCCAACCTGAGACCACAGAGGGTGCTGGTCCCTGAGTTCCCTTTGTTTCTACTCTCTGTTTACAGTAAACATACGCGCCTCGGCATTGTCTGCCCAGGTAGCGCGAGTGTGGGGATTGGAGCCATGAAGTCCTTGGGAGGGTCAAGGTTATAAGACACGGGGTTGTCTTATTCGGAGAAAACCAAGTAAGAGTTTGACGTGTCCTATTTGGAAAGGATTTCAGATTGAACGGAGGAAATGTACTTCGGGAATCCAGCTCTTGGAGACCCTCTGCCACCGATAATGATTTTGCATAAATGTGGAGAGTTTTCCTTCAAGAAAGCCAGCTCACAAGATCCGTAAGGCGGATATTGTGTCAAGGTGTGCGCGTCTGTGGCTAAGCTTTATTCCCCATGTGTGATCACGCCCAGCAGATATAACACAGTGTATGTTTCTTTCTGATAGACCAACTTGCGCTTGGGACTTAGTGCCTCACAGTAAGTAGGATGGCACCTCTGAGGTGGGACTTCAGCCACTTTTCAGATGAGCTCAAAAATGGGAGTGAAATAAGATTAAGAAAAAATTGAACACACACACGCACACATACACACACACATATCTATATAATTTGATTATGTGTTTTATTAAGAAACTGTGTTTTCAGTGTCAGTGTTATTATTGTGACAGTCTCTTGGAGTCTTGGTTAGCTTACTGTTGTACCCAAGTATGATGTTTGTATTAGACTCCCACCTGGGCGTTGCCACCTGGCCACCAATCATTGGATTTAACTTTTTCTTCGGTGCGGGCCCTCCATATTGCATTGTTATTAGTAAGTGGGATGATATACTTTCAAAGGAATGCCCTCCAGAGGGGGAGGAACGTTTGTGTTCATTTCTAGTTCCTAACATGAGTCAAAAGAATATTTATTTTTCTTGAAAAATAAAAATCGTGGAGTTGGCTTTTCTCTTCTCCCAGCTTCCGCTGCCATGCCCTGCCCCTATGGCTGTATCCAGTTGCTGGGAGTGGGGCCACTGTCGGAGCCCTCTTAATTGTCTTGGCTTGAGAATGGAGGTTATGTGGAGTGCATGCTCTCACAGGGTGGCCCCTGACCCCAGCCCTCAACCTTTGGGGAACAAGACCATATGGAAAGTGTTTTCCTGTGTCCCCCTCCCTCCCAGGCCAACAAAATGAAACTATGTTATTGAATAGTTTATTAACTTGCTAATTTTGTCTCCGTTTTGGGGGAAAATCTTTATTTGAGGATGCTATTGAACTCTTGGTGTCTGAAAAGTTGCACCCGAACAGCAATAGTCACGCTATGAATATAATAGTACATTTTGGAAAGAAAGAAAGAAAAAGTGTATGTAGCTATGGACCTAAAAAGATTTATTGGAACATTTCTCTCTCTGGGGTAGCAGCTCTAAACTTCTAAAGTGATTAGACGAATGTAAGTGGAGAAAAATAAAAGTTAGTGAGGGCCTCTAGCAGTGGTTCTCAACCTGTGGGTCGCGACCCCTTTGGCGGTCGAATGATCCTTTCACAGGGGTCTCCTAAGACCATCCTGCATATCAGATATTTACATTACGATTCATAACAGTAGCAACAGTACAGTTATGAAGTAGCAACAAAAATAATTTTATGGTTGGGTCACAACATGAGGAACTGTATTTAAAGGGCCAGAAGGTTGAGAACCACTGATTTAGAGGAAGGGAAGACAGCATTCAGAAGAGCGAGCTTTGATTCCTGTTAAGACTAGACTGTCCTATTGGCTTCCTTTTTTTCCTTCTAGTAGAGACAGTTAATATGTTGTACCAATGGGTGGTTCAAGAAATTTAATGGCCTCCTTAACTTCCTCTCCCCTCGAAACCCATTTATTTAAGAGATGCTATTGACCTTTTAAAAAAACACACACAACGGATATTGTGCTTTTCCTTTCTGTTCCTCCTCTGACCCTGGCACTAAAGGGCATTGAAATGGCTGAGAGGTTGGCATCACAGGAGAAAAACAAAGTTCAAGGGCAATTGAAAATTGAGTAATTTTCCCTGAATGACCAAGCGCTTACTTTATTCTGTCATGTGACATTGCTCTTATCAAGAAACAAGTTGTGACATGAAAACCCTGAAAAAGGGGGTGGGGTGGGTGGGGGGATGGGAATAGCACCAGGGTCGTCTTGCTTTCACTTGGGGTAAGCTCATTGGAGTTTTCAGTCAAACACCCAGATTCCAGCACCCCCTCCCCCTGACCTTCCTCCTTAGTGCACTGTTATCTCCCAAACCGCGATTCCTGGGAGAGGGACTGCTTCATTTTAAAGCCACACTCAGTTTTTGTTGTTTCATTTCTTTATTCACTCATTTAGCAAATTCTTACAAAGTCCCCACTCCTACCAGAGCTCTGCATTCCTCCAGGACTTCTTGGGAAACGGTAACAGTCCCTGACCTTCCGAGCTTGCAGTTGGGTGGGTTACGGTACTTTGAGAAACTCTTAGAATAAGGATGAGCACAGAGAACTGTGGGGGTAGCCAGGTACCACCTGGCTAGCTGCCCCTGGATAGACACCTACTCAGTTCATTGGTGCAAGAAAAACTTCACTTCAATTTGTTAGAATTTATATTAAGTCCCTCCAAGGTTTACATGACTGGTTTCAGATACTTTTCTGACAGCGGAGAGGGAAGGGTGCAGCCACTGATCACTCCAAGAAGTGGGGAGTGAAGAAAGATTCAGGCAGATGGATTTTGCTCAAGGGGTATGTACTGAACCAAGTTGTGCCAGGGTCTCTTCCCCGGGGGTGGGAAACTGGTGGAGAATGTGGCTGGATCTATTTTTGGCAAATGGTAACTGGCAAAATAAGTTTATTAGTTAGCAGGGCGGACGTTCGCTCTCTACCCTACTGTTGTCACTTCAGCTCAGGTTTCCTTGGAAAGACTGAAAACTGGACTTCACACTGTTTTTCCCTTGGGAAGGTGGTTTCCAAATAGCTAAGCCACAGGGCTAATCACCCCGGGTTAGAAGAGTCGTTACCCTTTGTTTATTGACGGCCTTCCAAGTGCCAGGTAGTATGCTCAGCGCCTGTTTCCCATTCCCTGAATCCGAGTGCTCCTGAGACGCAGGTGGCAGTGGCCTCACTTTACAGATGAGGAGACTGAGGCTCAAAGACAAACTGGATCTTGTGGCAGCTCACAGCTCGGAAGTGGCAGGGTTGAGGGATAAGAGAGCTTGGGTCTGTCTGAATGAAAAGCTGAGTTCTCCCACTGCTCCTCATTCCTCTTCAGCAGAGTTGACTGAGAAATTGAATTTTCAGTGCCTCAGGTCTGGGTTCACTTACTGTTTTCCTCTACTTGAGGATGTGGGCTTGTCATCCTAAGGGAAATTTTATGAAATCCCACTTTTCATTTATTTATTTATTTACTTATTTTGATTGATTTCAGAGACGAAGGGAGAGGGAGAGAGAGAGAGAAACATCAATGATGAGAGGGAATCATTGATTGGCTGCCTCCTGCATGCCCCCTACTGGGGATGGAGCCCATAGCCTGGGCATGTGCCCTTGCCTGGAATTGAACCTGGGACCCTTCAGTCTGCAGGTGGAGGTGGATGCTCTATTCACTGAGCCAAACCAGCTAGGGCTGTTTTTGTTGTTGTTGTTTTGTTTTAATTGAGAGGGTAGATTTAGCTGTTCAGAAAGGCTCTGAATGGATCCCAAATCCTAGGTTAGAGCGACATTATCTCCATATTTCTTCAAGCTCTGCAAACCTCTAAGTTTCTGTAGGTAATTGGTTGTTGGGTAAGTGATTAAAAACAAAATTCACTGTTGAACATGGTGGAGCAAATCCACGCTGTGCACATCCAGTTCCTATTTATGGGGTACTTGAGACAAAAACAAAACTGCGCTGCATAGTAATTACCGCAAGCTCTTAAAATTACAGGTGGGAAGGCCTCACAGGCTGAGTGGAGCTATAATTAGCCAAGATGAGTTTAAAGCAGGCTCACTGAGTGCGTGTTCCTTACTACGGTGGGCTCAGCTCACCTGAGAAGGATCAGCGCCAGGGAACGTTTCCAAGGGACTCTGTGGAGGGTCGCCATGGAGTGGGAGTGGGAGTGGGAGTGTTTGGGGTTAGAGCACCGGGCGTTTGTCCTGAGTGGGGACTGTCTGCCAGTGTCTTTGTTCATAGGGTGGCGTATATTCCCAGCCACCCAATCACAGGGATCCCTGCTGCCTTAGGTAGAGTCCATAATGGTTAGGGCTGTGGATTTTTAGTTGTTTTTTGTTTTGTTTTGTTTTGTTTTGTCTATGAAGGCCCTTTATTATTAACAATCTTTCACTGTTGCTTATCTCTTTGCTGGAGGATTGAGACAAGATGACCAAGACTTTCTGGTTTTGACTTCAATAATTTTCTTGGCTTTTACATCTGACTTCCCCTGACTTTCTGTCCTTGTATTTTATAGCATTTGAAACAGCACTCTCTTTTCCTTTGAAAATTTGTGGTCCATTCAGGGAAGAGGACCCACTGTGTCCAGGACCCCTCCCGGGGATCCTGTGGCACTGGCGTTAGTCTGGTTTTCCAGGTGGGGACCCTGGTGAGGTGCCAGCCCAGACTAAGTGGGAGTTTGGGAATTCCAGCTCAGAGTTTCAGACTCTAAATAGCTGCTGTCTTTTGATTTTATTACAAAGGAAAAAGAAATGACCTGGTTTTGAAGTCACAAAGAGGTTCTAGTATATCTTAGGAGCTATCGTTGAGCTTCGTTGTAGCTGAATTAATAGCTTAAAAAATAATATTTGATTCTTCACCATTTTTGCCTGTGCGACTTTTATTCTCCTTATTAAAAACAGTGACTTGCTCAGCATTTCACAGCGACAGCTGAAAAGTTGGTCAGCTTCTCTCCTTGCCCTAATCAAATATCAAAAACCTGGAAAGTTTGCCGAGAGTGGTGATTGCAGTGAAAGCTTTAGGAGTTGGGGAGGAACTGATAGAGAAAGAATGAAGGGAGAGATAACAGGGAGAATAGTTTGCAAAGGGACTGCAGGGTGGAGTTTACCAAACTTAAGATTTCTTTGACTTGTGAGTTTCAGGTTTGGGGCTTGAGTACCTTTGTTCCAGTTGCAGCCAGTTCAGCTCAGCTCTGTCTGCACTGCCCTGGGCCATCTGCGAGGTTTTTTATCTTTATTTTTTTGGTGGAGGGTAGGGGGATGGGTGAGTGCGTGGTTGACAGGGTGGCGTGTAGGGTGGGCGAGAGGAAATAGTGTGTGGGGTGGGATTACTGCTTATCTGGTTCTTCATGTCCATTCTGCTCAGGGCATGACCACCTGGCACTACAGGTCTGGGCACCTGCAATGAGTCCAGCTTTCTGGGTGTGAGGCAGCTGGGTGGTGTACAAAAAAATGAGAGAGAGAGAGAGAGAGAGAGAGAGAGAGAGAAAGAAATCCTTCCTCGAGGGCACTTCCTCCAGCCCTGCTGAGAGATTTAACCTAGCGACTCTGTGGGATAAGTACCATGATGAACCCAGGTTACAGGCGAGGGAAAAAGGCCATGAGAACACTGGGTAGCTTGTCAGAGTTGTGCAGCTGCCGAGTGGTAGGATCCCAGGGTTCAAACTTGTGTGGCCCCGAGCTGCGCTGTTAACGACTTAGCTCCGGTGCTGGCTGGCTCTTCATTCATTCTCTCAGTTCACCCACTCATTCATTTCTTCCCCAGGTTATTGACTGCTTGTCAGTGCCTGTATCTCGGCAGTTAGAACCCCATCGGTGCCTTTGGTGCAGGTCTGGACTCCCCACATCTGCAAACCTAGCAGAGGACCAGCTCTCCACTGCCCTTGTTTCCCTGGGTCTGGCAGAAAGGAGGTGCTCAGAAAGCTTTGTGGAAGGAAGGATGGAAGTCCGCTGGCCTTTTGAAACTGGACATGCTTGTATTTCGTCTAGCTGTCTTTCTCTGGCTGCCACAGAGATTTCTAAACAGCACAACGACCAGTGCAAAGAAGGCTGACTGTGGAGGGAATGTTTCACAAAAACAATCAGAGAATTCTTGATAAAGCATGTTTTCAAAAGTGCATTTCAAGTTCTCATGGCCAGTGTGTGTTTGTGTTTAATGCGTTTATTATGTGAAGAGCTCGCCGACCCCCAGCCTGCAGATTATTGTGAGGAAAGGAGTCCTTTCAGACTTCCAGGCATTGTGGGGCCTGCTTTTGCCAGCAGAGCCAGCAGGGCTTGCTTTCTTTGGAGTTAAGGACCACACGTCATCGGAGGGTTCCAGCACCTGCCCTCCATTTCCTAGGGCCAGGTGCCTTGTAACGTTGAAATACACCAGCTGGTAGAAACTAGTAGTTCTCTCTCGTGTTCTCATTCTTTCTTCCCGCCAACTCACCTACTTGGATTAGAAGCCATGTTTGTCCAGCACTAGAGTGGGGCAGGTTCCTCTTCCTTTTCGGGTTTGTTTCCTCATCTGTAAAATGGGGATGTAGTGCTTATTATAGAGTATTGGGGCCACACCTCTGACATAGTCTAGTGCAGGGGTGGGCAAACTTTTTGACTCGAGGGCCACAGTGGGTTCTTAAACTGGACCGGAGGGCCGGAACAAAAGCATGGATGGAGTGTTTGTGTGAACTAATATAAATTCAAAGTAAACGTCATTACATAAAAGGGTACGGGCTGTAGTTTGCCCACGGCTGGTCTAGTGGCTCTCACTGGGGGACACATTCTTGGTTTTCATGCCTGAGGGTGGTGGCTACTGGCATCTCGTTGGTGGAGGCCAGGAAAGCTGCTTACAGTGTGCAAGGCAGCCCCACAGCAAACAGTCTAGCCCTAGTGCCAATAGTGCCAAGACCGAGGGCCCGGCTGTGGGACCTGGAACAGTGCTGGCTGTTTTTAACATCTTTCATCTAATGGAGCTGTTGGCCAGTGACAAAGGGCCCTCCTTTCTTAAGTAGGATGTGTGTGTGTGTAAGGAATTTAACTTTTTATTGACGCTTCTGGATTACCCCACAGGTGTCCCTGCCGCTGGGAAGAGCTACTTTCCTCTCCTAGGAAAGCTCCTTAGCTTCATTTGTAATTGCTTGCATCTATTTACATATAACTAACACATGCAATTTACATATAAATAACTTATATGCTAAACAAATCCCTTAACATCTCCTGGTATTTAAACCTGACTCCTCAGGCAGAAGGCGGGAGTGGGGCCCTGGAGAAGAAGCCTGAGGCTGGTTACATACTGTGGAGCTTGCTTCTCTCCTGGGTAAAAGGACAAGTAATCACATCACCCTCCTATCTTCTGTTGTTCCCAGGACTAAATGCAGCAAAGCTGCCCACGGGAAATTAACTCTGTGTGCACGAGGATAGCTCTACGGGTGTGGAGGGGTACTGTGACTCCTAAGGTGTGTCTTCTGAACGTGTGTTTTAGAGAAGCCTGTTTATAAGTGGCCGCATACTGAATGCCACTAAAGAAGGATCAGTGCTCAGCAGACAAAGGGTATCCTCTTGTGGGCAGAGTAGTAAACCGGCCCAGAGGACACTCCCGCTGCCGAGTGTGTGCTTCGGAGGAGCGTGGGTGTCGCCACTGGCCACCCTGCCTCCCGCGCATCCTCTGGCTTTCCCTGTGTGTGACCCGGGCAAGCTCCTTGACCTCTTCGCACTTTGGCTTTCTCCCCTGTAGAATGAGGCCAATGGTGACAGTACCGCCTCCCTGAGGACAGTGTGGGGGAAGTGATGTGTCCTTGGGAAGTACACGGTGCCCATGGGAAGCTCAGCTTAATCAAGGAGTTGTTATTAGTAAAATAATATTATTTATTACTTTGGCCTACAGCATACACTGAGTGGCCAGATTATTATGACCACCTGACGTTTGTAGGCAAATTAGCTATAATTTTGCGCTGAAGTTGCTAGAGGGCCAGGCCATTATAAATAGGGAAGCAGGTTGTTTACCACGACAGTAGAAGTGATTTTTTTTCTGAAGATATGGGTAAACAACGCGATTTTAACAGCCTTTGACGAGGGAAGTAGATGTATCAAAGGTTATTAAATCGCGTAGTTACCCGTATCTTCAGAAAAAAAACCTCTTTCTCTCGTGTTCAGAACCTGCCTTCCCTATAGATAAGGGCTG
>NW_005871071.1:1448674-1470758 GCF_000147115.1 Myotis lucifugus | reverse complement strand
GTAAACTTCGCCTGGAGTCCGTCTGCAAACCATCCTCCCAGTATCACTCCCTCCATTCTTGTCCATTAAGTTCACCCACCTATTATGACACCTACGTTGTTCCCTTCTCAGCTAACTTTCCCGGGTTTTGATATTTGATTTGAGCAAGGAGAGAAGCTGACCACCTTTTCCGTTGCTCCTGTGCATTCTGAAGATATGGGTAAACAACGCGATTTTAACAGCCTTTGAACGTGGGATATAGATGATCAAAGGCTATTAAATCGCGTTGTTTACCCATATCTTCAGAAAAAAAATCACTTCTGTCGTGATAAATAACCTGCTTCCCTATTTATAATGGTCTGGCCCTCTAGCAACTTCAGCGCAAAATTATAGCTAATTTGCCTACAAACGTCAGGTGGTCATAATAATCTGGCCACTCAGTGTATATGTTTTTACTCAGGTGAGGAAGGGATTGCTTCTGGGTTAGGGGCTGAGAAAGGATTTTTCTGGAGTTCCTGGTATCAGGATTTTTTTTTAAAATTGCGTTTAAAATATAGATGACATAAAGTCAACAGTTTAACCAATATGAAGTGTACAGTTCAGTGGCATTAAGTACATTCACTGCGTTGTACAACCATCATCACTATCAAGTTCCAGAACCCTTCATCATCCCAGAGGAAACCTGCACCCGTTCCACGGTCACTTCACACCCCTCCCTCTCCCGGGCCCTGGCACCCACCAGTCTCCTTTCTGTCTCTGGAATGGACTGACCTGGATATTTCACATACAATGGAATCACACAGTATGTTCCTTTTTGTATCTGGCTTCCTTCACAGTGTAATGTTTTCCAGATTCATCTCTGTGTTGTAGCGGGTAACCAGCACCATTCACCCAAGCCTCAGCTTCCTCTGGCCTGTGGTCCCATGTTATGCCTTGTTTTCAGGTTTGAAAATGCCTTCATTTATTTTGGTCTTTTGTGGCCAGCCTTATTTTTTCCACTTTTCCCATCCAGTGATTCTACTGACCCTTGAAATGAATATTGGAATGAAGCTCTCACGCCAGGTTCTTGGTGCTGCCGGGGAGTAGGTCTTACCTGGCATTTTATTTCTGCTGAGGAATTAGTGGCAGAGTCACATGCAGGGGCCTTGAGTTGTGCTTCATTTCCCGGGGACAGCCAGCCAGCGTGGCAGGTTTTAAAAACAAGTGTCTGGAAAACACCCACAGGCCCCTCATTTCTCAGTTTAAAAGCTTTCCACGATGAGAAGTGGCCCTCAATTAAGTCGTTTAATAAAAACCTCCCTCTGTTTTAAAGCATTCTTGGGAAGTGTTTACATTTAACGCCACCGCGGGCTTCTAAATGAGGAGCTGTGGAGTGAGTGATCCTTAACCTGTGACTTTAATAAGATGCTTTGCTTTGGATTTCCAGGTGGAGGCCTGGGCCAGATTTGTAGCTTGTCATTGACCCAGACAATCTTGACTCCCCCCTCTCCCCTCCCCCAGCCACCCCTGGTAGAAGATTCAGAGAGGCCCAAAGGCCTTAGAGATGTAAACTAGCTGTTTGGGGAGAGACTAGACTGAAAGAGGGGATGCCTCCCTCCCTAGCAGCTCCCCCTCATTCTGGCCTCAGTAACAGGGTGGGGGCCTCGGTGAGAAGAGATTGAAGCATTTAGGAGAGCAGCGTGGGCTTCTGAGATGCTGGGTCCTAGGAGGCCAGGCCTGAGCTTTCGCCAGGATTTGGAACTTTCTTGTGCTCTGGAGGCCGAGGGCCCTGACAGGTGAGGAGGCTCTACTTTGGCTGTGATTTTGGAGGTGAGTAGGCCCCACAAGAGGAAGCAGGATATTGGCAGCTTAACGGGGTTTGCTGAGGGAAACGGCAGGCTTTGTTGTAGAAAAGCTGAGTCTTGAAATAAAGGATGCTGCAGGACGGCCTTCCTTTGTGCCGCTTTCCTGGGGATCCCGAGCCCGAGCGAGGACAGGAGGGTGGGAAGGAAGCCCAGAGTCGCTGGCAAGATTGGGATTTACAGACAGGCTGCAGGGCCTGGCTATTCTGGGTCCAAGTCCTGGCTCCCTGAAGGGGCAGCAGTTACCCAGGACATGTCCTCTAATGTTATAGTTCATGCTAGAGGCCCGATGCACGAAATTCTTGCAAGAGTAGGCCTTCCTTCCCCGGCTGCCAGCACTGGCTTTCCTCTGGCACTTGGGACCCTGTGTTTCCCTCACAGAGGGAGGCCCCGCCCAACCGCCACAGCCCGAGGGTCGGTGGCCTGGGCCTCCCTCTGTGGGGCGATCATGGGGTGATGGCCGGACCCCTGACCAATTGCATTGCACCTGCCTCGGCTGGCCTGGTGTTAGTGGGTGTCATAGCATTGTCCTGGATGGTCGTCCAGATGGTTGTTCCGCTGTTTGGCCGTTCGGTCGATTTGCATATTATGCTTTTATTATATAGGATTATATAGGATGTCTAAAGTGCTTAGAACAATGTCTGCATGGGAAGGTGTGTATGTATGCCATCTCATTATTCTGACACTTCACTTTTGTGAATTCCCAGCAGGAATCATTAGAACCGCTCCTTGTTTTCAGAGCTAATCCACATCTATACCCCAGAGGTTTGGGAAAGGCTGATATCACTGGACCCGTAAAAATACATGCCACGTAGATGGAGAAGTCATATTTGATGAGTCTATTAATGTTCTCTGAGGGAGAAGATAAATGTGGGAAGAAGGGCAAACCAGTGGATATGATTTGTTTAGACTTTTAAAAGACCTTTGCAAAGACTGTGTGCCAAAGGTCATTAAGTGTTTGAGGCTCCAACAACTCTCTGTGCGGGGGTGAGCGTAAGGAGGAATATGGCTGAAATCCATCTTCTGAATTGTCTCAAAAGGTCTTTTTATCTTTAAAAAAAAAATAACTTCTGGTTCCTAACTGTCTTTTAAGTAAATAGTACATTTGTAGAAGGACGTAGATTCCACCACCAGTCAATATAATTCCACCATCAGTCAATACCTGTGGAGATGCTGAATTTCATCCCTTCTGCAATTTGACCCAGGACAATGAATGAATGAATGAAATGAATGGAAGCTCTGTCGACACAGATCTCTCTCCCCCGGTAGGATTTAGGAAGCTTGGAGTTTTGCTAGAGTGAAAGGACACATGCAGGAGTAGGTTGCCTTTGGAGCTTTCATTTTGCTCAGCTCCCTGTGGGCCTCACGCGGTGTCTCATATATAGGAGTGCTCCAGGTGTGTTTCAACAATGAATGAATGATGAGCTCTTTAAAATAGACATGAATATTTTATTATTGCATGTCTATTATGTGCCAGGCAAACTTACCTTTGTATTTGCTCTTTTGACGTTGGCATTATTTTTCTGCTGTATAATATTGCTGGGTAACAAATGATCCCAGATCTCATTGCTTAACAACCATTTATTTTCCCACTTGCTCCTCTGTTGGTTGGGAATGGTTAGGTTGACTTAGGCTGGGCCAGCTGGACTACAGGCTTCTGTTTGGCTTCAGGTCTCTTCCCCCTGTGCTTATCCTGGGACCCAGGCTGAAGGGGCGTCAGTTACCTAGGGCATGCTCATCTCCTGGCAGATCACAGTAGCACAGGAGGGCTTTAGCTCATAACCGCTGTATTGTCATTTCTGCAGACATTCCATTGGCCAATGTGAATCACATGGCCAACCTCAGTATCAGTGAGGTGGGGCAGTATATTGGGCCATTCTAGTGGGAGGTTCTGTAAAGTCACAGGGCAAAGAAGGTAGACATATAACCCCATTATAGGGGACCGACGCCCTGGGAACAGTGCTTCAATCCACCACAGTGGTAGAGAATGAATGAGAGAAAAGAGGGAAGTGTGGGCCAGACCAGCCTTTTGGGAGCTTGTTAAACCTAGGCCACCTGGTAGCGCCTAGGCCTTGGTAGGACTATAAATTAGCCTGGCGTGGGCTGACCCTTGGCTGGCTGAATGTCCTGTGTATTCATTCACCGTGATGGTGGTTCTAGGGGACTGTTCATTGGCGGGAGGAGCAGAGTGATGAGCTGGGTTTCCTTCTGGTTAAGCAGCCGTGGCCTGACATGCTGCCCACTGTGGTGGCAGGAGAGTGACAGGCAGAGAGCAAAGTGGACAAAGAGGGCCAAAGTATCCCAGGAGGCCAAGGGCTTGGCTTACCCTTCACATGGTCACCTCTTAGGACCGGTCTTTGGGAAGTCAGTCTAAATCTCAGCTTTAATAGTCAGTGACAGTTTACCATCAGGACCATCACGCACCCTGTCCCCATCTTTATAAGGACCCAGGGCCTTAGTTTCCAGAGCTCTGCTGTCATATCTGAAGAAACAGGCTTGGGAAGTTCATGCCTTCTCTTCACCACCCCCCTCAGATCCAAACTAGGTCGCCCAGTTCCCAGGGCTTGTTTTTCCACACGTTCCTGCCCCAGCCCAGGCAGAGTGTGACTGAGGCGTCCCAGGGTATCCCGGCCTGTGGGGACGGGCCTCTTCCTGAAGGAGGCAAGTGAGCCTTTGGCCGCACTGTGGTGCCTCGGGGGGAGCAGAAGGAACCTGTCTGCAATGTGCCCTTTTAGTGAAGACTGCTAGACTCCGAGGAAGAGAAGGCTCTGGCCAGTAAGTAAAAATGCACTGAAAATCAATGGAGACTAAACTCCATGAAGTTGAGGGTGGGAGGGAGGAGCAGACACTCTCACATGCTGGGGCTGGGGTTTATACATCCCCTGGACTTCTTTTTGGAGAGCAGTTTGGCAGTAGGGATATTTCACCTGCAGATAACCAGAACCCAGTGAAAAGTGATTTCAGTAGTAAGGACATTTATTACCTCATGTAAACCAGAGTCCAATGTCAGGGCAGTTTGGGAGTTAATTAATGGAATACGACATGCTTTTCCTCGTAGCTCTTTGCCAGGCTCAGTGTTTGATATTAGTGCTCAAGCTTGTCTCTTGGTGCCAATGTGGTTTCAGCTTCTCCAGCTCATATCCTCACTCCCAGTGATGATAGACACCTTCCCCAGGAGTGCCTGGAGAACTTCATGCCCTTGAGGCATCAGACCCACACCTAGACCAATGACTGGCGTGGGGAGATGGGGCTTCCATAGCTCACTTAGGTCAATCTGGGGCCTAGATAAGGGCCCAGCCTCCCCTGAAGCGCGTGGGCACTGGGAGGAGGGGACAGTCCTGGAGCTTTGCGGGTTGGGGAGAGGGGCAGTTGCTATAGGTATCCACTGGTGTGTGTCAGTCACAGCTTTATCTTTCAAAATCAAGAATGTACATAACTCAGCCCTTCCATAGTTAGGAAGTTATCTTTTTTTTTTAGGAAGTTATCTTACAAATACACCTGTACAAGTGTGGTGGCTCACATACAAAGGTATTTATTGCAGCATTATAATAGCAAACTACTGGCAATAACCTAAATATCTCTCAGTAGGGAGTAGTTAAGTAAATTAAGGTACAAGCATAATGTGGAATTGGGCAAATCTGTAAATATTGATAAAGAAAAATTTTAAAATTATACTATTAAGTTTTTTTTGAAGCAAAATACAAATCAGTACATATTCTGAGATCTCATTTTTGTCCAAAAAATGTTTTAATTCTTGATTACAAATATAAATTTCTGGAAGATGTCCCAAAAAATGTGGTTATTTGGGCTGTGGGGATTGGTGATATGGTTGGGAGGGATGTTTTCTTTTTCACTTCATGCCCTTCTTGACTGTTTACATTTTATAGGAATCACGGTATGTATTACCTTTATGATAAAAAGAAAACACAAGATATTTTATTACAGTGTGGGCAGGGGCTTAAGGAGAGGAAACCGGGCCCTCTGTGTGCATTCTCAGAAACATGCTTGGAAGGGGATGGGAGTGCCATTTCACTGTGTGATGTCAACTTGAGGGGAGGTTGTGGAAGGAAAAGTGTCCAGGAGTGAAATAAGGTCAAGGCCATTTTCTATCTCTTGATACTCGGCACCGTGTCTTACACATAATGGAGTCAGATACACATTTGAGGAATGAATGGCTGGATCAGTCAAGATCCAGAGCAACTTAATGAAGTGCCCAAACCAAACCAAGCAGCTCAAGTCGGAAAGAAAGTAGGTTCTGTTGGAAATTTATGTTGCAAATAAAATATGGCTGCTGTTTCCTGCTTTTTCCTTGAGCTCCCAGAATCTAATTCATTGCTGGGAATCAGTGCAGTATGCAATTTTCTATTCATCATCCATCTCACACCGAAGGCTACTGTGCCAGGTTCTGGATCATAAAGCTGAACAAGGTTATGCAACTAAGGGTAAGAGCAAAGACAGGAGCCACCATCTGTGTTAGCTGTGTTTGCATGTGACTTCAAGGGAGAGGTATCTAGAAGTCCTAAAGCTGTTAAGGATAGAATGAACAAGGTTTTTTTTTTATTATTATAATTATTATTATTTTAGCAAAATAAGGTTCTTTGATACCTGGTCTAATCAGAAAATTGTTCTTAATTATGGCACTCTGATAATAGGGAAAAACCACGGTTAGCAGTAGTGAGTAGGGATTTTTGGTCAGTGTTGGTAGAAAAGTATGAATCTGCCGATTGGCAAAAAGAATTTTACGTAGTAGTATTTTCAAACATAATTCTCTTCTGCCTAGAAAAGCAAAGGCATATGAGTAGTAAAAAGCCTTCTTATTAAAGAGGGTGGGGGAAGGGGAAGGAGGGTGCTACCCTTGTGTTGAGCTGATATTCTTCATAATTCCTTTGCTTGAGGGTTCTCTCTTTCTGAGTTTGATTCTTGTAAATCAAAGAAAGAATGTTGTGACTGACATTTCCATTGAGTCGCTTTTAACTTTCATACCATTGGGTTTTAGCATTTAGCTCGTCTGTAGTGGCTACCGGATGCCCACTCTATTCAGACGATGATATTGTTGAGCTAATGGGTAAGATCATTTCCTTTGGAACAAAATGAAAAGCTTTTTGTGCTCACAATTGGAGGAAAATATAAAATTTTAGTAGGCCTCCTCTGCAGGTTGAAAAGAGTCCATGTTTGAACACCATCCACTCTGCAGCTCAACTGTGCCGGGGAAAGGCTCCAACGTGTTTTCACTATGGGTCCTTAGAAATATTTCAAAAAAGAGTAATAGATCATTGATACTTTTTACTCTAGAGTGATTTAAATTATGAGAGAGGGAGAGAGAGAGAGAAGAAAAAGAGGAGAAGGAGGAAGAGGAAAAGGAGGAGGAGGAGGAGGGAGGGAGGGAAGGAAGGAGGGAGCGTTTGTATGTGCATGTGTATACATACATACATAAAACTAAATATTCATGTTCATGTGACATAATCTTAGTACACATCCTCCTCTGGTTTCTAGGTACTCTCTTCTATATCTGCAAAATATGTAATTAAATATAATTTTAGACATATTCTGCATCTACATCAGGAAATATAATAAAAATAAGTAATAACACTAATATAGTACTCAATAGTTCTTGGTACTGTTTTAAGCACTTAAAACCTGAATTCCTTGTTTCATGACCAATATCCTAAATTGCTTTCCATAGCAAGCATATACATTAAAAATTATTTTAGATATAAATCTGAAATACATTAAAGGGCAGTCAATTTAGCCAGTCCACATGAAAAACTTTTAACAGAGCTTTTCTTGTCTCCTCTCTTTCCTTAGGGAAGAAAGATGAGCTCTTTCAGTTCCCAAATGACTCCTCAATTTAAAATGAATTATTCCACCAGAATAAAATATTCTTTCTCCTCTTGCAGCAAAAGCAGCTACTGCTTTCAGAAGCTAACATCATTTTTCTTCTCAATAGTCTGTGATTAATCCTGATGCCTGACTCTGGCCACTTTCCATTCTTTGAAAACTCAGCAGCAACAACACTAGTGATTCACCCTTCTCCTTGAAATAAGTGCTGTGGTTGGTGTTCTGCAGACTTCTGTGTGCCCAGGTCACAGCCAGCACCTCTGGCCTTGAGAGATAGAAAACAAGAACTGGGGGAGAAAGCTTAGAGTGAGTACTCACTGCCTGGCACCCAAGAAGACCTCAGGGATCCCCGCCCCCCCTTCTGCTGCTATTGTTATGCATTGTGCTTTTGCCCTGTGCTGGGTTTTGTGTTAAACACTACCTGCATTGCCTAATTTCATTCTTATCACATTTCCATCAAGTCAGTGATGTTTTTGTTTTTATCCCCATTTACTGATGTAGTAGAGGGAAGCTTAGAGAGGTTAAGAAATTTGCCCAAGGCCATACAGCTAGTAAGTTGTTAGAGCTATTGTGCAAACCCAGCTTTTTTTTTTAAGTAGAAAGGTGAAGAAATTATAAGTGTACAGAATCTTTCAGAAGTTTTTTGTGCTTCCTCCCAGTTCTATTCCTCAGCAAAGATAACCATCATCCTTTTTCTACCACTATAGGTGAATTTTGACTGTTCTTGAACTTCATTAAATAATATAATCATATTCATATAGAACATACCCTTTAGCACCAGGTTTTTTTTTTTTTCATTCAACATTATGTCTGAAATTCATCTATTGATGTGTATGTAGCAGTAACTTGTTCTTTCTCATTGCTAAATATGTTGCTAAATTTATTATTGTCTATTTTATAAATACTAGAGGCCCGGTGCATGAAATTTGTGCACAGAGGGAGGGGGTCCCTCAGCCCGGCCTGCACCCTCTCCAATCTGGAACCCCTCAGGGGATGTCCGACTGCCCTCTTGCAATCCGGGACCACTGGCTCCTAACCACTTGCCTGTCTGCCTGTCTGATCACCCCTAACTGCCTCTGCCTGCTGGCCTGATCACCCCCTAACTGCTCCCCTCCTGGCTGATTGCCCCCTAACTACCCTCCCCTGCCAGCCTGATTGCCCCCAACTGCCCCCCCCCACCCCCCCGCTGGCTTGATCGCCTCTAACTGCCCTCCCCTGCTGGCCTGATCACCCCTAACTGCCTCTGCCTGCCTGCCTGGTTGCCCCTAACCGCCCTCCACTGATGGCCTTGTCGCCCCTAACTGCCCTCCCTTGCCGTCCTGGTTGCCCTTAACTGCTCTCCCCTGCCGACCTGGTTGCCCCTAACTGCCTCTGCCTCGGCTCCTGCCACCATGGCTTTGTCCAGAAGGATGTCCAGAAGATGTCTGGTCTAATTAGCATATTATCCTTTTATTAGTATAGATACCTTGCTAATCGAGTAACTACTATTGATGGACTTTTGATTGTTTGTAGTTATTGGCTGTTATTAATAGTGATACATTTTTGTATATGCATGTAAATTCTTTGAGTATATATCTAGGAGCAGAAGTGCCTGGGTAGTTATATATGTGGAGTTGTGGTCAATACTGTGAAACAGTTTTCCAGAGTGGTATGTGAGTTTCAATGGCTCATCTTCATTCAGTTATTTAGTGAGTGTATAGTGGAACTGTGTTGTATCAAACTTGATTTGACTCAACAGCTGTTTATTGCAAAACATTTGGAAAATACAGGAAGTGTAAAATGAAAATTAGAAACTGTTTTCAATTCTGTGATCAAGATATACAGTCATGCCACATCATGGTTTGGTCAATGATGGACCACATATACAATGGTGGTCCCATAAGATTATAATGGAACTGAAAGATTCCTATAACCTAGTGACATTGTAGCTAGCTGTGGTAATGTGGTAGCACAATGCATTACTCTGTGTTTGTAGTGATGCTGGTGTAAACAAACCCACTGCATAGCCAGTTGCATAAAAGTAGAGCATATACAATTATATCTGTATATATAAAAGCCTAAGTGACCGTTACAATGGAACAACCAGAATGACCGATTGCTATGACATGCACTGACCACCAGGGGGCAGATGCTCAATGCAGGAGCTGCCCCCAGCCCGCAGGCTCTGATTGCCAATGGGGCCTGCTGGCCAACCACCCGGTAGCCTCCCCCTGGCTGGGCCCCTGGGCTGGGCTGGGGAACTGGGGTGAGTAGTGGTGGGCACAGGCAGTGAGGGAAGGAGCGGGGAGGGAGGCGGAGAACTGTGTGGTGGCAGCGCATGGATGGCAAGGGAAGGAGGGGAACCTGATTGGCCCTGATCATGGCAATGGTTGGCCCCTCCCCCTGGTCAGCAGGCCCCGATCGCTGGCCAGGCCTAGGGACCCCACCCTGCATGAATTTCGTGCACCGGGCCTCTAGTGTAGTACATAATACTTGATAATAATAATAACTGACTATGTTACTGGTTTATGTATTTACTAGTTATTGTTTAGAGTGTACTCTTTCTACTTATAAAAAAGTTTGCTATAAACAGTATGCCATTTTATGTTGGCAGCAGCTTCATACATACATATCATGTTTACTACATCTCTTGATTGCATTATTTCTCTTGTGCTTGATTTAATCTCATGTTGTTTTGTACAGAAACATGCTGTACAGACGCATAGCCTAGGAGCAATGGGCCAGACCATATAGCCTCGGTGTGGAGCAGGCTATACTATCTAGGTTTGGGTTAGTACACACCGTGATGTTCACACAACGACAAAATCGCCTACTGATGCATTTTTCTGAATGTATCTCTGTTGTTAAGTGGCTCATAACTGTATAGCTGTTAATATTTGGGTGTATTTCCTTTCCTCCTCACAGCATGTATGTATGTATATATATGCTAAATACAAAATTGGAGTTGTTTCATGCAAGAACAATACTATTAAAGGGGGTATTTTGGGTGCCCATATAATGACATAGGAAAGCCCAGGAATCGTCTTAGTGATATTATATGTGGGCATTGTATATTTTCCTATTATATTTGGAGGCAGAAAGAAAGAGGGAAGGAAGTCAGCGTTTATTGTGCTGCCGCCATGCCCGGCACTGTGGTGCTGGGAAGTGATACACCCTTCCAGAGTAGACTGGGGCGCTGTGTGAAAGTGTAGCCTACATGGCAGCCAGATACGTGCAGCATGTTTGAAAAATAAGTCTGTTTCACACCGAGTAACCTTGCATCATAGTGTAAATTGAGTTTCATTAAATTGGCGGTTGTTTGCCCAGGTATGAAGGCACACATTCTTCTATTGTTTTAACCCACTTGAACATTAACACTTTGAATGGAGAATACTTCATTACTTAGTGCATAGGCTTCACATTTTAAAACAATTGCCCTGTTTCCTTCAAATGCATTCAATCCAGTTGCTGGTTGTTCAACATTGATTCTAATCCCAAAATCCTAAGTATAGTCTATATTTGCGTACTTGGCATTATTGGCTGAATCTTCGTGACAATCAGTAGAGATCTCTTGGTTTTCTCTTAAGAGCAGAGGGTATGGGATTTTTGTATTGAGGATTGTTGACAGAGGTAAAGTTCTCTCATGAGTATAAATTAATTTTGTGTGTGTGTGCATTACTTTTAAGAATAATGAATATTGAATCTAACGGCTTTTAATAAGAAAAACCAGAATTCATAAAACCTAATTCAGTAAATACAACCTAAGTAAAAACAGTAGCTTAGTTATATAACATGTTGGGCAATTGGATATTTCATATTAATTCATTTTTTTGTGTGATTTCTGAAATTTCTTCGAGTGGTAAGATACATGTATGTACTCTACTTTTATATAACTGACTATGCAGCGGGTAGGGACACATTTCCTGGACACTGAATAAAATTGACCATTTTCATTCTTATTGATCTTATTTGTCATGTGGAGATACCTTTAGAGGCTCTGGGTGCGCAAATCCCCTTGTTCCTCGTAAAATAGTTGTGGGAATTGCTGTGCATCTGATTCTTGTGGCCGCTTTCTGTGGTTCTTCTGTCAGCGGCTCCCACAGCAGCTCACACTCTGTGTCATTGCTTCTACATGCTTTGGGTTAGGAATTGTGACTTCTGACTGTGCAGGTTGTGGGAAGGAAGAAAAGGAAGAAGGAAGCTGATGTAGAATTGTGTTACGTGTTGGGTGCTGGGTTTGAGACAGCCTGCTGCCTAAAAAGGAAACCACGGGCTTCCCAGCATCACTGTTTTACATGTTCAATGGCCATTTCAGCCTCCATTGATTTTTTTTTATTATAATAATAACTTGTTTGAAATAAAAATTAAAACACTATGGAGCCGAAACCGGTTTGGCTCAGTGGATAGAGTGTCGGCCTGCGGACTGAAAGGTCCCAGGTTCGATTCCGGTCAAGGGCATGTACCTGGGTTGCGGGCACATCTCCAGTGGGAGGTGTGCAGGAGGCAGCTGATCGATGTTTCTCTCTCATCGATGTTTCTAGCTCTCTATCTCTCTCCCTTCCTCTCTGTAAAAAATCAATAAAATATATTAAAAAAAAAAAGAAACACTATGGAAATGCGTGATGTAAGTTGAAAGCATCCTATTTTGTCACCTCCAGTCATACTTACTCTTCAAGAATTTGGTAAACTTTTTTTTTTATAAGTAACTATAGAAATGAGACTACACAATAACTACATACATTATTTTGATACTTTTAAAAAAAGTATCTTGATACTTTCCATGGTCGTGTGTATATAAATCTTATTTTTAAAAATAGCTTCCTGGTTTTCCACAATGTGGTTTTATCATAATTTAGCTAACCTCTTATTAATAGACATTTGAGTTATTATAAATACTTTGTATGCAGTCTTTATGCACTTAGTGTGTTTGTATAATTCTTCTGTGTATGGTTAATTATTAGAATTAAACTGCTGGGTTAGATGGTGTGCACATTTTAAATTTTATATTGTCTGCAGTAAATGTGCCAATCTCACCCTTATAAAGGCCATTTATCCGTATTTCCTGGTGTTTTCAAAGCACAAACTGGGAGTCAGAAGTGTCAGATGAGGCATTTTGGAGCTTCAGTTTTTAGTCAAACGAGAGAACTTTATTTTCTGGGTATAAGAGGCAAGAAGGAGGAGAAATGGGTTCATCTTTGTCAAGATGAGAGACATTCAGGGCCCAGAGAAGGAGTAGAATGAATAGAAAGAAGACAGCAGGGAAAATGCTGGTCTTCTGCCAGAAGCCATCCCTCCATGCCCTTTGGTCTGGGCATGAGGCAGGTTCTGGCCTGGCCCCAGAGTCTTCCTTAACTCTTGTCACCCTTCTCACCATTTCAGGATAACCTGCATGAGTAACCCCGGGGAACGGGAACTCTCCTATTTCCATGAAGATATCAATCACTGTTCTTAATTTTTAGCAACAGAAACTAACCCTGGCAGATCTAAGTGGAGAGAATATACTGGGAAGACATTGTAAGGCTCACAGGATTTCTGGGAAGGTGGGAGCCAGGCTGTGGCAATGGGCAGGAATGGAGGGAAGTGGGGTAGTCCCACCTCAGGCACGCTCTTATTAGGCCATGCCACCAGGGGCCAGGCTGCAGCTGGCACTCGGGTCCACTTCCTAGCTGCTGGAGGGGCAGAGGTGAGACATGGGCCTTTTCATTCCTGCCGGTTGATGGTGGAGCCTGCCTTACCTGGGGACGCCTATGAATGGTGGGGGTTCCCAACACAGGAAGGGATTGCGTTCAGATACTGACTGAAATATGCTCATCTCCAGCCTCCCTCCCTGGGATGTTTGCGATCTCAGAGGAGGGGGAGATAGATGTAGAGATATACCTACAGATCCATGCACACGTACATATTTGTTTTAAAATCACCGCTCAAGCACCCCACTTTAGGTGGCTTTGCAGCACCCAGAAGCACACTGTCTGAAGGTGCGGGTCTACCTGCTGGGGTTGGGATTCTGCAGGCGGTTGAACATGTGTGCTGGTGTCGAGGTGAGTGTAATGTCCTTGGAGATTGGATCTAGCCTGGAAACTAGCACTCCTGTGCAGGAA
This sequence comes from Myotis lucifugus, assembly GCF_000147115.1. Classification (NCBI taxonomy): domain Eukaryota; kingdom Metazoa; phylum Chordata; class Mammalia; order Chiroptera; family Vespertilionidae; genus Myotis; species Myotis lucifugus. Next base: position 1,457,023 of record NW_005871071.1, on the reverse strand, counting down.
GACCTGGGTAGGATGATTGGATGGTCTGATTATTTGTGTTTGGGAATCTGCAAGCCCAAATTCAGATTTCCCAGAGAGGTGATTTCAGGAAAGAGAGGCCTGGATTATGAGTGAAATGACCTGGGTTCTCGTTCTAGTTTCACCTAACAACTAAGAGGGACCCTGGACAAGTCCCATGACTGTTCCTGTTTCCCCATATTTGAAATGAGAGTTTGGGTGAAGTCACTGTTTGTGAACCAGGCCATCCATCAGAAGAATTACCTGGGTTGCGCGTGCATGTGCGTGTGTGCGTGCGTGTTTGTGTGTATGTGTGTGTGCATGTGTGCGCATGCAGAATTTTAGGCCTCACCTCTAAACCATTTATCAGAATTTCCAAAGTGGGTCTCAGGGATTTGTATTTTTGAAAAGCTCCCAGGTGATTCCAGCGGAGCCACAGTCCTAAGAAGGCCTAAGAAATGTTACCAGCTTTGTTTCATGAAATATGAAATATGTTCAACTCAAAGTGGATAGTTTGGGAAAATTGGTGTTATAACTTATTCAAAAACACCTTCAACTTAATGAAGTTTTTAGTTGTGTCTGAAGAATACTATCATTTGAGCCTTCATCCCTCAATACTTCTTTTTTTCAAATATATTTATATTGATTTCAGAGTGAGGAAGGAAGAGGGAGAGAGAGAGAAACATTCATGATGAGAGAGAATCATGGATCAGCTGCCTCCTGCACGCCCTCCACTGGGGATCGAGCCCGCAACCCAGGCATGTGCCCTGACTGGGAATCGAACTGTGACCTCCTGGTTCATAGGCCAACACTCAACCACTGAGCCATACCGGTCGGGCGTCAATACTTTTTTATTTTTTTTCTGTACTAGCAGCTCTTCTGATCTTAGGGAGAGCTCCAAATTGGCTCATCCTCAAATTGTCCTTCATGCATTCTGTTGGCAAGATTGCTAATTTCATATCTCCTTCCTGTCTTCTCCATCAGTAACCAAAAGCCTAATTTTTTTTTTTGAGGGTGTAGCAATGTGCAAAGATAAGCGACTCTATATTTCAACCTCTCTTTCACCTGGATAGGGGCCAGTGACTTAAGCTCTAGACAATGAAAGGTGAGTGTTAAGTGTGGGCTTGTGGGGACGCCCAAGGGACTGACTTGTATGGACAATGCACCCCTTTGCTTTTGCTCTGTCTTCCTACCTACTGCTTGAAACATGGACCTGACGGCTGAGACCCAGCAGCCACCTAGGTCATGAGGTAACCGTGCGGATGGAAGTCAAAGCAGGAGCCTGGATCCCCAGTGGCCATGGAGCCACAATACCAGCCCTCCACTGCTTACCTCCATACTTCCTGCTTACCTCCATACTTCCTTCTTAGTGTTGGAGCCAACGTTATTTTGTGTTTTCCAACATCTGCAGCTGAACTTCACCTACCCGATACCCTTGCTGTGTTTTCCACCCCATCTTGAAGGTAAGTGTTTGACAAGTTTAATGCCCAGTGGCTTTGAGGTGGGGAGTTTAAGGGCTCCAACTGCTCTGACCTCTGTCCTTCCTGCCTTAGATTACATTTCTCATAGGGACCTTTTGTTTTTCCTATTCCAACTGCCAGGAAGGTATTTCTTAGTCCTTTGTTCAGGGCTTGAAGGCTACAGGCGCAAATATTTTACAAGGCAAGTGGGCAGTAGGCCTTTGAGATCCCAGCTGCTTGCACGCACTATTTCAAATGAAAATCTAAGGGCTGGGCACTCTTTCTGAATCTTCTCAAGAAAGTGGAGGTGGAGGTTCGAATGATGTCAGACAAGCCCACTATGGAATCCTCTGCTTTCATGTGGAGGCTGTACTTTCCACAGCACCTGCCAGCAACTTGATGTCAGGGGCGTCTTTGGAAAGTTAAGGAGCCTTGGTTGCCAGCTATTGACAAGGGGTCTGCCTTCTCAGTGGCAACCTCGGAGGTGGTCTTGGCTGGGCCCGCCTGTCCCTGACTCATGCTGAGCCCCGTCGGCCAGGCCGACACGCCCCTCTTTGGGGCCCAGGACAACATGCTGGTTTCCTGGAAGCATTTAGGCTAAGATTCTGCCTCTCAGAAAATGATACCATTTTTGCAAGTATGCACTAATGGGAGTGTGTTTAAAACTTTTTGTCCCTTAAGAGTAAGCCCTTTTCAAGAGAAGACGGGGTTAAAGAAAAGCCATCCCAAACAAAAAGCAAAACCTGGGAGGTGAGTTAACTCTTCACGGACCCCAAGGAGTTTATTTCAAAAATCGGTTTCATCGACCGCAGGGCTTTGGATGGCCCGCCCCTGTGTGCACTTGAAAAGCAGAGGGCAGCGGTGGACCCACACCCCGTTGTGGGGAAAATATGAATTCCATAGCAAACCCCAGTGGCTCAGGAGTGTTTGCTTGTCCTGGAAATAATTACAGAAACACGCAGTCCTTGAAAGGTAACATCTGGCTGCGCGGAGACCAGCTGGCACGTACTCAACCTAAATAGATGGAGGTGACGCTGTGCAGAAGGGAAGGAGGGGCCTGAGAAGAGGGCCAGTGAGTCTTATGCCCACGTCCAGGGACACCCTGCCCTGTCCGGGGCTTGACCTTTCCCCTGCAGGTTACTCTTGTCCTTGTACTGCACGGATGCCCAGCCCAGAGCCCAGTCACCTGCCGCCTCCCCTCCCGAGGCTCCCGTGGAGGAAACGGGACCTCCCACAGCACCGGTGGGAGCCCAGAGCCAAGCTGTGCTTGCTGAACAAGGAGTGTCCTGGGCCCGTGCTGGGCGGTCGGCCTGGACTTGCCATCTGCTTCCAGTGCAATTCCAGGTGTTGATTTAGATCGTTGAAATGTCTCTGTCCCTCAGTGCCTCCTCAAGACAGCCATGCGCTTCTTCTCACTCACCCCGCCCAGACCTGGGTGCTCACAGCACGGCCAGGCAGTAGCTTTTCTCTCCCTTCTTCCTGCCCAGGGAGGAGGGCCCAGCTTTGGGCCTCTCAGAACCCCAGGGCAAATCCCTTTTTCTCCTCTGCAGTTTTGCATCTGGTCACAAAAGCAGAACAGCATCTTCATGGATTTATGACCGTGGAGGTTTTTTTTTTCCTTTTTTCATAGCATACGAGGCATTTTCAAGTGGAGAATACAGTTCTGATAAATCCAGTGAACCTGTCATGGGTTTTCTGAAATCCAGTTTCTATGAAAAGCTATGGTAATAACATTGTGAAGGAGCTTACTGAAAACGTGGGCCTTTAGAGCAAGTTTTTGCAGAGGGTGCATTTCACATGAAATGCTTTCTGAGGCGTTCTGTTCAGGTATTTTGCAGCCTCTGGCTGTGCTTTTGCAGGGCCCCGAGGCAACATTTTTAAAGGCTGGAGTTTGGCTTCTCTTTGGCCTCCTCAGCGTTTGAGCACTCCGGGAAGACCACATTTCTTCTCCAGTCACGAGGTCGTAGATAAATCCCTGGAGGAACGCAGGAGGAGCATCTGCTTTTGAATAAATAGTCATTAGCATAACATGGACGAAGTCCTGTTAATCGCAGTAGGTGGGCACTCACATTGGCGCTCCCTCGCTCCTTGGGCTGTGAGGGGTTGGTTAAAAGAGCGAGAGCCCTTGGAGCCCCAAGTCCCCTGAAGTTCCACTTGCGTGCTGTGCAGTCTTGGACAGAAAAATCCCTTGACCTCTCTGAGCCTCAGTGTCCTTACCTGTAAAATTATACCGCCCACTCGGTGACTTTTTATGTGAATCAATAAAGGCACGTTGTGTTGATGCTTTCTAAGCTGTAAAGTGCTCGCCTGGCTGGCGTGCCTCAGTGGTTGTGCCTCAACCTATGAACCAGGAGGTCACAGTTCGATTCCTGGTCAGGGCACTGCCCAGGTTATGGGCTCAATCCCCAGTAGGGGGTGTGTGGGAGGCAGCAGATCAATGATTGTCTCTCATCATTGATGTTTCTATCCCTCTCTCCCTTCCTCTCTGAAACCAATAAAAATATATTTTAAAAAAATGAAAAGGATTTTCTTTAAAAAATGCTGTAGAGTATGGTCCTTTTTCCACTGTCGCCATTCCACCATTGACAGAGGCGACATCACCATCACTGCTCCCCGCTCCCTGGCGTGGACACTGTCTCTCTCACACGCGTGCAGTGTGTTGTGTGTCGTGTCCTTCCCGGGCCGCTTCCTGTACTGGCCCTGATTTGGCAGCTGGGACCTTTACGTTTCCTGCTCTCAGGTAGTTTTTCTCTTTCCCTGTCTTTCTATTCTGACTCTGTCTAGGCTCCTGTTTTCTGTAGCATTCTTTGCCTTGTCATTGGCAATCTTCAGCTCTTTCCTATTTTTTAAGGGCGTGTGGGGGGAGGGGCTGACTCTGTTCTGCTGATGAAGGGCTGGGAACCCCTGAGAAAGGGACCCACTAGCCTGACTTTTTCTGTGCTCCCTCCACGTTCCCCTCCCCCCCAGGGTTCTGAGAAGATAGGAAAGCTCTTAGAAGGTGCTGACCATTTTTAACCCTGTGGGGCTACAGCTCACATTTAATACAAATGCTTTTTATTCATTCATTCATTAAATACAGATCTGTACCAAGTGCCCACTCTGCCAGGCCCTACATGAACCCCAAGGACACGGCAGTATTCTTAGAGGAAGGATAGCAAAGCAAAGGTCCCACTCGCGGCAGCTTGTACTGCAGTGGGGAGACCTAGTGGAGGAGAGGCCAGTAAACACACCAAGGCATGTCAGTGGGTGATAAGAGCTCAGGGAAGATCCGGTGGATTGTGAAGGAGGGTGGGGGTGGCAGAGAATCCTGCTTAATGGGGAAGGTCTTTTCTGTGAGATGGCCAACAAGTTGAGACCTGAAGGAAAGTTTGGAGTATGGCTACCTGGGGGAAGGGCTTTGGGAAAGCGGCCCCGCCCCAAGGCACTAGATAGAAGGGCAGGAGGATGTTTTGGGGATAGCAATGAGGCCAGTGTAGCTGGAGGGGAGTAAAGGGAGAGGTCTAAGTGGGGGTGCTGGTGGGGGGGCAGAGCATGCTGACTTTTGCAGGCATCTTAAGGATTTTATTGTGATGGAAGTGGGAGGCCAATTAAGGGTGTTGAGAAGTAGAAAGGCAGGCAGCCCAGTTAGGAGCCTAGTGCAGTAGCCAGGCCTTCTTGTGGAATTCGTTCTGCAGTCATTACAGGTGGCCAAGGCTCAGTGATGTGGAAGAGCAGGGTCGGTGGAGGCCAGGCCCCGAGGGCGGGAGCGCAAAGCCAGAGCGAGCACCTCAGGAATCCAGACGCCTGCCTGGTCCAGAGGGTCCTCATTTAAAAAATGTGTTTTAAAATGTCACTCCTAAAGCTGATTTTGGCTCAGCTTCTATATGGAGTTTCTTTCTTTTTTTAAAAAATTAAACTCACATGAAAATGCTTTGTAAATCCAAAACATTATTAGAATGTATACTGACCTACTGGCCAGAGCTACCCATAGTTCTGGGCTCAGAAAACATTCTGAAACAAATATTTTTTCTTGCATTTATTTATCAAAACATTAACTGAGTGCTTACCAAATGGTAACCGAATTCTTACTGTACTGGTTGATACTGGAATTTATGCCTGGTCAGTTCACAGGCCACTTGGGAGGTTGGGTCATCTGTCTCTTCGGAACGGGTTTTCCTGTTATCTGACGTGGGTAGAATTGGTAACTGTTGAATCACTTGGTTGTTGCTGGCAGAGCCCGGTCATTAGCCGCTGCTCTTGGGAGTGGACTTCCAAGTGGCTCCCTGTGTACGTGAGGAGGGTCAGGGCAGCTGCCACGGCAACGAGCACTGCATTTTTGTGTTCACAGGAGGTCTTGAGTCACTTGCTGTAACTTTCCTGATGTGTGTGTCTCTTCTTTTTTTCTTTGTTTTTGGAAAGTATGATGAAAAAAAGATTCTTCATCTCCTTTGTTTACTGAATTGCTTCTAGTCTTACCATCCTCCCAAAATCTTTAAAGAAATAACTGAAAAGTAGGCCTAGTGTGGGTGAGATTTCTTATCAGAAGCTCATTAGGATAACGTGGAGTTTGCTCCTGAAAACAAAAGGTCCACTTTTGATGATATTTAAATTGAGTTTAGAAAAAAGGTTCTGTCATTTTGTTCCATGTCTGAAAGTATTATTCTGTTTAGTATCTTCAAAGACATGGGGTGAGAGGGTGGGGTGGGGGCGGGGGAAGTTAAGGGAGTTAGGTGACCTGGTGACATTAAATTTCTGCATCTTGTCCTGTTGAAACCTTTCAGCAAGGGGGATGCTCAGAAAGAAAAGAGTCCATCCCAAGAAGTGGCTCCCAAAAGCAACTGAGAACACACCCTCCTGTATGTTTATTTTGGAAAAGGGAAAATAGAGCTCAGTTTCCTGGGGCCGAGCCTCAGGGCCGATGACCACAGACATTCATAAGGTGAAATCATTTCCTTTGATAGCGACCTTTGCCCCGCGTGCCTCCGCCGAGGCGAAGCTTTTCTCAAATGTGCGTGGCCCGGTTGTTCCCTTTGGACTCACGGAGCCGATTATTGAGACAAGGTTTGGGCAGTCTTCCCAGAGCCAACCCTCTGGAGAATACGCACTTTTCCAGGCTCGGAGTCTCCTTTAGAATTTGAGCTTATCTTCTTTTTTAAAAAAAACATATTTGTATTGATTTCAGAGAGGAGAGATAGAAACATTAATGATGACACAGAATCATCTACTGGCTGCCTCCTGCACAGCCCCCACTGGGGATTGAGCTGCAGCCTGGGCATGTGCCCTGACCAGAATCGAACCGTCACATCCTGGTTCATAGGTCGACGCTCAGCCTTGAGCCACACCAGCCCCGCTGAGTTATCTTCTCCCAGAACCAGGAGACCCAACTCGTCAAGGCTGTCACTCACGCATTCTTTTATTGGACCAGTGGTGCTCTCACCGGAGAGCCAAGACCAGATCCTTACCCTCAGGGACCTTACAGGTTAGCTCTTCTGACATTTCTGCCATGTGCTGTTCGGCTCTCACTAGTTTTCTCCATTCTCTGATTTGATGTGGGTGTTGACTCAGTTTCTATATGGAGTTTCTTTTTTAAAATAATAATTTTGTTTTTTTACTTATTGTTCTTAAAGAGAGAGAGGAAGGGAGAATGAGAAACATCAATTTATTGTTCCACTTGTTCCACTTGTTGATGCATTCATTGGTTGATTCTTGTGTGTGGCCTGACCAGGGATCGAACCAGCAACTTTGGTGTATTGGGACAATGCTCTAACCAACGGAGCCACCGGGCCAGGGCTATATGGCATTTCTTAAAATCTTGTAATACCTCCCAGAGAGCCGTCATGCTGTTTTTCCACCTCTTTCCTAGTCTTGAACTGTTATATATTTTAAACCATGAGTATCAAGTGCTCCTTGGAAAATTCCATCATGGCTCATACTTTCCGAGCTCACTGTCAGTTGCCCCACTAGTGTTCACAGCCTTTTCATTGACATCCCCAGGTTTCCTTTGGGACGGGTTTGGGTTGACTTCCTTCCTCGGCCATGAGGGCAACCAGCCAATGGCGGTTTTGAGTTTATATTGGGATCAGCCTGATGGCAGGGATGTGCCTTCTCCAGACTCTCATTCATTTCTGGTCCCCACGGGAGTCCCCAAGGCAGTGGATGCCAGTGGGTGGACCGGACACCCTCATGGCTGAGGCAGGCTAGAACTGCCTCGCTTAATCGAGAGACTTTAATTCCCAGGTTAGTGTTCTGTACAGAGAAAAACGAAGGAGATGATCTGGAGATACTTTGTTCTTTGGTTGTTCTGTTATCCTTTTCCCTCCTAAAGACTCTTCCTGGTCCTTCTCACCTCTGTGTGCCTTATCTTTGGTGTGATTGTCTTGATGTTTTTTCTCTGTATGTAAATGGATGATAGTTACCAAGTAAACATGAGATGGAATCTGACGCTCACATTTGGAAGAACCTGCCTTTATTGAGGGGCTGACACTGGAGTCTCTTTTCAAACCTGCCTCCGAATGGGCAGCCCCTCTCACCCCAGCATTCCTCCACTGACGGGGGACTCCCTGTCTTATGAAACAACCCAGTTTATCTTCAGGCATCGCTAAGTGTTAGAACACCCCCCCCCCCCCCGGCCCGGCACCTTCCAATTCCCACCCCTTAAAATGAAATGGGAATTGGCTCCCCAGCCCAACCAACCCTTGGTCCCTGGTTCAAACTTTGGGAGCCCACAGAGGAAAATTGATCCCCCTTTTACAAGGAAAGCCTTCTGGGAATTATACTTGATGACAGGTCATCGGGGTCCTAGGCCCATTTCTCTCCCTCTGGAACCGCTGGCTTCTCGGAAGCTCCCAGGCCTGAAAACATCCTGGGCACTCTTTTCTTAAACCAGGGTCTTGGTGATCAAACCCCCCACAGA
>NW_005871071.1:1400541-1448354 GCF_000147115.1 Myotis lucifugus | reverse complement strand
TGATTTCAGGGGGAGTCTACCAGTATACAGTATGACTCACTGCCCTGCCTGCTGAATCTGGAGATATAATTTCCAGAAGTCACAGTGGTCTTTGATAAGCATCTCACAGTGAACTTATCAACGGTGATCCCCAAGCCATTAAAAAAAAAAAAAAAAGAAAAAAAAAGAAAGGTTTACTCTGTTCCTCACCCATCCTTCAGTCAAACAATGCATTCTTCAGGCCTTTGTTTTCCCTATTAAACTTCATTTTGTTAGATTTGACCCATGGATCCAGTCTGCTGATCTGTTCGGCTCCTTAACCCTCGCACAATGCACTGTTTCCAATTGGTTCAGGGCACCAGCATTAAGGCGAGAGAGACGTGGGTGTAAATCCCATGTGGGGAACAGTGAAGTGTCTTCTGGGGCAGTTGACAGAGCAGATGAGTGGTGTCTCAGGAGACCCCAGGGCAGGCGGCAGCAGCCTCAGGAAATCAGAATGGGGAAGCCGAAAAACGACGGCATCTCGTCTCTGCTTCTCTGAACATTTACAACTTTTTTCTTTTCGGTTGGCTGACTTCCCCTGTCTGCTTATGGGGTAGGCAGAATAATGCTCTCTCCTCTCTCCCCATATTAGATGTCCATACCCTAATTGTGCAGCCTGTGAGCATGTCACCTTACATGGCAAAAGGGATGTGATTAAATGAGGACCTTGCGATGGGCAGGCTCTCCTGGGTTATCAGGTGGGTCCAGTGTCATCACAGGTCCTTACAAGGGAGGAGGGAGGCAGGATTTGGAGTCAGGGAGGGGGCGTGAGGATGGAAGCAAAAGCAGAGAAGATGATACACTAACTTTGAAAATCGGCCAAGAGCTAAGACATGCAGGCAGCCTTTGGGAGCTGGGAAAGGCCCCTAAGGCCTCCAGAGGGAACTCAGTCTTGTCGCCTCCTTGGTTTTAGCCTCCAGAGGCTTGCGATTTCCATTACAGTAAATCAATGTGTTGCTTTAAGCCACTAAGTTGTGAATGCCTCTCGGCCTTAGCCTTCCTCCACACGGCCCGCCCTTCTGCAGTAATGAGCTCCCAGCCTCCTGTCGTGCCCCACTCTGGAGGCCCTGTGATGTGTCCCTGCCTTCCACTCCCCTCAGCATCATGGTCTGCCTTGGGGCCTGACACAGTGTGGGTACTTGGTAAGTCTGTGGAGCCAAGGAGCCCAAGAGAAAGCTGGTGATGCCTTTCGGAAGCCCAGCTGTGCGATTGTGGTTCTTTGGCCCCCCAACTCAGCAGCCCTGCCAGGACAGGAAAAAGGCCAGTCCCTCGATTTTCTTTCATGAATGGGCCTGTTTTTTCACCACGCTCAGAATCACTGCTCTGTGGCCTCTGTGTGGTGAACCTACCCACTTTTGGAGACTGAAATAGAACCATTTTTATACTCTTCAAATATCAGAGGTTAAATTGAACCCACCACTGAAATGTTTCGATGCCTTCTATTTCTTTAATGACTACACTTGATGAAAAGTGCTTCCACCTTCACGATCTCATTTATTCCCCACTGTGGTCCCATGAAGTTTTCCTTGCGAGGATGGGAGTGGCGATGTCCAAGCTCTTGACATGTTGGGCTGGACACCTGCCATCCCTTTTCCTGGGTCAGAGTTCAGGGTGGAGACGCGCCCAGTCTCACTTATGTAGCTAGAAGACAGTTCTGTTCCCAGGGATGTTGGAACCACAGCGCACCACCTCTTCAAAGTTGTCAAGAACATTCCCTTGACAACTCTGGACAGCTTCTTGAGTTTTGTTCTCCTTATTAAGACGGCATCCTCTCATGACCTCCTCTGTCCCTGCTCTTAACATCACCTCTTTGCTGCCCAGGCCTGTAGCTGTCTTCCTTGTAGCCTCTGTGTGGTGAACACAGCAGGCCTCCCAGATCAGCACCTGCTCTCGGAGGCACCTGCTGTCAGGTATTCTGGGTCCCCCATCTCATGTCTCCTGCTGGGGTGCACATGGAGGTGCTCAGTTGCTGCTGGCTGGGTGCTGTCCTGGCAGCCATGTCCTCAGCCTTCTTTCTCCTTGTCATCCTCTGCAGGTGGTCTCCAAACTACAAACCAGGTGCATTCCAAAGTTTATTTTGCAATTTGTTGATTGTTTGGAGCTAGTCTGCACCTTTCTGGGGATTCAGTGCATATGGTGGTTATGTTCCAGGTCCCCAACTAACACCTGTTGCACCTGTTATGCAGCCAACTCTTGGGCTTGGAGTCAGATAGGCCTTGGTGACTTCTGGCTCTGCCACAGCTGTGGGGTGACCTTGGGCAAGTGATTCAAACCCCCTGAGCCTCAGTTGCCTGCAAAATGGTGGTAAGAAATACCTACCTGGTAGGATTGCTGAATAATATATAAAAAGTGCTTAGCTTTTTAAGTGATTGGTATTAGTTATTACTAATGCTAAAAGTGATTAGTATTTGTTATTATTATACTATTGATTACTTACCTAGTCTGTTTAATAGCACCAGATACTTAATCATTATTTATACTGCCATTTCTGTGGCTAAACTGATTCCAAGGTAAAACTCTATTAAATAGTCATTCATTCAAATATCTTTTTTTTTTTTTCCTTCTGGCATTCTCAGATTGCTAGGGGTTGCCTGGGAGGAGTCTCTTTCCTTCCTTTATTCAGTTCATAAATAATTGCATTATTTCAGGCATTCTCTGGAGCACTGGGGGCAAAATAGTGAGAAAACCAACATTGTCTCTGTTCTCATGGATCTTATGGTGGGGAAGAGAGACATTAATTAAAATAAAAAATCATGGAAATGTGAAAATACAGCTACTTCGAGGAGTGGTGCTGGTAGAGGGCATGGGGAGGTGCTGCCCAGGATTTGATGGGCCTCTGGGTTGGATCTGTGCTGCTGGTGGCAGACACTGTCTTCAGCTGGGTGACTTGAGGCTTGGGCAGCACTGGGTTCAGATCAGGGCAGGAGTGTGGTAGCTTGGGCTTCCGCAGGGGACAGTCCAAGGTGTCTAAGACAGTGGTTAGCAAACTCATTAGTCAGCAGAGCCAAATATCAACAGTACAACGATTGAAATTTCTTTTGAGAGCCAAATTTTTTAAACTTAAACTATATAGGTAGGTACATTGTTATTAACTTAATTAGGGTACTCCTAAGGCTTAGGAAGAGCCACACTCAAGGGGCCAAAGAGTCGCAGGTGGCTCGCGAGCCGCAGTTTGCCGACGACGGGTCTAAGACATTGGAGACCCGAGCATTTGTAAGAGAGGAGCAGCTGGGCAGAGCGTTGCTGGGGAGGAAAGGAGACTTTCTGCTTTCCAGTCAGCGAGCTGAGTCTCAGGTGGTGCTTATTAAGCAATGTTTTAAGTGGGACGTTAACTCGGCCACTCCTTATATTCAACCCAAATAGCACCCTGTCCACGCTCCCTAAGGCCAAGCAAGGTTAATTAATATATTTCTCCCTCTAACTGCTTCCATCTCATCTCTCATTATTCACTCCTTTCTTGCTCTCATCTCTTTGTGTTTCTCTGTGTTTCTCCTGTTTGATCTCTCCCATTCTGCTCTGCAACTATTTCATCTCGTTAATGTTTCTCTCTTGGAGAAGGATTTTCTGTGACTCTGAGATGGAGGAGGAAGGGGGCAGAGTTCTGTCTTACCTAAGCAACATTGGGGTATCGGTTTTGCTTTAAGTTCCCATTTCAATTGGGCTCCGATGTTACCTTCTCAGGCGAAGGTGTACCTTGTACTTGCCCTGCTCTCTGCTTGCTCTGCTTCCACAAGGTGCAGTTTGCAAGTGTTTTAGTCATTTAGTTCTACTCTTTGGCTCGTGGGAAACTGTGCACAGCTCATAAATTATCACCACGGGGATCACATTCACACCTTGTGCAGTGCTTGGAGCTCGGGAACTGGCTGGCCATCTCCTTGGGTACCAGTGATGTGAGGCTGTGCGGTCTCTGGGTCCAGGAAGACAGTTCACCCGTTCTTCTTGGCAGAGGTATAATCCAGGAAACCCAGGAAAAGTGCTTAGAGCAGTGATGGCGAACCTTTTGAGCTCGGCGTGCCAGCATTTTGAAAAACCCTAACTTAACTCTGGTGCCGTGTCACCTTTGCAACCATAGTAAAACAAAGACTTATATTTTTGATATTTATTTTATATATTTAAATGCCATTTAACAAAGAAAAATCAAACAAAGAAAAATCAACCAAAAAAATGAGTTCGAGTGTCAGAGGTTCGCCATCACTGGCTTAGAGCTAATCGAACAGGACCGTCTGCCCTGCAGTCTGTTGAAGGACATGAGGATCTCCGTTCTGGCTGCCCAACAGGGAGGTAGGATGGGTCAGAAAATGGCAAGTGTTGGCTCTTCAGTGACCACACTGACCACAGTAGTGGGTCTCACTGCTGGCCTTTTATAACAGTTACTTACAAAGACTTTATTTTAGAATAGTTTTAGATTTATGAGAAAATTGTCAATAGTTGAGAGAGCTTCCATAAACCCCACCTAGTTTCCTCTGTTATTAACATCATATGTTTGGTTTGTCAAGCTTGAGGCACAAACGTGGCAAATTACTTTTAGCTGGAGTCCGGACTTTACTCAGGTTTGCTTAGTTTTTATCTAAGGCCCCTCTCCTGGCCCAGGATTCTCTCCAGGAGACCACCTCACATTTAGGCGTTGTGTCAGCTTAGGCCAGTGGTTCTCAACCTTCCTAACGCCGCGACCCTTTAATACAGTTTCTCATGTTGTGGTGACCCCCAACCATAAAATTATTTTCGTTGCTGCTTCATAACTGTCATTTTGCTACTGTTATGAATCGTAATGTAAATATCTGCTATTTACATTACATTCTTACAGACTCTACTGATTTCCAGCGTTACTTAGATTACCTTTGTCCCTCACCCACTTCAGTTAGGTTGCTTCATATATTTGTAATAAAACAAATGATTTATTTTCATTGTTACGAATTGAACATAATTAAAGCATAATGATTAATCACAAAACAATATGTAATTATATATGTGTTTTCCGATGGTCTTAGGTGACCCCTGTGAAAAGGTCATTCAACCCCCAAAGGGGTCGAGACCCACAGGTTGAGAACCGCTGGCTTAGGCTCCACGTGGCTGTGACAGTGTCTGAGACTTCGCTTATTTTTGATGATTTTGACTCATCAGGCATTTTACCGGATACCCCTCTGCTGGGATTTGTCTGATGTTTCTCTCGTGATTAGACTGGGGTTAGAGGTTTAGGGAGGAAGATCACAGAATAGTGCCATTTTCACCGCAGTGTATACTATCAGTGTGACTTATCCCTGTTGATGTTGATCTTGATAAAGTATGGGCCTGGTCATGCTGTCAGGTTTCTCCACTGTGAACTTATTCTTTTTCCTCCTTTTGATGCTGTCTTCCCTGGGAGGAAGTCACTGTATGAAGCCTACACTTAGGGAGTGAGGAGTTACGCTCCCTCCCCTTCCTTTAGGGCAGACTATCTGAACCCATTATTTGGAATTCTTCTGTAACGGAGATTTGTCTGTTCTTCCCATTTGTGTATTCATTTAGTCATTTGCTCATATCAGTATGCACTCATGGATTTGTATTTTTAAACTTTGGGTGCTAATCCAATGCTGCTTTACTTTGTTGCTCAGGGTATTCCAGTTTTGGTCCTCAGGAGATCCATGTCTCTGACATATCTCCATCACTGTGGGCTTTTCTTTTCTTTCTTTTTTTTTTTTCCAGGCACTTCCTTACTTTCTAATACTACAAGATGCTCCAGGCTCATCTTGTATATTTCCTGCCCCAGTCTGAGAATCAACCATTTTTTTTCAAGTGGCCCTAGTTCCTTTAATTAGAGAATTTATTGGAATTAAGAACCAACATCTGGGCACTAGGTGTGCTTATTGCTACTGGGGTATTGTTGCTACTAAGCTCTCTGGATGACAGAGCAAAGAAAAAATGTGTATACTGTATATGTATAAATATTTAATCATATGTATTTATATTAAGCTAAACATGAATTTATACTGATGTCTCCAACTCTAATCCATCATCACATGGATCATTCTAGCCTTCCTCGTCTGCATATCTATAACCTCCCACTCCCAACAGGCTCCTGCCATCCATTTACTTGTTTAATTCCAGTGTACATATCTGGTGGTTTCAGAAATGTTAACTGATCCCTATGAAAAGCATTTTTATCAACTACAGTAAAACACTTATGTATAGTTCCTTTTGCTCGGTTCTTACAGACTCTACTGATTTCCAGCGTTACTTAGATCATTACCTTTGTCCCTCACCCACTTCAGTTAGGTTGCTTCATATATTTGTAATGCAGTTAGATTCTTTTGGTCTGGTGGCTCTTTAAAAGAGAGAAATGGGAAGATGAAGACTCAGCCATCAGGGGACTGAGTTAGAAAAAGTGCGAACAATTAATTTTCTTATATCTACCAGGTGTTTGGTGGCTCAGTGCTGCTATATGACAGGATTCTTGTCATTGTTTCTTCCTCTGCTTACTTTTTTTTCTGCTTATTTTTGTTCCTACCCATTTGCTATGGTCTGAATGTTTGCATGTCTCTCCCCGCCTCCCCCCCTTCAATGCAAATGCTGAAGTCCCAACCCTCATGTGATGATTTTTGGAGATGGGGCCTCTGGGAGGTAAGTAGGATTAGATTAGTCATGAGGGTGGTGTTCTCATGATGAGATTAGTGGCTTTAGAAGAAGAAGAAGAGAGCTCTTCCATGCACATGCACCGAGAAAAGGCCATGTGAGGACATAGTCAGAAGTCTGCCATTGACAAGCCAGGAAGAGAGCTCTCACCAGGCACCGAATCAGCCAGCCCCTTGATCTTGGATGGCCCAGCCTCCAGAACTGTGAGGAATTCCTGTTGCTGAAGCCACCCAGTCCATGTGTTTTATTGTGGCAGCCTGAGCTGTCTCAGACACCGTTATATGTGGAAGCAGGATAGGTACCCCGTTATATGTGGAAGCAGGATAGGTACCCTAAGCTGTCGAGGAGCCCTTTCTTAAACAACAAAGGAATCTCTCTTTCCTCCAAAGCATCTGGGGTAGGAGATGGGTCCAGGCGATGTTCTTAGTGGTGCATTTAGATACGAGAGCTCCAGGGTAAGGCCTCTCCTGGAATTATCTGAAGGTTATCTGATGGGACGCTTTGGGCAAAAATAAATGTTAGGATCGAGGGAATGTGTCTCAGTGGAAAGGTTATAATCACCTACGTACTTGAAGAAAAACATAACCCCTTTCCTCAAACATGCTGAGCCTCTGTGAGAGCAGGGGGGCCTGGTTTCGAAAGCAGGCAGCACGCTGGGAAGGGTTGCCCAGCGCACTCATGGTTGGAGCTGGATTCGAGTCCTGACCCTTCAGTGCTGTGGGCTGGGTAGCAGTGTGTGCGCTGTGTGGCCCGGGGCCCATAGTCGGGTCCTGCCCGAGATCATGGATGTGGAAGCATTTTAGAAACCATGACCTCACACTCTGGAAGTGAGTGATTGTTCAAAGGTCAGTAAAAGGCAGTGGCTTTCTTGATGCAGATTTTCTCTTAGATGCTGATTGTGGGTTTTTAATGTTTCTCTTGTCGTTGTTTAGTGTTTTCAGTTTTCTTACATCATGGTGTCTTCTCCCTACAGCTGTCTGCTCACTTCCTGCAAGGAGAGAAGTCCTAGGCACCGTCACTGATGTAGGGAAAGAAAAGAAGCCTGAAGCTTGAGAGTAATGTGTGGCCCTAGATTAAAAAACACCCAACAAAAAACCCTTAACTTCCAGGGAGGGACTTCCTTTCATTGTCTCCCTTTTATGTTTCTTCCTTTTCCTTTTCAGTTTTTTCTCTTTTCTTTGTAGTGATTTTATTTTTCATGTTCAGGTTTTTGTGTTTTTTTTAAGAAAATTACTTTTATTGTCTATTTCACTTCACAACTGGGCACCTGCTTTGATAGGACTGTCTGCTTCCTGCCGCCTAGGGACAGTCAGGGAGTATGGGGTGAGTTTGTCCATGGCTCTGACTCAGAGGAGGCTCCCATCGGAAAGACCTACCGAGGAAAACAAATAGCTCTTTGGTTTTAATATAAGATCTTTTCAAATTGAGCCCCTGGGAGAAAACAAGGTATTTAAGTATTCTGTCTTTTTTTGCAATTTTTTCTATGTGGTCATCAGTTAACGATCCCAATTAAAGTGTATGTGTTAATGTTCAACATTAGGCTAATGTCCAGAGGTTAGGTTGAACATTACAGTTCAGAGTAGGTTAATATTCAATATACAAGCATTTAGAAGACTACTTGGTACATAGTACCTGTATTTAAGAGTTAATTACATTGCTGTTATTATTGCAAATGAAAGAATTGCTCCATGTTGCTTGTTGTGCGATGATAAGACAAAGAAGGGGAACCTAATGTCAGTTTTGGGTGTAGGTGCAGAAAGTTAACTGGAATTGTTGTTTTGTTATTACTGAGGAGAAGTAGTGATGGGGATGGGAATGGATCCCAGAGCTGAGGTTTGGGTCTAAAAACTTGGAACTAGAGAGCTCAAAAGTGGCTCATCTTACAGAAGTCACAGATGGGTTAGAGGGTCTCTGAAAGCCTTTCTACCTTTAGAAGGTGATTCTCTGTAGTTTCCCTTCTACCTAGAGTGGGATTGGTGTAGGTTGGGTGAGCATTAATAGGTCAAGGGGTTCTGTAGAGGAGAAGGAAAGGAGTTCTTTCTTTCTTTCTTTCTTTCTTCCTTTCTTTTTTTTTTTTTTTTTAAGAAATGAGAGAGAGAGAGAGGGAAAGGGAGAGAGAGAAACATCGGTTTATTGTTCCACTCACTTATGCATTCATTGGTTGATTTTTGTATGTGCCCTGACCGGGGATCGAACCTGCAACCTTGGCGTATTGGGATGACGCTCTAACCAACTGAGCTACTTGGCCAGGGAGTTCTTTTTTTCTCAGTTGGGTTCTTTTGCCAGTGTCCTTTCTGTTTTTCACATTGAACAAAAGGTATTTCCGTGTGCTTCTGCAAGTGGCCTTAAGTAAACATAGGCCATACCTCTTCAGCTGCTCTTGGTACACTTTGCAGTGGTTCTCAACCTTCCTAATGCCGCGACCCTTTAATACAGTTCCTCACGTTGTGGTGACCCCCAACCATAAAATTATTTTTGTTGCTACTTCATAACTGTAATTTTGCTACTGTATGAATCATAATGTAAATATCTGATATGCAGGATGTATTTTCATTGTTCGCGACCCACAGGTTGAGAACCGCTGCTAAAAGCTCAGGTGCAATTCAGGACAATAGGCAACTGCCAGAGAGAGAAAAGTAAGATTCCATAAAATCAGGTAGGGTCTGGCTCACAATGCTTTGAACATGAATACCAGGTTATGCATTTTCATCTGCACCCTCCCCACCCCCACCCCAACACATCCTGGGAAGAGGAGAACATACAGCAGAGATTTAGGGTGCAGGTGGGATCTAAGTTCTCCATGACTGCCTTTATTTCAATGTTTTAATTTCTGTGATAATTAACATTCCTTGAAAGTTGCTTTCCTTCCATTCTTTTTTTAAAAATATTTTTTATTGATTTCAGAGAGGAAGGGTGAGAGATAGATAGAAACATCAATGATGAGAGAGAATCATTGATTGGATGCCTCCTGCATGCCCCCTACTGGGGCGGGGGGGGGATCGAGCCCGCAACCTGAGCATGTGCCCATGGCCGGGATTGAGCCTGGGACCCTCTATTCCACAGGCCGACGATCTATCCACTGAGCCAAACCGGCTAGGGCTCTTTTGTTAGCCCCCTCTGGTTGGACTCATGCCTTCCTCTCCAGTGACAAAGTTCTTGTCAAGGTCACCTTTGATCACTATTCTTCCTAATACAATGAATGGTCTCTCCCTAGTCTTCATCTGCTTCGAAGCTGTGTTTGGCTTATTTGACCACTCTTTCCTTTCTTTTTAAAACACCAGCTTTTCTTGGCTTCTAGGCAACCACCACACTCTTCTGGTTCCTCCCATCCCACCAGCTGCTCCTTCCCAGTTGTCTCTGCCTGCTTCTTCTCTTGTTGACTTCTCAGTGTTAGAGTGCTAGGTTTTACTAGTAGACCTTCCTGGGGCGTCGTCGAATGCAGGTAATGATTCAGAGGGTCTGGGTGGGGCCTAAGGTTTTGCATTTCTATCAAGCTTCCGGGTGATGCTGTTTTGCTGGTCCATGGAGCACACTGCGCAGCAAGGCGCTGGAGCTCTGTCCTCAACTTCTCTAGATGAATTACTTCCTGCTTTAAGTAACCTCGTGACTTTTATTGGTGCCTTCCCAGCCCACTTGGGATAAGACCCAGAGTCCTTATGTTACCGGAAAGGGGACGTGGCACGGAGCAGGTCTGCCTAGTGCTAGCCGGTAGTGGGGTTCTTGACTTCATGTGGGGAAAGATTTCACAACACGGGTCTTGGTAACTGAGAGGATGTTTATTAAAGCTGGGGTCAGTGAAATCAGGAAGGGCCTAGGAGAGAAGAAGCAACAGGAGAGGGACTAGGTGGGGAAATGAGCCTAGGCCAGGCTGCTTTGGCTCACTAAGAAGTCAGGGAAAAGGGGGCCTTGGGGACAGGTTCAGGGGGTTAGGCCGAGATGAGGTAGCATTGCTCCCTGGTTGCAAGTTTCCTAAGGTCCCTTCGAGTTAGGGAGGTGTGCCTGTCGGGAAAGGAAAGGCCAGGCGTGCTCCTGGGAGGGAGAGTTCGCGCTGGGACCTTCATTTTGAGGGTTTTTAAAGTTGGGAGTTTAGGGGAGGTTTAGGGAAGGAGGGCACAGAGGATTCATTAGTTTTATGCTGATGTCCGAAGTGAGCTTTATCCCCTGAGCTTCATTGTGCTGGGGTGTGGTTGGCACAGATGGCACTGACTGGATTTCTGCGGTCTCCCTGAGTCGGGTGACTTAAGCTATTTACCTTCTGGTTGGGGAGAGGTGTAAACCATTTACTCTCAAGCATCCTTGGTTTCGTGAAGATGGAATTTATTAGATGGCTGCGAGCTGCTTGGCCATTTAACTGTCTGTCTCAGTTTCCCTCTTCCACTTGTCCTGGCTTTCTAGCCTGTCTCACTGAGGGCCACAGGCTCCATGCTTTGGTTCCTGCCCACTGCTCTGCCCTCCGTCTTCCCCTGCTCCTCTCCCACTTGTTCTGGCAGAGTTGGCTTTCTTGCTGACTCTCCCACTTGCCTAGCAGGAGCTCCAGACTTGCTCTTCTCTCTTTCTGGTGCACAGTTTGCAACGATCGCATCATCTCTTTCACATCGCACGCTCCCTTCTCAGAGAGGCCTTCCTTGACCACTGTGTCTAACAGACCTCCACCACCACCTCCACCTTGTTCTCTCCTTACCCTGCTTCATTTTCTTTAGAGCAGTTGTCACTGTGGGGGTCACTTGTTTGTTATCTTTCTCCCCCCCCACTAGAGTGTATGTTCCGTGGAAGCAGGCCTGTCTCTGTAACTGCCGACGAAGAGGGCCTGGAATGGCCGTAGGCTCTCAGTAAGAACGGGTTAGTGTAAATAAAGCATTAGTATCAGCATATCCCGAGTGAGCTGGATGACCGCTGGTCACTACCACTCATTTCCAATGCCATGTTTATATGGTTTGGGTTTCAGGTTATATTGCAGTACTTTAATTTTCATGGACTGTTGGAGAAGAACTGAGATGGCTTGGACACATAAGGGAGACCATCACACCATGTGAAGACCCAGCATTTTTAGGGCAGACGGCACGCATGAAGGTGTTGTAGTTGTTTGAGTAAAAAAGGCTGCAGAAAATTGCACAAGGTATTTGGGTGCAATGAACTCATGAGGATCTGCACTGTAGCGGTAGGTGTCTTCCTGTGCACACCGCGCATGGTGACTTAGTTCAGCAAACTTAACATCCTGCATATTAACTTCGTGTTGTGAATTTGATCTGTGTTGGTTTTGTAATTGTATCTGCATTTAATGTGCAGATTCGTTTTGACTTTATGGTACCATAAAACTATAATAGCTTTATATTTGTACACTAAGTGAACGCTAATGGTCTTTGAGAATTTTTTTCTTTAAAGGCACCTGTACATTATGCAAACTTGTGTGAAAACTAAAATAGCAATTAATCAGTATTGAAGATGTGGCTGAGGACCGGGACACCTAGGACTAGGTCTTAATTTCTCAAAGGGCTCATGAAAAGCTATTTCTAACAAAATAAGGAGAGTATGGGCTCTGAGTAGGCTATTACATTTTAGTATGCTTTCAAGACAGTAAAATTTTTAAATGTCTGTATTCATCTATATATATAAAAGGCTAATATGCTAAGTGTCCAACCATTCAACCAGTCACTATGATGTGCACTGATCACCAGGGGGCAGACGCTCAACGCAGGAGCTGCCATGATGCGCACTGGTCATTTACAGAGAAACAGCACTGCGGACCTGGCGCCCACAAAGCAACACTCGGCTTCCCCCAAGTGAGACACAGGCCCTGCCACCACCCCGGAGTGACAGCCCACCAAATCGCAGCAAAATGCGGCCCACAGCAGAGCCCAGTCCCAAAACAGTGGGTGGCTGTAGGCGCCGGGTAATGATGTCACATAGCAATGCCCAGCATCCTCTCCCTAATGGCGACTAGCCTCCTTGCAGTTTCTTCAACCCAGGAACACGACTTGCTTTATAGCCAGGTGCAAACATTTCACACTTTAACCAAATGTCTGTGAAACGTTTTACCATGCCTCATCTATTTTGATCCTCACAGAAGTCCTAGAGTAGGTAGATAGGAGACTCGATGGAATCCTATTTTCTTTTCTTTAGCCAGAAAACAGGAGATTTAGAAAGCTTAGAAACTTGACCCGACTGTAGAGGGGTAAGAAATGGTGGACCTTGAAAATGACTTCAGATTTTCTCACTGTGCAGAATATAGTCAAACACTGCTGCAGTTAAATATTTTACCCTTTATCCTCCCTGCATGATCTACAATAATAATCTGCTTCATGTTGATATTTATTGCTGTGTTGATGACAATTACCTGAAAGAGACGTTGGGGTGCTTCACTGGGCTGGAAAAATTTTAGCTAAATCAGAAAACAGGTCTAATTAAGCAAGTTTACCTATAAATATAAAGCTCTTGCTGGCACCAATCGCACGTGTGTGTTTCAATCTGTCATTATCAATCGTGAATTTGGTTGACACTTCTGTTATAGAGAAAGGACAAATAGGGATATTAAATTATTTCCTCTAATTAATTTCTTTTCAATGTGCACAAATCCGTGCACTGGGCCAGTAGTTTGAATATAAAAGAATATACTGACAAACTCTAAAAGGCTGAAATACTTTTGTTTGTTTACATAACTGAAACTTTTGTTTCTGATTACTGACTCAACTTCTTATTATTGAAAAACATCATGAATTGTGAACCTTTCTTAGTGGAGAAATCTGTGTAAAATAAAGATATTTAAATATAAAATAAAGATAA
The DNA here is from genome assembly GCF_000147115.1 of Myotis lucifugus. Classification (NCBI taxonomy): domain Eukaryota; kingdom Metazoa; phylum Chordata; class Mammalia; order Chiroptera; family Vespertilionidae; genus Myotis; species Myotis lucifugus. The sequence continues at coordinate 1,434,944 of NW_005871071.1, read as the reverse complement.
TGGAGTTGATGGCCTTTATCCATCAGTGCCAGGGCTGGGTTAGAGGAAGGTATGCAGGCGGAAGCTTCCAATCTGACTTTTGCCCCAGGCCCTTCTGCTGACCTCTGACCCTTGGGAAGGGATTTGCTTTTGGGAAATGGGGCCCAAGACGAGATAAGTTCTTGCTTTGAAAGAAGATGTGAATGGTTGTTCCTCACACATTTCATTTGAACATATGTATTAGTTTACATCCTGTTCACTTCTGTCATAGTCCCTTTGGGCTTCTCTAACAAAATACCACAGACTGGGTGGCTTACAAACAACGTAAATTAATTTCTCGAAGTTCTGGAGGCTGAAAGTTCAAGGTCAAGGCACACGCATGGGGTGTCCTGGTGAGGCCATCTTCCTGGTACATAGTGGCACCTTCTCACTGCATCCTCACATCGTGGGAGAGACTAGGGATCCCTGTGCAGTCTCTTGTATAAGAGCACTAATCTTATTCCCGAGGACTCCATCTTCATGGCCTGCACAGCTCCCAAAGGCCACCTCCTAATATTATTATCTTTGGGAGCTAGTGAAGTATGGTAGCAATCATCTCAGGTAGAAACTGTAGTTTAACTTTAACCCTGCTTTTTGGCTTCTGTACTTATTTGCTTTAACAATAGAAAAGTTACTTTGATTTTCTGAATTATATAAATCATCCCATTCAATTGAATACCCTATTGATTGTAATGTGAATACCCCATTGGTTGTGGTCATACTGGTTTTAGAAAGCACATTCCTCTGTACCTGGGAACCAGGACAGCACAATTATCCCAAGACCCGAGGGTTCCAGATAATGTGTCCCTGTCAACTCAGTGGTCCCAAGACCCGATGGCTCTAGATAATGTGTTTCCGTTGATTCAGTGATCTGGAGACCCAAAACTATAATTAACATGCTTAAGTCTGCTTCTGTAAACTGCTTTTTTGCAAACCAGGTTCTTCATTTCAAACCCTGGGATGTAATCGATACCTTTGTGATCTTTGCCTATATAAATCTGGTGGTGGGCCTGGGGAGGGGACTGCGAGATTTGGGAGAGCAAAATGCCCCCTCGTAGTCCCGGATTTGCAATAAATGTGACTCCTTAATTCGACTTCTTGAGGCGTCCTTGTGTGATTCGCAGGGTACATTAGACTTCTTGAGGCGTCCTTCTGTGATTCGCGGGGTACATTACAACACTAGGACTTGGGAGCTATGAGTTTTGGGGACTCAAACATTCAGAACATAGCAACTTCCAAGTATAATTTTAGGCTCTCATACTAATGAGCCCAACTATGTGGAAGTGTGAAACCAGAAAGACTGGGACTGAAGACAGGAGCAGCTGTGAATGTGGGGTTGTTTCATAGTGACTTAGGAAAGGAGAAAGGAACCCAAGGATATCAGGAATGCTTGGATTATCCAGCCCTGGCCAGGTAGCTCAGTTCGTTAGAGGGTTGTCCTGATACTCCAAGGTTGTGGGTTTGATCCCAAGTCAGGGCACATACAAGAATCAACCAATGAATGCATGGGTTAGGTGGAACAACAAGTCGATGTTTCTTTCTCTCAAATCTTAAATCAATTAAGTAAAAATTTTTTAAAAAAGAAGAAATGCTTGGATAATTTAGAAGTATGGTCCTTTCTTCAATTATCTGAGCTCCTGGCAACAACAAGATGCAACATGTTTGGTGTGACTTTGGAGTTGGGATTGTCCCCCTTCCCCTGCTATCCATCTAGAATTCTGGGTTGGAAGATTGAAGTGGGGAATAAGGGCCCTGGTGTCATCCAGCTTTGGGGATAATAACTGTCCTGAGCCACAGACATGAATTTACACATGTGGGAATCTGCTAGGTTTCTATTTTAGGAGGTTTGATTAAAAAAAATTTTGGGGGGGTGGGAGTGACACCACAGCATTATTTTCTGCTTGTTTTTTTATGTGTGTTTTTTTTTAACAGCTACACTGTATGATTTCAGTAGGTGTCTGTGGATGTTTCCAGGTGCCTGGCATTTATAGCACAGTCTTTCTGGATCTCATGCAAAGAGCTGAGACATTTCTGAGAGTTGGTTGATTGTGAATTGATGTCTGCAGGGAGGTGGGAAGGCTGCACACCAGCACGGAGCCTGCCCAACGGCTCTGGATTTGGCCAACTTTGCTCTTGACGCTCGCTCCTGCAGTGCTTTCCCTGATAAGGACAAAAACAGACAGGTTTCCCTGGTTTGATCTTGTTTTCAGTGACTAAGAAGAGATGTTTTGCAGAAGGCATAACGTATTCCAGAGGAGGATGTTTAGCTTTGGCGTTCACTTTGCAGAAATCCTCTTTGAGGAGGTGCCGGGAATGCGCCACTGGCATTGTTGGGATTCCACAGTGTCCCTTTCCTCCCCTTCGGACTGATAACCCGGGGCCTGTTTTCTACTTTTGGAGCACACACATCTTGTGAACGTGGTGCTGGAGGTGGGAAGAAAAGCCACAATGGCAAAAATATCCTTGGGTGAGGATTAAAAATAAATAAATAAACAAATAAATAAATAATCTCACACACACACACACACACACACACACACACACCCCGAGCCACAGTGATGCTGACGGTCAGGTTCTAGTGTTCTAAAAAGTGATCCATGTTCCTACTGGAGATTTGTTATGAAAACCTTGACTTTAAAAAATATATACTCATGATTTTTACTTTCATTTAAGATAATGTATTTTTTTCTTATTTTGGGATTTCACAAACAAATAACTTTTTGCAGCTTCAGTTGTTTCAATGTGCGGATCTCTCAGACCTGCTTGTGTATTGAGCAGGAAACTCTTTGTTGAGTTATGGCTGTTCAAATTGTTAAAACCAAGGGGGTCCCCTCACACCGCCATTCCTCTGATGTCACTCTTTTGGGAAAAAAAAATAAATATATATATATATATATATATATATATATATATATATTTATTGGTTTCAAATAGGATGGGAGAGCGAGAGATAGATATTAAAAAGAGTGGAAGAGAATCATTTGATCAGCCGCCTTCTGCATGCCCCACACTGGGGATCAAGCCCACAACCTGAGCATATGCCCTGACTGGGAATTGAACAGTGACCTCCTGGTTCATAGGTCGACACACAACCACTGAGCCACTTCAACTGGACTGACCCTTTCTTTAATTCAGATTTTAAAAGGGGATTCAGAGAACTATGTGCCTAGAACAATGATGGTGAACCTTTTGAGCTCGGTGTGTCAGCATTTTGAAAAACCCTAACTTAACTCTGGTGCCGTGTCACATATAGAAATTTTTTGATCTTTGCAACCATAGTAAAACAAAGACTTATATTTTTGATATTTATTTTATATATTTAAGTGCCATTTAACAAAGAAAAATCAACCAAAAAAATGAGTTTGCGTGTCACCTCTGACACGCGTGTCATAGGTTTGCCATCACTGGCCTAGAACATAGTTTATGAGTTCATTCAGCCATTCATTCATTCACTCAGCGCCTGTGGGTGCAGGACACTTCTGGGTGCTGGAACGTGGCGAGGAGGAAGGCTTCCTGTGGAGTGACAGTCGCTGAGACCTGTCAGAGCTGCCTTGCTGGCTCGCCAGTGCAGTGGGACACAGTGACGTGTTTTGGTCCCGGCCCTGCCAGTGAACATGCCAGGTTAACTGTACCAGATACTGTGAAAGCAGAACAATGAAACCATGGTCCCTGCTCAAGAAGGAACTTGGGTCTTAGGAACAGAAGGTCTGCCTCTGACTCCTGGGGCCGCCGGAGCCTGGTGAGACCTTGGGGGAACTGACACCACTCAGAGTTCACACATCTCTAAAGGGGAGCAAATAGGATCCCTCACGCAGGGGGGCTGCGAGGATCCTGCCAGCCCTGGGGATATAGGGAGAGCACCCACTGGTTGCACCGTGGAGGACGCTGTACGTGTCTGACTCAGAATCAGTTGAAAAAACTTAACATGTGGCTGTTGGGACCAAACTGGAAAGCTATGCTATGCTGTGTGGAGCTGACTGTGCAGGCTGACTGTGTACTGGAATGCCAAAGCCAGAGACTGCTGGAGGAGGTGAGCCTGGAAGAAAGAACAGGATTTTCACATCTGAAGGGAGATCATTTTATTACTGGGGGAAAGAAGTGGAAAGTAGGCGTCATACAAACGGTGTGAAGACAGAAGCTTCTCTTACCAGCAATCTGCAAAATGTTCTCATCCATGCCCTGGTGGGTGTTGCTCAGGGATTAGAACTTCGACCTGTGCACCGAAGGGTTGCAGGTTAGATTCCTGGTCAAGGGCAGGGACCTGGGCTGCAAGTTCCATCCCCAGCCGCGATCGGAACGCATGCAGGAGGCAACCAACTGATGTGTCTTTCTCACATTGATGTTTCTCTCTCGTCCCTCCTTCCTTCCCTTCCACTCTCTTTAAAAATCAATGGAAAAAATATCCTCGGGTGAGGATTAACAACAACAACAAAATGTTCCCTTCCTCGTGGTGGCCAGATAGAATTGTGCTAATGTCAATAGTGAGAATGTGAGCATAAGATGTTCCCCAAGTTTGAAGGGTTTTTCAGTGCTCAAAGTGGACTGTAACATAATGAACGACAAAACCGAGAAGTCTGAGAAGACCTCACTGGTTTTAGGAGGTATTTTACTTTCTTGGCCATTTTGGCTTCAGCACAGGTAGGTTTAGGTGAGTATCAGGATGCATGTCAGGGATGCAGACAGGTTTTATTTTGTGTCTACACTGACTGATTGGGACGGAAGGCAAAGGTGCCGTATTGAGGATTCTGAAGCTAGGTTGGGCTTAGGGAGAAAGTGCAGTGATAAAACAAGCCTGTATTGATATGTTTAGGGCTTAGATTCAATAGAGGAAACTACAGCACAAATGTCACGCATCTGTTATCTCTGGTTAAGATATCTTTCTGGGTACCTGGCAACGTTAAGACACTCTTGTATTTGGTCAACAATTATTTATTAAATTTCCGCTGGACACAGCACACTGTACTTCAACTTTAGACTCTTAGCCCTCTGGTTTCTTAATTAGTTAATAAGAGATTTCAGGATGTTGATAGTTAGTGCTGTTTGGTTAACCACTGGGGTTTTTTGCCTCTGTCTCAGAAGTATTTGAAAACATTTTATGATCAAAGTCAGCTTTTTTTTTTTTTTTTTTTTTAAATATATTTTATTGATTTTTTACAGAGAAGAAGGGAGAGGGATAGAGAACCAGAAACATCGATGAGAGAGATCGATCAGCTGCCTCCTGCACGCCCCCCAGTGGGGATGTGCCCGCAACCAAGGTACATGCCCTTGACCGGAATCGAACCTGGGACCCCTGAGTCCGCAGGCCGACGCTCTATCCACTGAGCCAAACCGGTTCGGCCAAAGTCAGCTTTCTTGTGGCCATAAATAACACATTGAATCTTCTTCATTTATCATTTCCTGCTTTTTATTTAGCAGACGATATATACATATGATTTAATTTTTCCAAGTACCTTTTGAAGTCATCATCAATAATCTGACTATTGAGATAGGAAAATACTGAGAAATTAAAGAACAATGTGCCTGATTTGACCCCAGTCAAATCGCAGGCGTGTTTCTCGCCCCTGCGCCTGGCTGTGTGCTCCATCACTTGTCTGCAGGACTGCAGAGTCTGCATCTCAGCTCTGCAGTAAGTTCTGGTGGGAGAACTTTCAGAAGTTATTTCAAGGGCAACAGGTGAAAAAGAATGGATTACATTTTCTAAGCATTTTGTGGACCTGAATTCTGTACTTTTTCAGAGCCTATGTGGAATATAAAATATCAGTCACTGAATTTTAAGATTAAAGTTGGGAATATAGTAACACCAGTAAAAAACAAAACAAACAAACAAACAAAAACAAAAACGGAGTGGGATCAAAACCAGCAAAAGTGGAACAGAGACTGATGTGGTGGGAGACCCTCTATGTTATGGGGTTAGGCCACAACATTAGTAACAAAGCAACAGAAGTTCTGGAGGATGAGGCCCAGAAATCAGGATTTTAAAAAGATTCCCAGGTGATTCTAATGTGCAGCCAAGGTTGAGAACCACTGCTCTAGAGGTATTAACTTGTGTGTATCATCTGATCTGCAGTGGCTCCTCTCTGACCGAGACAGTCAATGAATCCCACTCTGGGGAAATAACTTCTTGGTTGGTGGCTCCCTTCTTATTTCCTGGAATTAAGCTCAAGGCTGCACTGAGGCTCATTAGCTCCCCATTTCTGCTTAGATGCTCTTTTAAACAATGTGTGTGATAAACTGGAACTATTCATTCCAAGCCGACATGCATGGAGACCCTCCCCTGTGCCAGGTGCCATGCTGGTGCCGGGGCTGGCCTGCCGGGCAGGTGGGGACTGTTATCCTCAGGAGGGAGAGCAAGCCATGGCGGAGTGGTATCCAATTGCCCAGGTGCATATCTGTCGCAGCCATGAGGGCCTCTGGAATTGCTGGGGAACATGCTTCCAGGTCTTGGAGGTGCCACTGGGAACCAGAGTGGATGTGTAGCCCAACATTGTGACTAATCTCCGTGCTCAGCTGATAATGTGTGATGCCCAGAGAGAGGCCGTGTTTCTATCCAAGAGCTAAGCTCTTTGTTCTTTCTCACAAACACACTCATTGATCTCACTAACTAAAGCAATTATCTTCATTTAGTGATCTTTTCCAAAAGCATTATTTCCACTCCAAAACACCACTTTTATTTGCCAAGTGCCACAGTGTTACATCCTGGCAATGGGTCAGCATGTACTGCCAAATTATGTAAGCCCTTGGTTGGGTTTAGTCCTGGCTGAGCAAGAGCGTCTGGGGAGTGCGAGCTGGTGAGGTGACCCTGTGTCTGAAAACGGAGAACAGCTGTCCTTACCTTCATTCATTAGCTCGGTGTTTACACTGTGATTGGGAAGGAAATCCACGTTTGCCTAAGACACCAGTCCCCAGCTGAGAAATGTCATACTGTGAAAATGTTGGATTGAGGTTTGTTGTCAAGGAAATATAAACTGTGGACATTTCATGAAATTCAAACATGCGGATTAATTTGCTAACAGGGAGCTAAGATTGCAGTAAACCACACTGGCCTTATTCAAAGATTGAAATGTAATTAGCGTTGACTGTAGTGGCAGCAGCTAATGAGAAGGACTATAAAACCCTAGAAAAGAATTTTATTAATAAAAATTAGAAGAAATATTTTCATAGAAAAGTCAGCCTCACCGTAAGAAGAGATTATTGGTGAGTAAAATGACCTCATTTAGTAAATATCATAAAAAAAAGACATCACAGGGAATAAACTTGTTTGTATAGGCGCTCTTTTGTTAAAGAACATTTTTTGGGGGGGTAAACTTTAATGAATGGAGACACTTCTGGAGACCCAGAATGAAACATGCCCACGTGGGCAGGGAACCGGCATCAGGACCCACCAGTCCCTTGTTTCGTCCGTCATGCATTGCTTCCTCTGCCCAAGGCACCCCCGCTGCTCTTGCTCTAGTATTGAAGTGTGTCATACTGGCCTCGTCAAGCTAAATGTTAGCTCTCTCCTTTTCAAATATCCCACTCAAAAGATAGTAAAGGAATGGAATGAAAGCTAAACCTACAAAGACAAAGAATGGCGGTGGGGACGTAGAGGAGAGCTCCGAGGCACATGGAGGAGTGGTAGCAGAGTGATAGATGCCTCAGCCTGCAGTGCGACTGGAGAGATGAGGGAGTTGGCCTACAACTGGAGGCTGGAAGGGAAGGCAGCGGCTACTGTAGAAGGCAGGGGGAGGGGCCAACATTCAGGAACTTAAGACAGGAGAACTGGAGCAGTTCCTCCTCTCCACCCTAGATGTCTGGCTTCTACCTCCCCACCCCCTCCCACCCCAGAGCAGACTGGAGGTCTGTTCTCTGGAGAAACTGAAGTGGAATAATGTTGGAAGGGGGTGTGAGTGACTGAAAACAGGGGACGGAGAGCTGGGACCTCAATGCTTGTCTCCTGCCCGGTTCCATTATGCCAGCAGCCAGGCCTGTGTACCCCCAACAAGGGTGGGGAAGCATCTTTTCTTGACAAACCGAACAGTTCTGGAAAAAAATGCCCCAGATACTGAAATGCATGGCCCCCTCAGTGAACAGCTTGGCACCTTTTTCTTATATTACTTGAAGCTCACCACGCATAACTCCTCCATGCATATAGAGCCTTCAATCTGCTTTTAGTACTTTGCTCTTAAATAGGACCAGCGGCTAAGGATCTGAGTCATATTAAGGCCTCGACATGAAAGAAATGGACCAAAACAAACCAGAAAAGCGAAACTTTGTAGAAAATGGAGATGGTGCAGACAGCAGAGAAAATGTGTGTTTTGAAAAGAGTTATAGCAGAAAGAGAGAAGCGATTTAATGTCTAACATGAGAATAGCACTTATGAAAGAGAATTAGTGATAGTGGAAATAACAGTAAATACTTGAATTAAAGAAAACACAGTTGAATATATATTTCTACAAAAGTAGAACAAAAATTGGAGTTGAAAAGTAGATGAGATAGAAATGCGAAAAGTTGAAATTCAGTCTAATGACTAATATATTAGATGCAAAGATAAAAACAAAATAAATGGTTCTCTGAACATCTTCATAGAAATAATACAAGAACATTTCATAGAACTAAAGACTAGTAAGTATCTAACAGTTGTGATGCAGCTGATGAAAGGATCTAAGGATAGATGTACAGAAAACAAGACAAGTAAAAATAGCAATGACTTATTAAGTCTAGAAAAGTTAAAGTTTTATAAGAAAGAAAAGATGACAAGAGTCTACAATGTGGCTTTTTGGTGAACACTGTTTATGTAGCCATGATACTATAAAGAGTTGGCTCTTGATTTTGTTATTGGGAAGCTAGCAGAATGAGAAATTCATATGTATGTTGTATTATTTACCGCATATAAAACTGGTAAATTAAGAAAGAGGCACAGTACCCAGCAACATGGACGTAAGTAGAAGAAACAGCGATAATGTGTAATTGGTTTCCTCTGGAGAATGTGATTGGGATGGGGGGAAGAGGAGAGTCAAGGTTTTCATTATATTTCATTTTGCTGTGATTACAAAATAAAATTATTTGAAAATGTAACTGATAACTGATGAAAATGAAAGTAGACATAATGAAATAATTGGAATCTGTGAGATAATGACAAATTTTGCAGGTGAAAGTACCTCTCGAAGTCATTAGGTGATGATGTCTAACATGTTTTACATTTAAAAGGATAATCGCCAAGCAGAACTGACAGCATCATGCTAGTAGGAGACACATGTAGCCAGGAGGACCCAAGACAAATCAGAAAGACAATACAAGTAAGGATGAGCCATAGCTAAATTAAATAATTGGTAAGGTTGTATTAATGGATATATTTTTAATGCCATGCCCTAAAAAAGAGACTACACCCAGCACCCATTTGACACTGACAAAAATTACCCATATATGTGCCTACAAAGGAAACTTTAATACATTTTTTGTTGTTGTTAATCTTCACCCGAGTATCCTCTATTTTTCTATTGATTTTAAAGAGAGTGGAAGTAAGGGGGGGGGGCGCGAGAGAGAGAGAGAGAAACATCGATGTGAGAGACACATCCATTGCTTGCCTCCCACATGCGCCCCAACCAGGGCCGGAGGGTCGACACTCTAACCACTGAGCCATGCCAGGCAGTGCAGTTTAATACATTTTAAAAGAAAGAAAAATGGACTTTATTTTCTGACTACAGTGCAAGTAGAAATGCACAACATATATAAATAAAGACCCTCCAAGCCAAAACAGCACAACAGCAGACATGCTGGATATGAAAAAACTTTCTCAAAAATAATTCTTGTGTCAAAGAAGAAATCAAAACCACAAATTGAAACCACCTAGAAAATAATAATGGGAACATTACTCTGGTGGAGAGCTGCTTTGCCAGTGTCCATTCTTTTCTCTCTTCTTACTAACAGAATATTGATTTTGTTGAGAGTCACTGACCAGCTGAAATCCCTGTACACAGGCCTCCTTTTAGTCAGTGGAGCGGTGGCTATATGAGTAAGTTCTCACCAATAAGATGCCAGGGATTATAGATGGGCGGGGCTTCCAGCAGAGCTTAAAATGAAGGTTGACTGAGCTGTCTAGTAAGCATATGTGATACTGATGAGTCATTTTATAATCAGAAGGTGTCAATACACCTAAAGGAAGATGAGTGGAAAGATAAAAAAGGTGTGTTCCTCCAAAATATCCAGGGATCCATTCATTCCAGCCTGGACTTCCTACCTCTTAGGGAAAAAAAATTCTAACCCTTAAGTTGCTATTTTGGGTCTCTTTATTAGTAGGAACCAATAAAATTCCTGACACACTCACATATCACAATTTATGGAATGCAATTAAAGAATGAAAAGAAACAAATGAAGCATGCAAATCAATAAATTGGAAACAAAAACAACAAAATAAAGGAAAGTAGAAAGAAATGAGGCTCAAAGTGGAACTCGATAAATTAGAAAAATGAAAAAAAAAAAAGAGGCTAAATCTAAGAGCTAGTTCTTTCGGGAAAACAATAATTTAAAAGATATATAGACACATGTATTTACCTGCATCATCAAGAAATAGGTGAAGAAAGCACAAGTAAACAAAACTAGATCATGAAAAATAGATATAGAGATGAAATGATTTATACTTTGCAACACTGTGCAAATAACTTTGAAAATGTGGATCAAATAGGCAATTTTCTTGGTAAACATGCTATGAGATTGACTCTAGTATATAAAGAGACTCAAAGAGACTAGTAACATTGAAAGACATGAGACAGCCTTGACCTGAGCCCAGTTCTTACTGCTCTTCTGGCATCTCCTTTGCTGTTGGATTTTTCAGTGTGAGGGAAGTGGATTTCTGGTGAGAACCTCCGGTGTGGCACGCTGGTATCGGGGTGCAGCCTCTGGCAAGGGTGGCCACACACCAGATAGGTGAAGGCAGTGATTCTTGGCGTTAGGACCCATCCCAAAATAAAGAGCTCCGAGTCTTCCGTTTTTTTATAGCATTTTCCAAATCAATATGCTACTTGATCTTTTTTAGTAAGAAAAAAAATCATTGAAATTGTTTTCAAAACATTCCTTAAGGTTTCAAATGTTTCAAACAGTCTATCCAAATAAATAGTGGTAAAGATTTCAAAGCAGGATTATGCATTGAAAAGGTGGAGAGGGTTGTTTTGACAGAAAAATTAACGGTATAGAAAGAAAGAAAAGTGGTGAGCATCGGAACACTATTAATTAAGTTCATGGAAAAATACCTTGTTTTCACATGCCGGTAACTGGAATATCCCTACTGGTTAAAAATAAATGGCATGAAGTGTGAGGAAACCAGTTAAGGGGGGAAAAATGAAGCAACCAGAACAGCCGGTCATCTAGAAACAGAATCATGAAGTTATGCCAAAGGCTTCAGATCATTACACCAAGTCATCCACCCCGAGGCCAGGGTTTAAGCCCTGTGTTGGCAAACACCATGGTCTCGTGAGCCCGGGGGCATCCAGAAAGGCCTGCTTGGACAAGCATTTGGTTCTGGAAGTTTCCTTGCTGTTTAAAGTGTGTTGTTTTATCTGAACTTTGAAGTTTCCCCACATAATCTTCATGAATTCTAACGTGCTGTCCTCTTTTACCCCATCTTTCCCTGGTAGCGGGAGCAGTGAGCCATGGAGCTGTACTTCGGTGAATATCAACACGTGCAGCAGGAATACGGTGTCCACCTGAGGCTCGCCAGTGATGAAACCAAAAAGTTGAGGAATTCCCAGCACCCTAAGGCAGGCTCCTACGGGGTCAGTATTCGGGTACAGGGGATCGATGGCCACCCCTACATAGTCCTGAACAACACGGAGCGCTGCCTGCCAGGCACACCTTTTTCTGAAAACGGGCCGTTTCCACCGCCAGTGATAAATGACCTGCCTGTGCATCCCAGCAACGGCGCTGGGCTAGAGGAGGACAGTGCGGACGAGCTGCCCTTTCCAGAAAACCCGTATGCCCCACCCAGCTCAGGGAGAACCCCAAAGCAGCCCCCTCTCTTTGAGGCCAAGCATGGAGCTCTAGAATGCAAAGAGGGGCCCGGGAAGCCATCGCAGGTGCTGAACTTTCAGAGGCATCCCGAGCTGTTGCAGCCCTACGACCCTGAGAAGAATGAGTTGAACTTACACAACCACCAACCTGCTCAGGGTAACTGGCTACAGACCCTAACAGAAGAAGGCACCAACAGTAAGAAGGGCTGGACTTACTTTTCCAAACCCAGTCGTTCCCAGCCCGCCAGCCCTCCTCTGGAAGAGCTGGCCAAGTCCAACGTGACGGCCATTCGCTTATGCAGCTCGGTGGTCATCGATGACCCCAAGAAGCAGACCTCCGTGTGCGTGAATGTGCAGAGCTGCGCCAAGCAGGGGCCGGCGGCGGCGGAGGCCCCCTCCCCGGGCGGGAGGCCCCCACCTGCCCTCGGCCCGCACCCCCACCCCGAAGCCAAGAAAACCAGGCCGGATGTGCTTCCCTTCCGGCGCCAAGACTCCGCGGGTGCCGTCCTGGACGGAGCGCGCTCCCGGAGGTCCTCCTCCACGTCCACGACGCCCACCTCGGCCAACTCCTTGTACCGCTTTTTACTGGATGACCAGGAATGTGCCCTCCACGCTGACAATGTGAATCGGCATGAAAACAGAAGGTATATCCCCTTCTTGCCAGGAACCGGGCGGGATATCGATACGGGATCGATGCCTGGCGTGGATCAGTTGATCGAAAAATTCGACCAAAAACCTGGGCTGCAGAGAAGGGGCAGGTCTGGGAGGCGAAACAGAATCCACCCCGAAGACAGGAAGAGGTCCCGGAGCGTGGACAGCGCCTTTCCCTTCGGCCTCCAGGGGAACTCGGAGTACCTGACCGAGTTCAGCAGGAACCTGGGCAAGTCCAGCGAGCACCTCCTGCGCCCCTCGCAGGTGTGTCCGCAGCGGCCGCAGGCCCCGGAGCACCCCCGCGGGAGACAGAGCGCGGGGCACGCCTCCGCCAAGCCGCAGGGGGCCCCCCCGAGGCCTCCCCAGCAGAGCAGAGATGGGAAAGCTCTGGAGAGCAAAGGTGGCCAGGAAAGTAGCCCGGCGCGTGCATCCTCCCTCCCAGCGCAGAAAAAGGAGGAGGAAATCAAAACGGCCACTGCTACGCTGATGTTACAGAACCGCGGGCGAGCCGCGTCGCCTGACTCTGGTGCCAAGAAGATTTCTGTGAAGACATTTGCGTCCACCTCAAATACCCAGGTAATACTAGGGTGGCTCCCCGCCCCCCCCTTTTTTAAAATTCCTGCAGCCTCATGCTACGGGAGGCTAGAGCAATATATACCTGCATCTGGAGTGGGTGATTGCACATAGATTTTTTAAAAAATATTTTGTATTGTATTTTTTAGAGAGAGAAAGGGAGAGGAGGAGAGAGAGAGAAACATCGATGTGATGTGACAGGAAACCTGGCCATGTGCCCTGACCGGGAATGGAACAGGCAACCTTTCAGTGCATCAATTAACTGAGCCACATGGGCCAGGGCACACGTGGATTTTAAAAAGTTTTTCCTAAAGATATGTCCTGCTGCTGATTGTATGGTTTTCTAAGTTAATTCAAGTACAGTTAGATTTCCACTGGGGTCTTGTCTATAAAGTAATTTGTCAAACACTATAGAGAGGTTCGCCTTTACCTTTCGTATGGATGTGAAATCAGAAAGGAGGTGGAATGTGTTTCCACACAGAGGTTGGGTGCTTAGGTTTGTGTAGATGTGTTAATTATCCTCATGAATTTGAGTGACTGGGCTAATTTCTGGCCTGAGAAAGTAGGTTAATCCTAATTTAAGCTTAACCCTAGTGATGGAATTTATTTAAGTGGTACATTTAGTGTTTTGCTAGACACAGTAAAAACATTAATGATAATGATAAAAATGACAATAAGGTTAGTAAGTGTCAGGACTATTTGTCATATGTTATAGATGGGCACCAACCCTGTGAAGGCAAGTCCTATTAACCTCAATTTACAGGTGAGAAAATTGAGGTGAGGAAGTTAAGTAACTTACTCAAGGTTACAGAGCTACTAACCAAGTGGTAGAGCCAGCTGTAATGAGGATCCTTACCTGAGGAATCACTTTTGGAAAGTAGGAATGTGTTTGGAAGCTCCTGCTTCCGGGTTTCGCCTCCTGCCTGGAAACACCGTCTCAGTCTCCAGGGATCTAATGACGCCCTCTGTTCCAGGCCACGCCGGACCTGTTAAAAGGCCAGCAGGAGCTCACTCAGCAAACCAACGAGGAGACGGCCAAGCAGATCCTCTACAATTACCTCAAGGAAGGGTCAGTGCTTTTCCTTAAAGGAGCAAAATACTGTCATTTCTGTGGGGCTCTTCATTTCCTTTTCTGGGACCTTCTGCTTTGCCCCCTCCCTCGCTGCCCTGTGTGAGCCATCGGAGGGTTAAGATTCAATGGCTGGAGTTTTCACAGCAGCATTCATTTAAATCTTGGGTGGTGGGAAGTGAAGATCAGGCAAGGGGAGTATAGGGAATGATATTGTACTTTAAAAATTGAATGTATTTTTAAAAATGACTATACTGAATTTGTTGTTAAAAAACGAAAGACAGCAAGGATGTCTGTTGTCCAGTTTTGAATGAAGTCTGCTGTCACCTTAGTTCAATCACCCCTTATTAGAAGTTACAAATAAAAACATCTCCTTCCCTCCCCAGAGTTGACATTGGCAGGAGCCCCTGCTTCCAGTATTTTTAAAGCACGTATGAGTCACTTAAAAGCAGTGCTTGCCACATACTTATCTTGGAGGTTGAGTGCGTAATCTGGTTTCACTCCTTACTCAGATACCGATGGCGCTGGAATTCCAGGTCAGGAATTCGAGGTTCCTGTTTCAGTTCTCTCATCAGATGTGATTAAAAAGAGAAAAAGCGTTACAGTCTGACATGACTGGAAGTCACGTGGCAAATACTCACTGGTATCAAAACACTGTGTGGTTTTTGTTTTTTTTTTGTATTGAGCCTTACAATTATTTGTCAGTAATAGTAGACCTGACAAAGTGGTCAGGTTCAAACTATAAGATAAGGGCTCTTTTGGAATGAAAAAACAACAGTAACCAAAGAGATACTTATATTCTTCTAGCTAAGTTATTAGTGCCTCTCTGTGATGGGTTTTACCATGTTAAGGTTAAAGTAGAAGAACTTTTGATTTTTAAAATTCTCTAAATTATTTTTTTTGGTTCATGATTTGAGACAGACTTTAGTGGGAGGCACCTATTTAAGGAAACTTATTAAAAAACTATTTTTCCCCCCTAATTGTCAGGTATGTGTGATAGAAGACGTGGTTGAGGTTAATAAGACTTCAGCCAATTATTACCTGTCAAAGTCTAGACAGAGGGCTGCTGTGTTGACAGTCTTAGCTTGGGGATTTGTTCTTTAGACATAGGCTGACCAAGTTAAGATCACTGCGGATCATTCTTAAGCATAAGATTTAAAGGTAAAAATGTATGTGTGTGTGAGACACACACAGAGGAAAAATCCCTTGTTGGAATGAATGTAATTCATTTGAATCAAACAGCAAATTACTACATTTTCACTGGATGTGTTCTCCAAGCTCATTTAGAATGTTGCTATGTCTCTTTCATGTTTGGAAGTGGGAACCCCTGTCTCAAATTGAGTGGTAACATAGGACAATTTATTTGACGAAAAAATACACCATCCACCCTGCTCTTTTAACACTGGTTTTGTAAAAAAAAAAAATCATGCCCCTTGCAGTTTGTCTTCTTAAAGGGCTTGCCTGTGTGTCAGGGCACATAAAATATCCTGGGGCCAGTGGTTGCCCTTCACTGTTGTTTTTCCTTTGCCTCTTTTCCAGAAGCACCGATAATGATGATGCCACTAAAAGGAAAGTCAACCTGGTCTTTGAGAAAATCCAGACTTTAAAGTCTCGAGCGGCAGGGAGCGCACAAGGAAGTCACCAAGTAAGTTGAGGTTTTGTATCTTGCAGAGGGCATTTAACATGGGATGTGGCAGGCAAATGGCTGTTTCTTCAGTCTGTACAATTGGTTATGGCACCAAATGGGAAGTTTCCTGAGGAATGAGCTGGACCTGAGATGGGAGATCTCGTTTCACATGTTATGAATTTATACTCTGCCTCTCTTTTCCAGAAAGGTTTTTAAGATATTTTATTAAAAAAAAACACATAATAGGATGAAACAAATTTAGAAAGAGGAAATAAGAATAGAAAGAACTAAGCAAATTAATGGATAGATTTCATAGGCAGATTTGGAAGGTTGGTGTGAACTGACGGCCCCAAACTTTGGAACTTCAGAGAGTAAGAAATAAGAATAAGAACAAGAAACTAGGGAATAGAGACAGCTGAAGCCAACCAGCATCGGTGGAAGGGAAAGGAAGGAGTGGAGTGGTGCCAAACTCTTTTAAAAAACTGTCTGTTTAACTGATTGTACTGAATTCGAGTTGGGACTTGGAGATTGCTTTTGTTAAAAAAGGATTCGTCTCATAATTGATGAACATCTGCTATATGTCGCACACACCTTGTACCCTGAAAGGAAGTAGCATTTAAGGGAGACGACTGAACACTTGTTCCTCCGTACGCCACTGTGCATTGGGACCCATTTCTTGCTTGTGCGTCTTTACTTTCTCCTCCCAGGGGAATTCTGCAAAGGCAGCAAAGAGAGGCTACCCAGAGGCAGGTAACAGGAAGTTTGTCTATAGCTTCTTTTCAATGTTGGAAAAATTGGATAGAGGACATTTTTAGGCATCAACTACTACCTTTTCTCTATTGCTCAGTGTTCCCCTAGCACTCAGCTAACCCATGACTGCTGCTCTCCATCAAATAGAGATATATATGTATATGTGCATGTATGTGTATATTTATGTGTATGTATGTGTGTATGCATATGTATACACATATATATATACACATATATATGTACATATATACACACATACAAACAGGAGTGGGCAAAAGTCAGTTTACAATTGTTTGTATGGAAAATACAATAATAAATAATAATACAAGAATAAACATATACTCACAACTGTAAACCCACTTTTGCCCACACCTATATATAATATTTATGGTAGTATAAATATATTAACTGTTCCCACTGGGGAATTTTTAGATTATACACTTTGTTTCAGGAGTGCTATGTAGTTCTTAAAATTAGCTTAGGATTTTTTTTGCTAAAAGTCTTAAATCCAAATTATCACTCTGACTCTTGCTTTTCATTTGCCTGCATATTCTTAGGGGGAATATATCCTTTGGCCTTTTTTGTTTTGACATGCTTTGGTCTTGATGTTAAGATTGTCATTGTGGGTCACAGACTAGGGGTATCAGGGTAGCCCTTCTGGAGTCACTAACACTAATGGTGTCTCACAAGATTATAGAAATCTCTGAAGGAAGGGAAGGGCGTTGTAGGTAGAGGGAATGGCACAAGCAAATATAAAATGTAAAGAGGCATGTGTTAGGTATGTTTAGGGGATGGAGGTAATTTTGTGTAGCTGGAGCAGAGAGCACGTGGGGACGAAGCACCAGGTAGGAAAACCTCAGAAATCGCATAAGAAGTTTCCATTTCAGACCAAAGGTGATGGGCCACCACTGATGGACTTTACACAGGAATGAATAGCGCCATATTCCTAAGAATTCATTCCTGTTGTAGCTTTCTGAAAGAGGTGAGAGCAGAGGAGGGGAGACCAGTTAAGAAGCACTGGGAATCAAGTGCGAGGTGGTAAGGTGAGCTAAGGCCCTTAGACTTCTGGCTCCGATCGCAGTGCCCTGACGGCTTAATTGCCCATGTTTTCCTACTCCCTCTGCCTCCCTGTTACTTTCTGAATCTGATTATTCGCTGGCAAAGGCCAGTTAAGTGATTTTCTGTGAGGGAATGTAGGACCCTCTCCCCTGTGGACTGAGAACATCTTGGGAAACGACAGCAAAGCAGGCAGGGGTTTTGCTCGGGAAGGAGCGTGTGCAAGTTCCCTCGTGGGTCGGGTTTAGATTTCTAAAACGGACTGTTCTCATTTTGTCTGAGAGAATGGGAAGTCCTGTGTTTTTGTTGACTGGGGGCTCTGGTTAACTTCACAGGAGTAAGTGAGGAAATACCGCTTTCCAGGTTCATCAGGCACAACTCACACCTGGATTCAGATGCATGAGGGCCAAGTCACTGCCTTTTCCAGCTTTGATTCCTGCTTTTATCCCCTTTCCCCGCCATGTAGTTTTCCAACCACTTTGCTATAGTTTTTTAGCCAAATCCTTTTGAGAACATCATCCTATTATTACATCCATGGAGGAAAAAAATGAGATCCATTAATATTCATACTCAATCAGAGATGCTTCCTAATAGACTCTTTAATCAGATCCCTCTTCATTCTCTCTCTCTCCATTATGGAAATGTGACATCTAAAAGAAGACAGCCAGTTTAGCCAGCTTACAGTTATTTACTGCTTGCATCCAGGCATATACAGAGTGAGGGATAAAAATATCATTGATGGTGATGGAGCAGTAATTCCCAATCTAATGAAAAGTTTGTAATAGATTTTTACACAAAGGGCCTTGGGAACACAGAGACATGGGCTTTGGGTATTATTTTATGCAATAGATGAATCTTCACAAATACTTATTTTTATCTTTTACATTGTTTTATTGGGTATAACTTACAGTAAATTGCACAAATCTTAACTGCATAGTTCAAATGCAAGCACCACCCAGATCAAGATACAGGGTACTCCCATCACCCCAGAAGGTTTCCTCATGCCCCTTCTCTGTAGGGATCTACATTGGAATCTTAAGATTTTAGAGTTACTGCTCTGATTATGTTTTGGGGAAAAGAGAATGAAAATAAATCATCCTGAAAATTTCAATGCATATATCTTTGCAATTAACTGTAGGCTTCTAACTCTTCGTCTGAAGTCAAAGATCTGTTGGAACAAAAAACCAAGTTGACCACAGAAGTGGCTGAACTTCAGAGACAGCTTCAACTGGAAGTCAAGGTATCTGATTTTTCCTCAGTTATTTTTTTCATTTCCTTCTTGATTGGTAAAGAATATTTTAAGTACCTTGGGATGCCCAAGTGAATTGAAAGCCAATATTCCCCCCAAAAAAGAAACATTCCTCTCATCACAGAAGTAAATCCCTGTATATTTGGCTCCTACTGACCAAAGAACTTAAAACAACAACAACAACAAACAACCCAAAGCATATCGCGACTGTTTGCTTTGACAGAGAAAAAGAATCACTGTTGGATTCAGTCAGGCCAGTAGAAAACGAAATGCTTATAAAATATTGGAACTGAGTAATTGAAATAGTACAGTAAGGTTTAGCTGTGTTTGTTTCTCTTTTAAAAGTATTACAACTCATTAAATATGTAATATTGTTTCTAGTCACACACAACTATGCCTTAATTAAGTAGTTTGATTAATAATTAATGACATCACTAATAATTAATACTGTAAGTGCAAAGACATGGAGTCCATCAGAGTTTAGAAGGATGTCTTGTAAAGTTTCAGCATAACATAAATGTACGGTGGAGGTACTCTAAAATCACATGTGTTCATATTAGAATCAACAGAACATCAAAGAAGAGAGAGAGAGAATGAAAGCAAACTTAGAAGAGCTCCAGAGCCAACACGACCACAAGGAGAAAGAGAACTCGGTGCTGCAGCGGCGGCTGGAAGAGAGTGAGGGGGAGCTCCGGAAAAGCCTGGAGGAGTAAGTCCTGGGCCGAGAGCCTGTCCTTCCTGGTTCTTCATCTGATGTGGCCAGAACCTTTTTGTCCATTTAGTACTACCTGGTCTTCCAAATATTTACAGCGGCTGCTCCCTCTTCCTTTTCTCCCTGGTAAGCAGAAAGGTTAATAATTTTAAAATTCGTACACCTTAAAGATGTCTTGTAAAGTTTCAGCCCTTAGAGTGGGTCTATAGTAGGTAAGTGAGAAGCAGGGAATGCGGAGTGGTGATATCTCAGGACTGAGATTTCAAGGGGCCTGGGCCCAGCCTCCAAAAAGCACGTCACGAGACCTCCATAATCTCCCGGTTTGTGGATTCTATCCTGGATGGTGCTGGACTCTGTGACCTGTGCTTATATTTCTGTTGCGTCTGTAGAGATGGCAAGTCAAGCCCGGTGGCCGTGTCACTGTGGCCGTGTCTTAAAATCTGTGCAAAAGAGATCTGAAACTGAGGTCAGAAAGGGTGCAGTGCTAAGAAGCCCTGTGGACACGATGGAAACTTTAAGTGAAGGTTAGAACAGGAGTGAAATTTGGAGGGAAATTCAAGAAAAATAGGACATTACGTAATAAAAGCATTTAATTGCCTTGGCAATTTTGATGGTGTAGTTTTCGCTTTTAAGACATTCTTAGAGGTTAATTTTAGAAAAGAAGTTGGTAAGAAAACAATCAGAAAGTTTAGGGGGTAGTAAAGACTTTACAGTATAACAAGGTAGAATCGTTGTGAATTTGATTTCGAGCAGAGGTTGCCAAACTTTTGTCAGATAGTAAATACTTTACAGTTATGGGCCATATGGTCTTTGTTGGAACCTCTCAATTCTGCCATTGTATTGTGCAAATGACTGTAAGCAATATATAAAAGAATGAGCATGGCTGTATTCCAATAAAACTTTATTTATAAAAATGGGCAGTGGGCCAGATTGGCCCATAGGTCATAATTTGCTGACTCTTCTGGTCTACAGTCCTGGGGGTGGGGGGATGTGGAGCGGGGAGAGTGGGAGGCTTCTTGGGGCTTTAGATGACTCTGCTTGAGCATCTGGAGGTCTGCAGTCAGATGGGATGAACGTCAGCAGAGCCCGAGGTCTGTCTGAGGGACTCCTTCTTGTCAGGCTGTTTCAGGTAAAGATGGAACGGGAACAGCACCAGACGGAGATCAGGGATCTCCAGGACCAGCTCTCGGAAATGCATGATGAACTGGACAGCGCCAAACGGTCCGAGGACAGGGAGAAGGGGGCTCTGATTGAGGTAAGGGGCCGGTGGGGTCAGGTGACAAGATAGGCCCCATCTGCCTGAAGAGGGTGAGATGGCGGAGGTGGGATGGGGACTGAGTACCCTGAGCCATATTCTGTTTTGTGCATTTACCACACCTGTGCCTGTGGTTAGATTCTGTAAGAGCGTCACGTGTAATAGTTTTTAAACATTGTCTTAGGAAAACTTCCACCATACAGAAAAGTAGACAGGGTACTGCAGTAACTTCCACAGAGCTCCAACCCAGATCCAACAGTTGGCAACATTTTGTGATATTATCTCCACTTATTCATGTCCATCCGTTCATTCTTCTATTTTTTTCATGCATCAATTTATCCATCTTTGCTGAACTATTTCAAAGCAAATTATAGATAACACCATGCCTCACGCCTAAATTCTCAAGCACACATCTTTGAAAATTATGGAATTTTCTTACAACCACAATACTATTATAACACCTAAAAAATTTAATAATTCCTATAATATATATACAATATAACAAGAATTCTAATACGTGGGCCCTCATTCAAAATTTTCCGCTTGTCCTCCAGGCATATTTTATGGTTGTATTCCCCCACCTCCCAGCCAGGATCCAATCAGGAATCCCACATTGCTGTCACTGTTTCCATTTATCCCGGTATAGCACCCTTCCCCCTCATTCCCTACGGCCTGCTTTTCTCCTCCCATCCCATCCATCTTCTGACGAGATTAGGCCAGTGCCCCTTTGATTTGTCTGATTATTTCCTTATGGTGTCCATTATGGTGTTCCACTATCCGCTATATTCTAGTAGATTTGTATTTAGATCTCTACTCTAATAGATTTAGATTAAACTTTGGGCAAAAATACTTTGTAAGTAATGCTATTTATGGGAAAGCATGGAAAATACATTAATGCCCATACAACACTTAGCACAGGTTAAGTTTTTGTTTAAGGCCCACAAGACTGTAAGCTCCAGGAGGGCAGGGTTGGTGATGGGGCTCAGCATTTTATCCCAGAGCTTGGGACACATAGCACTCAGTAAATATTTGGGGGTTGGTTGGATGGATCAGTTATGAGTTTGTAAGTGAATGAATGAATCTGTTTGCTGTGACACAGGCTGCCCATCTGGCCTCTGCCCGTATTAGTATACCCCCTATTAAATATTTAGCTCTATCAATCAGTGAGCAAGCGGATAAGATCGACTCTTTCCTCTGCTTAGCATTTGTTAATTATTATGGGGTTTTACAAAGACAGTTATTTTTTCCTCCTGGATTAGATTACCGTCTTGTTGAGGTATTAGATACACACATATAAAAGTGATTAGAGAGCAAGAATAGGTTTTGAACATCTACATTTTTGGGGGGAGTGAGTCTAATTGAGAGTCACAAAAATACACAAGTGCCCATTTAGATGTTTTGATATTTGCTATAACATTACCATCTGCATTTTTGGCATAGTTTTGAAATTTATTTCCATAATAATCTTTGTTTTGTAGGAACAGTTCAAAAAATAAATGACACAATTTAGAACAAAGCAAAAAAAAAAAAAAAGAAAGAAAGAAGAAAGGTACCTTGTTAGTATTGAATTTTTATTTTCTATTGCTTTCCCCCAGGGCTGAGTCTTTCTTTGACCCGTTCTTGGGGTTAAAAGCTGCTGGCTTTAGTTCCTTGTTAAGTCTCCTCTGTCAATTGTTTTCTCACCCCTTCCTTGTTTGGTTTTGAAGTAATTCCCCCGGAAGGATTTTAGGTCCTGCCCTTTAGAAGTAAGCCTCCCTCTTCCCCATGACTTGGCAGAGCTGAGCCCTGTGACCACACAGCACAGGGGTTCTCGTGAATGCATTTTCACATGGTTACAGAGCAGAATCATTTCTCCCCACACGACCATCTCTCTCTCTCTCTGTTTAGACCTTTTCTCCTGAGAAGGCTTTAGTCTTCTTTCCTACCACCTGGTATTTCTCTTTTTATCCAAGGATTTCTTAAAAGCCACCATATTCATGGTATTATACATGGTATTCATGGTATCATGGCTCTGTCTTTTTCTCAGGGCTCAGAGTTACAAAGACAAGGGTATTAGAATGCAGCTTTGAGCATGTGTGAATTTATCACTGAAATATTATTAAAACCACAAAATGAAATTTTAAAATGGGGGTGGGTGGGTTGGTGGAAAAATACTTATTTTCCTAACATCTTAACAACGATTTTTATTTCTACATTTTCTGTTTGCCTCCCTACCCATTGCTGGGTTTCATCTCCCTGCCTATAATGTAGGGACAATTATAGTGTCCCTACAGTTTTGGTATCTGCTTTTAAAAGTTAATGTCAGAAACATTTTCCCTTGTTATACCTTATAGTCTTTATTTATATTTCATTTTTAAGGAGATAAAACCACAATATATTTAATTATTCTCCTATGCTTAAATTATTTCTTTTAATTATGAGAAAATATGGTGAACATTTTTTACATGTATCCTTGTACTTTTTGGAAAAATATCCTAAGGATAATTTCCCAGAAATGATGTCATTGTACAGTTTCTGGCTTTCAATAAAAATGGTAGCTTCACAAACAAATTTAAATAGAAGGTAAAACGTTGCCATATTTCATGATCCCTTGTGTGGACACTTGACTGATTTGAAAAGGGAAAGATGTTATCTTAGCTATAGGGAAGTCCCTTAAGTTGCTGAATTTTCCCAGTAACTGACATATAATTGTTATTTTCCCTTTTCCATAATACCCTCTATCCTTTTAAATTCTTTATTTTAGCACATTTGACCTTGTCCTATTTTTGTCTCTCTTTCTTCTAGACAGCTAAGTCAATACCATTTCGTCTTTGCATCTTCCCCCATTTCATGCCAAGCAACAGAGCAAATGAATAAAGTGATTTCAGTATCAAAATTATTATTATTTTTAAAAATATATATTTTATTGATTTTTTACAGAGAGGAAGGGAGAAGGATAGAGAGCTAGAAACATCGATGAGAGAGAAACATGGATCAGCTGCCTCCTGCATGCACCCTACTGGGAATGTACCCACAACCAAGGTACATGCCCTTGACTGGAATCGAACCTGGGACCCTTCAGTCCGGAGGCCGACGCTCTATCCACTGAGCCAAACCAGTCAGGGCTCAAAATTATTTTTAAAATGTTACCATTTTAGCCTAGCTGGCGTGACTCAGTGGTTGAGCGTTGATCGATGAACCAGGTTTGGTTCCCGGTCAGGGCACATGCCCGGGTTTCGGGTTTGATCCCCAATGTGGGGCCTGCAGGAGGCAGCCAATCAGTGATTCTCTCTCATCATTGATGTTTCTATCTTTCTCTCCCTCTCCCTTCCTCTCTGAAATCAATAAAAATATATTTTAAAAAATGTTACCATTTTAAAAAAGGAATATATTTGAAATGAGCTATCTTCTTCCTTGCTTCTTTATCAAAGAATATGATTTAATTAAATAGTTTACCGGTGAATTTGCAGTGGTAACCAGGGGGAGGATACATGCCTCAGTTTGGGTGATGTGTTTTCAGGCAGAGAGAGGCTGGTAATGAGAGAATGGGAAAGGGAAACAGAGCACATCTTCTCTTAAAAATGTTCCTGATGCCCTAGCTGATTTGGCTCAGCGGATAGAGCGTCGGCTTACGGACTCAAGGGTCTCAGGTTCGATTCCGGTCAAGGGCATGTACCTTGGTTGTGGGCACATTCCCAGTAGGGAGTGTGCAGGAGGCAGCTGATCGGTGTGATGTTTCTAACTCTCTATCCCTCTCCCTTCCTCTCTGTAAAAAATCAATAAAATATATATTTTTAAAAAATGTTCCTGACGTTTCTGGCTTTCTGGTTGCGTCTTTCCTGTAATGGGAGATATATCCTCTACTGCAGCCCATCTGCAAGGTTAGTGAGGGCACAGTTGGCTTCTGAACACCAACGTGGGGCTCTTTCCCTCTGGAAGATCATCCTCACTGTTTTAAACGAGTTTCCTTGGACTTGTCAGTGACATTTAAAACATGATCATAAAATAGACTCCATCTCCTTGTCACTTTCAGTTTCTTCTTCATCTCTTAATCAGAAGTGGCCCGGGGAATCTGATAACAGGTTACAGTTGGGGCCAAGTTTTCCATGGCATTTGGCTTAGAACAGACTCTTAAACACAATGAACATTGAACACATTGTGGTATTGAATGTTTGAAAGAGGCTGAGGGCCCTGTATTTCGTGAGATGCCCAATGCACAAGAACTTGCATGAAATCTCTTCTAATACGACTTGCCATTTTGTTCAATAACATTGGGCCCCGATGTGGAACCAGTAAAGCGACATTAAGGAAGAATACAGTAGTTATTAGTTTTTTTAAAGGAAGAAAGAAAGAGAGGAAAATCATCCTGTTTTCTCTGGATAAGCCATACAATTGACCAACAATCGGATGACTTTTTTTATTCTTAAACAACTGATGGTTTTGAAATTTTGTTTTTAACTCAAGTTACAAAAAATGATCATAGAACAAATTTTTTGCCACTTCTTTGTCCAAAAATGTGTTTTCCTCCATTCCGGGGGAAATGGGTACACATGCGCCGTCTTTCTAAGTGCCAGGGCAGTGGAATTTTCTAATTACTGACCATCATCTTTGATGGGAGCCTGCAGTGCTGACAGCTGGGCCTCTCTCCAGCAGCCGCGTGTTTTATCCCCGGCCTTTGCCAACATGCAAGTCCTTTACGTACCAGTAAAATGTGCTGGTTATGACATTGTATTGATCTGGGGATAGGCTGTTCTCAGAAATATTACTGAACATCATAGGAATTTTAATAAAACAACTAAAAAAATTCATGTTTCTCACCAACCCTGTTACATTTTATAGGCCATCGTTCTGGAAAAAATTGCATACTTTTCTGTCAGCTACAGTCTTGATCTAAAACCATTTACTCACCCTGTAATTGAACATGGGCCAGAGATAGGGATCTTATAGAACGGTTGGGAAGCATTTATGCAGAAGAGGGCTTAGATCAGTGTTTTTCTCATTTTGACACGGAATCCCTATGAATAGGTGGCATGTGAGTTAGAGCGTGCAGTGAGCAAGTCAGTTGCTGCATTGGGCGTTCTGGTGTGTGTGTGTCTTCGTGCACCTGTTGTCAGGACAGCCAGTCCCAGAGCGTACTTCCTTTTTCTCTCAATTTTCCTTCCTTCTTGTCTTTTTGGAAGAGCCTATTTCTTTGCTTTAGTTTGGGAATGTTTAGCACAAGTCCTATTATGTAGTAAGTACTACACACAGCCAGCTTTATAGTCTCCTGCACCCGCACACACACACATATACATGGTTTTCATCTCCTGGCTGCTTTACTGTGTGTAACTGACCTAGGTTTAGAATGCACTGATTCTGAGCGGCCAGTGTCTTCCCTTGTTTTCTTTGATTGGAGTCTGTAGAGAGGCACGTTCATTTCTAATGGGTGTTGACTTATATTTTGAAGTTTACATGTTATCTCTCCATTCTTTGGCTTGATAGAATTGTCAGTCAAGCCACTGAGTTGATGAAGTGATGTTTTTGAAATCTCCTGTGCTCTTTGGTCTCTGCCCTGGAAAACGTCAAGTGCTCTAAGTGCTATGGTGAGGTGTAATCTGATTGGTTTCCTGCAGCACAATCCACTTAAGCAGCAGCCCAGCCGCAGATAGCAGCTTGTGGGTGTAGCATAGACCAGAAAGCCGAGGTTCTTAGCATGCATTGGCGGCAGTGCACAAAAGGCAACTCAAAAACACAGACACATCCTGGAAAAGATAAGTGTGGGAAGAGGAACTGCCTTATCTCGAAAACAATTGAGAAACGTGTGAGAGTAAGAGCAGGAAACGGGTTAGATTCACAGGAGCTCGGATGCAGAGGCTGGCGGGAGGCTCCAGGAAGACCTGCCGGGAGCCAATAGCAGCAGTGATGGCGGAGTCTCTGCTGCTCCCTGAGGAGGGGTGGGCGGTGGCAGCAGCAGGACTTGCCCTTTGATAAATATCAGGACCAGGACGGCTTATATTTTCATAAGATTTGCTTCTGCTCTGTGTTGGGTGCTTTGGAAGAGCCAGAGTTACCTTAGCTACCTGGATGAATCCCTTGATGTTTCATCTGAGCTTATCAATGCCTGTAAGCTGGATTCCTGAAGAGCTACATCTTGCTCTGTGCAATGCAGCTCTACCCTGAGACTGCAGAGGTTCCCTTGGTTCAATGGATGTGCATGTCGTAAAGGAAAGGACAGAGATTCCATTGGCAGTTATACTTAGGTCAATAGGAGTATTTTTACCCCTCACCAGTGACACTTCTTGAATGGAAAGTACCTTTTCTCTGAGGTCTCGGGTCCCCAGTACCAACCATTCTGGTATCTCTAGACTCCCGCTGTACTGTACATGTTAATTTATTTATATCCAGAACAGACACATTCCCGATACCATTGATCCATGCATCTAAGATATAGTAAATCAGATGCTGAATGTCTAACAGGCGATAAGAAAATAAATATGTGGACTGCAAAGTAAAAGTGTTAAGTGCTGTGGTAAGTACAGCCAAAGTGAGATGGGTATTCAGGGAGGGCATTCAAGGAAGACTTCTTGGAGGAGGTCAGTATTGTATGAGTCTTCAGAGATTTTTCTGAAAGGCAGAGGGAGGTGGGACTGAGAAGGGCACTTCAGAAAGAGGAAGCCTGTGGCTAATGTCATGGAGGCCACAGGTGAGAGACTAGATGTGGGGAGCAGTTGGTTGGCTATTGCAAACCACCTGGGTAGGAGGTAATGAGAGTCTAAATCAGGGAGGTGAGGGAAAGGATCAAAGATGTTACAGAACCAACTTTTTGTTGATGGGGGACAAGGGTGAGGTTGGTCAGGTTGCTGCCAAGCTTCTGAGCAGGTGGTGCCTTCGCAAGAGTAACGAGCAAAGGAAGTGGAAAGGAAGGAATATGATAAAAAACACAAACCTATTGAATCTGAGGTGCCCTTGGGACAATCTAGCAGGTTATTGGAAGTGCAGGTCTGAATTCAGATGAAGAATTGGAGGTAAAGCTTTGGGAGTTATTTATATAGACTTAATAGTTGGAGAAAAATAGATGAACTTGCCAAAAAAAAAAAAAAGAATGCAAAGGTGCATTCTTGGGGATCATCTTAGCTTTGGGGAAGAGGGAGAGAATAGCCAGAAAAGATTGTCACAGAAAAAATGACCTGAGGGAAGAAAACAGGAGAGTATAGTATCTTTGAACTGCAAGGCATAAGAAATTTTAAGGAGACAGGTGGGGAGGATCAAAGAAGGTCAAGAAAAGTGAGGACTGAGAAGGGGCCATTGGATGTGGTGAGTAAGAGGTCACTGTGACCTTGGAGGGGGCAGTCTGGGTACAGTAGGAACAAAAGCCATAGCAAGAGATTCAGGAGTGACTAGTAGTAAGGTGCTCAAGAAGTAGAGGCAGTGAACAGAAATTATACTTTCAAAAAGTTTGGTACTAGCCCTGGCTGGTGTGGCTCAGTTGGTTGGCGTGTTGTCCCATACCCTGAGAGGTCATGGTTCAATTCCCCGTCAGGACACATACCCAGGTTGCTGGTTTGATCTTTGTCTGGGTGCGTACAGGAGGCAGCTGATCAGTTTCACTCTCACATCGATGTCTCTCTCTCTCTCTCTCTCTCTCTCTCTCTCTCTCTCTCTCTCTCTCTCCCCCCCCCCTCTCTCCCCCCCTCCTCCTCTCCCTCCTCTTTCTAAAATTAAAAACAGAAAAAAATATTTGGTGGTAAAACTTTTATATTTTTGTTTTTGTTTCTTTGCCCTTGACTCAGAGGATTCTTGTGCCCTGAAGGAAAGGACATAGATGCCCAGAAACAGAAAGGAACAAAATGTCGGGGGGGGGGGGGAGATAGCTGATAGAGTAAGGACTTGGAGCGGGCTGGCAAGGGGCAGCTCACTGCCAAGTGGCTTTGTTGTTGGGGAGAAGCTTGAAGTTCAAGAACTGGGGAGAGCAGAAGCTGAGCTGGTCATGCCCAAGTCCCGCCCGGTTGAAGGAAGGGAGTCTGCAGGAGAGGGTGGGCTCTGAGCTTGAGGAGAGCTGAGCAGGTCTGGGGTGAAGATGGCAACGCAAAAGGAATGCCTGCTGAGCTTTTGGCAGAACACACTCGGGTTTAGGTAATGTGATTTGTAGTGGAACTTGTTGCCCCAGTTTTGTGACTCCTATGAACTTTGAGCAGCTTAGAGAAATGTGAATCCTTTGCCCTGCTCAGGTGGAAGGAGACTGGGACAGGACTGGGATCATGGGTTAAGGGTTCCAGTGGGGTGTGAAGTCAGTGAGGGCAGCAAGCCCATTAGCAAGGGCCACAGACCATGGCCCAGACATGAAGTGAGATGGAAAAGTCAGACATGTCCCCTCAAAGCAATGAAAATTAAGTCAGTTGCCCTTTCTCCCTCAAATCTCAAGGCTGAGCTTTCGTCAAATGAAGGGGAATGATGGCCTCTGAGGAGTGGAAGGGAGGGGAGATGGTCCAGTCGGTGCGCAGTGTGAGGGAAGGGACAGTGGGGTGATGGCCGCTCTTCTGAGTGGCTGAACTGGAGGAGAGAAGCGGGGCTGCTGTACATAGTGGCTCATCTTCACCTCCTGTCACGCTTCCTCCCTTTAGGAACTCTTACAGGCCAAGCAGGACCTTCAAGATCTGCTTATCGCCAAAGAGGAGCAGGAAGACCTCCTGAGGAAGCGGGAGCGGGAACTCACCGCCCTGAAGGGAGCCCTGAAAGAAGAGGTTTCCAGTCACGACCAGGAGATGGAGAAGCTGAAGGAGCAGTACGACGCCGAGCTGCAGGCCCTGAGGGAGAGCGTGGAGGAAGCCACCCAGGTGAGTCCCCCACTGGCAGGTCAGCCGTAGCGGGTGTCGGGATGGGCAAGAAAATGTGGCTTGGGAACAGATAGCAGGGCACAAGGTCTCCCACGCCAGCGCCAGTGGTCTTGCTTCCTATTCGTTACAGAGTGAAACTTTCATCATGGAAATAGAGCTTACGCACAGAAAGTTCAACAGTGCTGCTGTTGACGACTTTGAGTCTATAAACTTAGACGTTGTTAAGGTCATTGTTTTAGCGTGAGACTTGTGTGGTCCAGTTCTGGAGCCCCTTGCAGAGCAGAGATCTGCACCCTCTAGCTGTGCGGGGAGGTCACAGCGAGAGGGTGGTTTTGCTAAGGGCACAGCATGGCAGGAAGCACCCAGGTTTCTGGCATCCCTCCCCCCACCCCCGCCTGTGCCTTGTGACGGGGAAGCCTTTTGTTAGACATTTCAGTTCTTTTCTCAGCACGGTTGTGAGAGGGTTAATTGACTACATGGCCCAGACCCTGGCGAGATAATTTTTCTCCTAATTGAATTCTTGGCTCCTACAAATAGATTCTCCTAAATTATGTTGAAGTCTTCTGGTGCGGGCCTCATGTGGGCTGTTGAAGAAGAGAAAAAGCAAAGCTTTGAAGGGGAAAATGCTCTGAAATAATATGCCATCTTTAGGGAAAGAGGGGGATTACAGAGTATCATTTCTTTTAGAGTCTCTGCAATGTATAGGTCAGAGATGATGAAGAAAGCACTCCCCATACGGTTTGTTCATTGTGTGATGATTACAGTGACAGCTCAGAGCTGGTAGGCCCTCCCTCACTAAGCTCCATAGTGATTCACTGATTTTCAGTTATGGCACAGTAATCGCTAATGACAAGAAGTGAAAGATGGGTTTGTTTGTTATAACAAAAGTCTGGGACTGATTGCCTCCCACACTCACCCCAAGTCTGTTTGGGGTTATTATAACTGAGGCAGTTACCAAAAAAGGCCTCTTGTTGATTTGCCTATCTTAGATTCTTTGGACATACGGTTTAGTTTGAGGGAGAAAAGCGAAACTGATTGGATTTTCATTGCTTTGAGGTGGTGTTTATTTTTTCCACCTCATTTTGCTTATATGCAACAGCCTGGTGTCCTTGCTAGTGGCCTTCACGTGCTGCTTCATGGGGGACACGCCCAGAGGCTACTGAGTAAAATGACTCTCCTTTGAGCCCGTCTTGTCTGTATCATCTTCAGACATTGCATCAAAGCTTGAGTTATCAAGGTGTATTCATCACAGGGCAGGGAGCTGGGGGTGGCGTTAGGCATGCTTGTAGTGGTTTCACTATGAGGAAAATTAAACTGGTACCACACATGGGTCTCTCCCAGACATAAATGGGGACGGAAACATGTCCGGTGAAAGAGGATGTCTCTTTTGTATGAAGTTGAGATACTCTGTAGAGACTTAGGCTCTTGCATTTTGATCTTTTTGAAGGTCAACGTTGTTCATGGCACTTGCATTATGCCAGTTTAAGAGGGGTAACTGCATCGCCCCACATCAGTCTGTGAAAGAAACAACAGGCGAGTTAGCCAAGGTGTGTGCCATTGGCAGAGAATGCAGGGTTTCAGAGCAGCAGGAAGCGACCGCAAAGGGGTTCCCCTTAGCATCCAGTGGGGTGCGTGCCAGCAAGGCTCTTTGCCCCAGGTCATATTCGGCACTGCTGGCAGCATCCTTCCCTGAGAGAACAAATCCGGTCATGTCAGCCTCTGCTTTAAACTGCCCTGGCTCCCATTGCCCAGACTTAAGTTCAAACTTGTGAGCATGGTAGGCAATAGAAGTCCCTTCTTCTTAACCCCGTCTCCAGAAAGTTCCATATTCTTTTAGTCCTCTCACCTTCCCCTTTTCAACTTGAGGAACCTCTACTCATCCTTCAAAACCCTCCCCAAATGTCCTCTCTTCTCTGAAGGTGCCCCAGGTACCTCCACTCCTCTTGGTGGAGTCAGGTACACCTTCCTCGGGGTTCCTGTTGCACCCTGGCTATTCCTCTACCACGAACTATTAGTTTGCATCACACCAGGTTGTAATTTATCATCTTGTCTGCTGCCTCTATGAGACTCTTAGTTTCTTAAGCACAGGGGCCTTTTTACATTTATTTTTTAAATCCTCACTTGAGTATATTTTTCCCATTGTTTTTCACAGAGAGTAGAAGGGAGGGAGTGGGAGGGAGAGAGAGAGAGAAAGAGAGAGAAAGTGAAATATCGATGTGAGAGAGACACATCAACTGATTGCCTCCCATACTCACCCCAACAACCCAGGTTCATGCCCTTGACTGGGAATCGAACCTGTGACCCTGCAGTGCAAGGACCAACACTCTAGCCACTGAGAACACCAGCCAGGGCACAGGGGCCATTTTTTATCCACTTTTTTTTTTCTTAGACCAGAAGTGGCAAACTCAAGTACCTTGGGATCCGGACAGGGACATAAATGAGTGAAGCTCTGGGATTGTTGTTGGGGTGGCAGTAGGGCGCCGTGGGGACTGTGGCAGGCCTGAAAGTGCGTCCTTTGCTGGAGGGTCAGTTGCTTCTCTCCTACAGCTCAGGAATGTGGGGCCCATGTTGCTAGATCTCGCAATGTTTAAAGAGAAGCTGGACAGCTGGATGTTGATGTGAGATCTCCTGACTTTTAAGCAGGGCATTAAATTAAAAAAGAAAGAAAAAGTCACATAGAACACACACACACAAAAACACAACCCATCTGGCAGGTCGACAGCATGTGCTCTTTGTCTCTGGAGCTTAGCCCGGTGCCCGGCCTGTGGTCACATCTGTGCGACGTCTGACGAGTGAAAGTAAGTGGAGGACAGACTCCCCTGTGACTGGGTGTCCGGCCTGGTTGTGGTTCCCGCTGAATTCTCTCCCGTGATGATGTGGGAGGTCTTGTAGGGAATCTGCTCTTGCTCTGTGAATTTCTGTGCCTTGCTTTTGAGTTTCCCTTAAAGAGGACTGTGATGATGTTTTTATACTTTAGTTTTTGCTTCTGAAGGTGGTTGCTGAACAACTGTGCCCGAAGCATATTTAATGGAGAAAGTTATGTTAATTTAGTGGACAGATGCTGCCTTTTTGTTACATTTGACATGCAAGTATTCGCTAATAGAATTTTAAGATGATTCTATTAACTTCTTGGAGGAGAGTGAATTGAATGTACTTTTTTAACTTGGTAGAGTTATTTCTTAAATTTGCACTGGCTTTACCTTTTTCCATCCCTGGGGAAGTACTCGCCCCCTCACCACTGACTAAAAGCCGACATTGCATTGCAAAGTTTATTTCCTTGGTCATCCATTTTTCTAATTGTGCTGCTGCTCCAGGGCCTAAAAACCCTAAAGTGCTATTTTATTATCGTCAGATGACAAACATTTCATCCTGGCCTGAGCTTGAGCACTAAAAGTTTTAAATGACTAGAACAGTTGGTGAAGACTGTCAAAGTCTATTAAGAACATTTTACAGGG
The DNA here is from genome assembly GCF_000147115.1 of Myotis lucifugus. Lineage (NCBI taxonomy): Eukaryota > Metazoa > Chordata > Mammalia > Chiroptera > Vespertilionidae > Myotis > Myotis lucifugus. Next base: position 1,401,756 of record NW_005871071.1, on the reverse strand, counting down.
ATTCCAAGCAGGTCCTCTGTAAAAGTGGTTCTTGTAAACCCAAATGGCCTCACCTTTTTAAGAACAGACTGATTGCTCACCAGAGAAGTCCTGAGTGCCTGGGCTGTGGGCTTCCTGGTGTAGCAGAATGAGTGGAACCCCCACAGGCTGGTGAGGTGCCCATCAGGTGGCTACTTCCATCCCTTCCCAAGGAGATACGGCAGCGGCTGGAGCCCATGTGCAGAAATGGACAGTCAGTGGGGATGTGAGTGACTACTGTCTGTGAGTACAATGAAGACTGTCCATAGCTGCGGGCTTCCCTTTTTCATCCCCACCCCATCCGGTCTCAAACTCTTGTACAAAAGAGAAGCACATACTGTTTAGTGTTTTTCGGTTTCTCTGAGTAGAATAAGTTCAACTTCCGGCTCCTCCAGGAACTCCCCTGGTTCCCTCTTGTGCCGTATAATTGCTGGACCTGGAATTGCTGGGAATTTTGTTCTTGGTTTTCTCTTCCCTGTCATATTAAGGACTGTCATCATTTTTTCCACTGGGCATCCCCATTGTGCTTGACACGTCATAGGTGCTCAGAAAGTGTTTGTGGGTTAGAGGCATGAATAGACCAAAGGGGAGACGCCTTTGAGTCCCCACCATCCCAAGGCCAGGCATTAGGCTGTTTTGGGGTCTCATTTATGAGTTAAAATGGTTTCTCATGAAAATGAACAAATCTTGTCTATTGGGATCATAATATTAACGTTGATCTTGGAAGGACTACTTTTGTGTCTAAAAGAAGCAGGCATTTTGAGGAGGATAAATAAAAAAGCCACTGTATTTCTGTGTTGGGTAATAGGACTTCTGGGCCATGAGGCTCTTTCACAGTGCCCGCCATATAGCAGTTAAGCAGCAAATATCTCTTCAGTGAATGGATGAAGGGGAAAAGGAGAGGAGGTAGGATGTGAGAGACAGCATTTACCAATTTACTTGCTGAACAGTTGCCAAATGCATAGTATTGTGCTAAGTCATGTGAGGGTTAGAAACATAAATCAGAGTATCTGCCTCCCAGGAGACAAGGGGAGATGGGCAACACTGGAGCTGTTACGAGGAGGAAGGAGCAGCTGCCCCGAGTGCAGTGGAGGGGAGTGCGGAAGGGGTGCTGTGCGCAGGAAGGAGGTGGTGGCAGGCACGAAGGTTTCATGGAGAGAGCGGGGGCTCGGTTGGGCTGAGAAAGGTGAGTGGTAT
>NW_005871071.1:1354543-1398947 GCF_000147115.1 Myotis lucifugus | reverse complement strand
TTATAACATAATTCGAGGGCCATACACAATTATCAGCTTAAAAGTTAGCCTGCTTTATTTGGCCGGACATTTATTTAATTCACCCCTCATGCCTTGGCAGGGCCAGACTAAGTGACTTCCTGGGCCTTATATGGCCCTCGGGTTGGACCCACCCCGGACCTAAGCTCTAGATGTGCCCTCATCAGCCCCTCAGGGGCCGGGTGAACACTAAGCAGCACATCCTTCCACCCCTCTCCTGGGCTTTTACCTGAGCTGCCCAGGCCACTTGCTGTGGGTTGTAGGAGAGTCCCATTCACTTCTCCTCAGGTGTTTGAGTGCAGTCTCTAGCTTTGAGGCTCTTTTAGGATCTTGTGGGGAGGAGACATGCAAATATCACGACGATAAAGTTGAAGGCGCTGTGGTTGAGGCACGTGCAGGGTAGGAAACCAGGAAAGGCTGGCTGCTTCAGAAGACAGCATTCAGGAGAGAAAGCACATCAGCTCTGTAACGACACCCGACGTGCCAAAATACCGAAGAATTAGAAATGTGGAAGATACTTACTTTTCCCAGAACTGCTTGAGAGTTTCTGGATTAGCAAACCTTGAACTTGCTGTCTTTGTACTCAACTCCTTTTAGTAAATTCAGAGTTAATTAGAATTGCTAGAAAGTTTAAATAGTCTAGAGGCGAGACAAAGAAAGAGGGACGAGGTAAAATAGATTTCATTTATTCAGAAAACCTATTGGATTCCAGTTACAGCCAGAGTGTCCGGAGGGTAGGGCCTCGTAAAATGCAATATTTACGAGGAGGGACTCTCCTTTCCCGATTACGACTTTGAAAGAGCTCTCCCAGGCCCTGCTCTTGTGACTTCAGGTGCATAGATTTAGCTGCTGCTGTTCTGCGGAGGGCATCACAGGGCAGGAGGAAGCGCTGATGACAAATAGCTTTAGGAAGAGTCCTCACGCAGGGATAGGCAGGTGGGACATTGGACAGTTTGTTTTTTTTTTAAATGTTTTTATTGAATTGAGAGAGAGAGGAAGGGAGATGGATAGATAGAAACATCAATGGGAGAGAAACATCGATCAGCTGCCTCCTGCACACCCCCTACTGGGGATTGAACCCACAACCCGGGCATGTGCCCTGACTGGGAATCGGACCATGACCTCCTGGTTCATGGGATCATGCTCAACCACTGAGCCACACCAGGCACATCTGACGGTTTTGAGTGACAGTACCTTCAAGCCACATGAGCATGGTTAAGCAGAAGGGCATTTCCCGGCAGGCTCCACGGGAGGGGTGGTGGAGAGAGGGCTTTCAGGGCACCCAGGGCGCTCAGATGATGCAGAAGGTCACCGCCAATGCACATGCAGTGTGAAGAGGAAATGGTGAAAGTTCACTGAGTGGAGAAGGAAATAAAAATCCTTGTCTTAGTGCCAGGAAGAGCAACAGAACAGCCTGGTCTAAAAGTCACGTTTTCTGCGCCCCCCCCCCCCCTGACACAGGCTCTACGCCTGCTGGGAGGAGGGAGGACAGTGCTTGCCCGTTTCCCCCTGGACTGAGAATGGCCAGGGGGCCAGGCTTAAATAACTCAGGAGATTTGATGTTCACTAGTTGGCATCAAGTCTTAGTTGTTAGGAATGGATTCTTGAGGCAGTTTTTGGAATCTCCATCCTTGACTAGGTCATTTATAGTCATTCATTAACTAAGCAAATATCTGTTGAGCATTTAATTTATGCCAGGCACTGTGCTGGGTTGTTGGAATAAATGGATCAATGGGGTAAGACAGTCGTTATTCAGTTAATCACATGTATAACTGTGTCAGTTGTGATAGGAGGGAGGGAAGCTTCCTTGAGGAAAATGATGATGGGAATTTGAAGGATGAATAGGAAATGACTAGATTTAAATGAAACCTCACAGAATGTTCCATGCAGAAGAAACAGCATGTGCAAAGGGCTTGTGGCAGGAAGGATTGTGGTATCTTCAAGATGTTGCATGGAGGTCAGTAAGGCTGGTCTGTGAAAGGCAATGGTGTGAGATGAAGTAGAGAGGAAAGTAGGGACCAGCTCATGCAGGCCTGTTTGTACATCTTAGGGATTTTGTTCTTTTTTCTAAGAGCAATGGAAGTCATAAAAGACTTTTAAACGGCGTGTGTGTGTGTGTGTGTGTGTGTGTGTGTGTGTGTGTGTGTGACACGAGCAGATTTCTTCTGTGGAAAGTAATCTGCTCACAAGTAGGCTGGAACTCCCTGGGATGGTTTGTTCATGCTGCCAGTTAGGATGGAGGCACGAGTTCTCTGAGGTCTTTTCAGCAATCCAGTTCCCTTTTTAAAGGGCAGAGAGGGAAGAGAGGGTCATGGGAGGTCCATTTTGTTCATGAGGTTTTGCTCTTTGCTGAGTGCTAGAAATACCTTTAACAAATTTTGTAGAAGTTGAGAGAATAAACTTGTGGGGTGCTTGCCTATCTCCCCAAATGGAATAAACGTTTTGAGATCCATGGATACCACCCAGAGTCCAAGAGTGCGAGCTAGGCAGGAGCGATGGCCATGCACTGAGGGCCAGTAACCTGATGCATTTCCAGGTGTGGATATGGTCAACCCACAGAACTGGGCAGTGGAATGAGAATGAGAGGGGCTATTTGAAATAGCTGAGGTCAATCGCGGTCACTATAACATTGCAAATAGTTGAAACCTTAACATATGGAAGGAAAACCGCTTTAATTGTATTATCAGACATCCTATTCAATCTGTGTTACATTTTCTCTGACCCTCTGTACTCTCTCTGACCCTCTAAACTCTGTCTGGTGACTATTTTTCTAAAGACTTGCCAAGGTCGTTAAGTAGATTTCTACTTGGTGGAAAAATCTGGCACTATTATGTGATCACTTTAAGCAGAAAACGGAACATGTCATAAGTTCTAAATCCATTAGATGAGAAGCAGTGTGGAATCAGAAGTGTCTACAATGTCAAAGCAAAATCAAGATCGATATATAGGCATTTACGGGAGCCAGCCTCTGAGATGGCCCCTGCGACCCACTTCCTGGTGTCCTTGCTCCCTTGTAGTTCCTTCCCACGTTGAATAGGGTTGATCTGTGTGAACAACAGGAATTGGAGTGTGACTAGTCATAAAAGACATGTGGCTTCCTCCTTGTTTCCCTGCACAGAAATGTGTCCCCTGTCCCCTGTGCTCGCCACCTCTGGGCCTTTGCTGTGTAGTGCCCTCCAATCTGGAGTCTGGTGTGGTGCTACAAATAGAGGCTTGCCCTCAGAAATAGGGGCCTGTTTCCATTGCTTACTAGCAGGGAGGACCTTTTGGGGGAGAACTGTATTTTATTTCTATTTATTTACATATGTGTGTATCCATCCATCCATCCATCCATTGATTTTTAGAGAGTCAAAGGGAGGGAGGGGAAGGGGGGGGGGAGAGAAACATCAATGTAAAAGAGGCAACAATCGATTGTTTGCCTCTGCATGCAAGATTGAACCTGCAACCCAGGTATACACCCTTGACCAGGAATTGAATCTGAGACCCTTTGGTCTGTGGGCCGACTCTCTAACCACTGACCACATTGACCAGGGCTGGAACTGTATTTTATTTTATTTTGTGGAGTAATAATGCACATAATTTTAAAAAAATTTAATTCTGTGTGCCAGTTGCCAAAATACCCCCAATTCTCTCGCCTCCTTTCAATCCCAGCAGCTCCCTTGTGTGTTTTTTGGCAGATCCTCTCTGTCGGTGATTCTCAGCCGGGTGTGATTCTGCCCACTCACACGGGGAGACATTTGGCCTTGTGTGGAGACATTTTACATTGCCACACCTGGAGGAGAGGGGTGGCATCTTATGGGTGGAAGCCAAGGATGCTGCTAAACATCTCACAATGAGCAGGACACCCCCCTTCCCCCGTACTCCCCCAATGTTGCAAAATTGGGATTTATGTATATAAGTGTGTGTGTGTGTGTGTGTGTGTGTGTGTATTCCTTCCTATTTACACAAATGGCTGCTATCTGACTTTAAACATAGTTGGTGAGCAATAGATAGAATGACTGAATAATTTTGGCAAACCACACCTGTGATTCCAGAATCCTCTTTTCTCAGTTGGGAAAATGACACCCATAGTACCTGTCTCCCAGGGTTGTACATGCTCCCAGTGGTTGGCAAACTCATTAGTCAGCAGAGCCAAATATCAACAGCACAACGACTGAAATTTCTTTTGAGAGCCAAATTTTTTAAACTTAAACCATATAGGTAGGTACATTCTTGTTAACTTAATGAGGGTACTCCTAAGGCTTAGGAAGAGCCACACTCAAGGGGCCAAAGAGCCGCATGTGGCTCACGAGCCGCAGTTTGCCGACCACGGCTCTAGCCTCATCTGTCTTTTCTGACTTGCTCTCCTGTGTCCTCCTCCTGGACTTCTCTCTTCGTGTGGTCCAGCAGTTGCTGTACTTTCTCCTCAAGATCCTCAGAGCCTTTTGCCCCTCCCATAGCATTTGTTGTGTTTTGCTTTGCCTATAGGAGTTGTTTACGCAGCTTATGAAACACTGTGTGAGCCTGGGATGCAGAGACAGACAAGCTGGCCTGTGCTCTCCCACTGCCTCGTCCCGAGTCAGGCAGGACAGTTGGTGCTGCTGGTAGGCACGCTGAGTGATGGCATCCAGGCTTGGAGAGGCTTTTATATGGCGGGGGAAGCAGAAATGCAAAAAGGGATGCCTTTGTTCCATGTAGGCGGGCCAGGAAAGGTGCCTGAGAGGGGAGGAGGCTTGGATTGAGTCTTGGGAGCAGTGAGAGTTAGTGAGGTGACTAGGGGTGGGAAAGGACATTTTAGATGAAGAACTTCAGAAGTCGGAGCGTGGGACCTTTTGGATTGTTCTCTTCGGAGACTTTAGGGTGGCCATTTTCCTTATTCATTTTTGTATCCTTCGTAGTCTTACTCTAGGCAGTGAATAGGTTTGTATGTTCATGTCCTCATTCATTCAACAAGTATTTTTGAGTGCTTTCCTTATTTGTGGTACCGAAGTGATGATATAAGTGGATTTAGGCACATTGGTGGTGGCAGATGGATTGTAACAGAAACCATGAGAGTAGCCCTGGCCGGTGCAGCTCAGTTGTTTGGAGTGTTGTCCTGTACACCGAAAGGCTTGATTCTCTCTCTCTCCCTTCCTCTCTCTAGAAAAAAAAAAAATCAATTCAAAAAAGCATTAAAAAAACAACAACCTCCATTAGAATAGTAGGTGGCTTCTGCAGTGATCAGGTGTGGTTTAGTGAGGTTTGAGCTACAGATTAAGTCTTGTGAGTTGTGTGTACATGGAAGGATCCTGGAAATGTGTGTAAGAATAAGTCAGAAACTCTTCCTGCCCTAGTGACGACTAGGGAACGGAACTCGTTTGAGCCAACATTATTAGGTTGGTTTCGAGAAAGATAAAATAAAGGGCAAGGGATTTGCTCTGCAGGCCGATTACAGCAGTGCTCATGATAATGAATACAATGGTGGATAGGAGTTGGGTGGGAGAGGTTTGTTCCTTTTCTAGGAAATTCCAGAGTCGTGGATCGACCTTATCCTTGGGGACTTCCAGACGAAGAGGAGAATACGGCCAAGTGCACATATTTCTCCTTTTAACACTTCCCTTTTTGTTCTTCCTTTGTTTTATTTGTTAAATTTCTGCACATGTTTCTCAAGTGTGTGGTCCAGAGAGAAGAAATCCTGGCTGAGTCTGGATTTAGGAAACTCTGAGTCCACTTTAGAAAAAAGGTCTGGACGAGCTTCAAAGCCTTTTTGGAACAAGACTGGGAGGTGGCATCAGCGATGGTCGAACGTCTGAGCAGATGTGGCACAGGAGGCTGTGAACACTCTGTCTTTTCCATCCCCGAATTGTCCGGGAGCCCAGAGACGTCTGCTCTGCACCAGGGGACGTGTTGGCTCCGAGACAGCACAGGGAAGACTTAGGTGCCAATTTAGTTGGAAAACGCGGAGTTCTTCGTGGCTTTGGAGCGAGAGCCAAGGCATTAAGAAGCCCTGGAAAATGGGCCGTGGGGCTGTCCTGTCGAGTCCATATGGAGAGGTCTTTTGAGGCAGTTGGGTGTGTAAATATGACCCTGCACTTGAGTTCAAGGTCAAGCCCACAGGGTTCTCCCTGCCTGGTCAGGCATTTGTCTGCTCAGTCTCTAAGCCTGTGACCTTGTGTGAGAAGACTCCACTGCTGCTTCGGTACTTGGTTTCTGAGGCCTCAGGACGCCAGGCACCTACCCTGCCTGTTGGGCTTCCTCCTACCCATCCTGCTGTGAACAGGGTCCGTGCAGCCACAACTCTCTGCCGTTGTTTCAATGTCTGTCTTAGTGGCCCTTCCAGGCAGAAGCAGACGCTTGTGCTGTGTACCATGAACTCCCCGCTGCCGAGCTGGGGAACAAACGTGGCTGGCAGGCGGCGGACTCTGAGGCTGATTTGGGCCCAGCTGAGAACCAGGGTTAATCATTTACTGTACCTCTGGGCACTCACCGGTGCTGACCTTGACAAAACCCTGGTAGAAATTAGTCAAGCCTGGCCTGGCATTTAGCTAACAGGATAATACGGCGCAAAAATAACTTCTTGTTGAGAGGTTAATCTCCTCCCCGAGTTTACAGTTGACGTTTGGATACATTTGGTGCTATTCGCATCCAGCAGTGGGGACCCGTTAGCTTATCGTATTCACAGTGCTCCTGAGACCGCAATGTCACACAAGGTCAGGGGTCTGAGAACAAAAGCCACATTGATGGAGAAGCCCTGTCGGGGAGGCAGGAGAACAGCCTTTGGGCTTGTGAGTGTGGCAGGTGCAGAGGCCTCCCCCGGGCTCTTTAATTTGAAATTCATAGCTCTTTTTCTTGAGCAGTTCTGAATCTTTTACCCCTGGTGCTAAGAGAAGGCTAAACTGCTTAAACTTCCCAGTAAAGTCAACAGCACTGCTGCTTTAGAAGGCCCTGTCATCGGAGGGGCTCACTCACGACAGAATTTGCTTTCTCTTTTCCCTGAAATGAAACCAGCCCCAGGGCAATGAAGAAATCCAGATTGGAGTTCTGGTTAACTGTTGGATGAGCCTAGCCTGCCCACAGGGTGAGCCAAAGGTAGATGCTTACTTATTACGGAGGATCGAGTGCAGTGATGGTGAACCTATGACACGCGTGTCAGAGGTGACACGAGAACTCATTTTTTTGGTTGATTTTTCTTTGTTAAGTGGCATTTAAATATATAAAATAAATATCAAAAATATAAGTCTTTGTTTTACTATGGTTGCAAATATCAAAAAATTTCTATATGTGACACGGCACCAGAGTTAAGTTAGGGTTTTTCAAAATGCTGACACGCCGAGCTCAAAAGGTTCGCCATCACTGATCTAGTGTTAGGAACCAGTGCTCTCTGAAGTCCGAATGCAGTCACGTCCCTGTCAGGAGCTGTGCAGCCTAGCAGCTCCTCCCTCCCCCAGCCCAGGTGCAGTGACTTGGCCAGAGATGGTTCACACACAGAGAATTTTGGGTTCCTGGTTAGTGCTTTTGCCAGTACACTGGCCATCACTGTAATCCAGCCAACAAATACATGCTCTGTAAATACAGGTGTGCTTTTGGGAAAGGCCGCTGGCTCAAGTTGGGAGGGGGTAGAGGATGGGACCATCACACAGAGCGAGCCAGAAAAAAAGAGAGGCAGAGAGGAAGGTCAGGACCTGGGAGGGAGAGGGCTGGGGACTGGAACCAGTGCTCCAACACAGAAAAACAGCAGCATCCAAAACAGGCAAGAAGGACAGTAGCAGTTGGAAGTGTGGTGGATGGTGAGGTACACTGGAGGCAGGAGGGGAGGGTGGAAGGTTGTGTATAGGAAGTGGTGAAGCTGGAAGCATCACATAAAGTACAGAGGAGTCAGGAATTTGAGCCAAAGATCTAGAGCAGCGGTTCTCAACCTGTGGGTCGCGACCCCTTTGGCCGTCGAATGACCCTTTCACAGGGGTCGCCTAAGACCATCCTGCATATCAGATATTTACATTACGATTCATAACAGTAGCAACATTACAGTTATGAAGTAGCAACAAAAATTATTTTATGGTTGGGTCACAACATGAGGAACTATATTTAAAGTGCCAGAAGGTTGAAAACCACTGATCTAGAAGGTAGAGGAAGAAAAGATGGCCCTGAGAGGCCCAGGAGGGGCAGCAGAGATGGGGGGCGGGGGGGAGGGCACGGGTAAAGCCATGGGCTAGAAGTAATGCCAGGTGTGAGATCTGCTCCTGGCATATTGACCCACACTTATCCCAGATAAAGAGCAGCCAGTGTTGGTTTTATTGCAACATTAGAAATACATGCTTACTAAATAAATGACTTTTTAAATAAAATGTGAAGTGTGAGAAACTAAAAGAAAAGAGCATAAATGCACCTTTTATCACCTGAGCGGGGTATTCTTTATGCCTCCTATTCCTAGGGATTCTCTGTCAGTAGCTTTCAGCATCGGTATGAAAATAGCGTTGAATTCAATGCTTAAAACTGTTACAAGTGCCATTTATTTGTCTGTGGGAAATAGGACCATAGTTCAATAAGACTCTTCTGGTCTTTGGGTAGGAGTTGGAAGAGACACCATTGGAAATAACATCAAAAGAATGATTTAAACCAGCGGTCGCCAACCTTTCGGACCTCACGGGCCACCAGTGGTCTGTGAACCCCCGGTTGGTGACCACTGATTTAAATAACTCAGGGACCATCTTGAGAATGAAACTAATATTCATTTAAAAAATGTACACTCTAGCCGAGAATTTGTATAACCTTCTGAGAGGAGATGGACACACTCTTGGTTCCCAGTGATCCATCTGTGAGCTGTGGACTCTGTGGGTCCAGGACCTGGGATCTCCTACCCACTGGCTTGGCGCCATCTCCCTTCCTCTTGACATCAACTTTCTTTGATATGTCTTTGGAGTTTTTCTATTACTCCCTCCAAATCATTCCTTGATAAACAGTATCTAGACACCAGATAAGCCAATATAATATGTTATTAGTTCTCATTTTTTTTATTTCTTGGAATTTTCTTCATAGTCAACCATGTCATCTGCAATTTGGGGTAGTATTTTTGATCTGTATGTCTTTGACTCTTTTTCCTACCTTTTGCTGCCTAGAACTCCCAGTACTTTGTTGACTAAGAATGGTGAGAATGGACATCTTTGCCTTATTCCTGATCTTTGGGGGAAAGCATTCAATCTTTTATCATTAAATATACTGTTAGTTGTAGATCTTTTGTTGGTGCTCTTTATTCAATTGAAGATGTTTTCCTCTAATTATGGTTTACTGGGAGGATTTTTTTTTGGTATTTTGTTTTTTTAAAAATCATGAACAAGTGTTGACTTTTGTCAAATGCTTTTTCTGTATCTATTGATATGATCATGTGATTTTTCTTCTAATTTTCAAATATTGAACCAGACTCTTGCATCCATAAAATAAACTCTTCTTGCTCATAGTGTATAATTATTTTTATATATTGCTGAATTTTACTTACTAATATTTTGTTAAGAATTTTCATGCCTATATTTATGAGAGATATTGGTCTTTTTTTGGTATTGTGTTTGTCTGGTTTTGGTAACAGGGTAATATTGACCTCATTAAACGAATTGAGAAACATATCTTCCTCTTCTGTTTTCTGGGAGAGATTGTGTACGATTGATGTTTATTCTTTAAATGCTTGGTAGAACTCTCTGGTGAAACCATCTAAGCCTGGAGATTTCATTTACAAAATTTTAAAATAGGAATTCAATCTCCTTCATTGTTATGGGACTATTTAAATTATTTGTTTCATGTTGGTAAGTTGTGGAGGATTGTGCTTTTTGAAGAATTGGTTCATGCCATCTTAGTTGTCAGATTTACGTGTGTAGAGTATAGAACGTCCCCATATTCTTTAATGGCAGGAGCACAGCCCACTGGACAATGATTTAATAGTGTTTAGCTCCCTGCTATCTCTTCTGGTGCCTCAGCCTTGCTGAGCTCTCCTAATAGTTTGGCATTCTCCTTCTAGAGAAGGAAAGAGCCTGCCAAGGTAAGTGGGCAGACCAGGTCAGAGCCGGGAGGACCAGGAACTCAGAGTTCATGAGCAGCTGAGTCAGGGGACTGGAATCAAAAGTGAGTGTGAGTCAGGACCAGGCAGGCTGGGGTGGTGACCTTGTTGAATGTGCTGCCTTCCTGATGCTCCTGGGCAGGGTTAGGCTCAACTGTGATGAAACTTCATCTCCCGCAGACATGGCCAAAAGGAATTTGACCCAGGCCAAGCTTCCCCACCTCTCCTGTATTAAGTTCCCTGTCAGAAAAATGTAAACCAAACTTTAGGGTCCTGTGACTCTGTTTCTGTCTGTGAAAATGGGAATAACATCATTGCAAAGGCTCAGGGAAAAGGGAGTGAAGGGTAAGGAAGAGGGAGGTGAATAACTAACAGTGAAGAAGAGAGAAACATAGGATCAGAAAGCAAGTCAGACATTGGGCTCTTGTGGAAGTACACAAGTATTGTCACGGTCTGATGGATTCTGCCTCTCAGGTAAGTCTGCCCACTCCTCTGCCTCCTTCTACTACCTACGTTCTTAAATGGGAGTGCCTGCTCACAGCCATGGTTTGATTGAATGGGTGAGAACAGGTTGTCAAGAGTGACCTTCTGATATTTACACTAAGTGACTGGATGTATATTTGAGGCATTGAGAAATCCAGAGGAGGGCCACGTCTGGGTAGAGTGTGGGGTGGGTTGAGGACTTACATTTTTTTCATATTGTTTCGAGTGGGAGGAGCCTTTGGGACATCCAAGGAGGGTGTTTGGCCCAACAGAGAGGCTGGGCCACAGCTACCAATTTTGGTTGGCTGCAGTGGGCTCTTATAATAAGTAAATGATCCTAAGGAAGAGGCTCTTTGAAATCTGCCCTAGTTTCATAGTATTCCCATTGGGAGGGTGTGTTCTAGAACTCCCTACTGATGGCACAGCAATTGCAGGTCTGGCCCTGCCAGCCATACTAAGGTACTGGGGAGGTAATACACTTCTTTGTTTTTCCACCCCAGTTCAACTATTTGCTGATACAAGGCCTAGGTGTTAGTGAAGGGAAGTTTTTTAGTGGACAAGCAGACTTAAAAGCCTTTCTGCCAGCACAACCACACTAAACTCTAATTGCATAGCAGTTAGAAAAAAACCAAGATAAAATTCTATTGTATGTGTGTCATTTGGGTTTGAGTATTTGCAAATTCATATTTATTGTGAGATCAGGATGGCTTCTCTTTGGGAGATGAGCTTCTCCAAGATGGTAAGTGGCTTTCAAAGAACAACGGTTTCTTCTTGAGTTTATTTGGCTTCTTTATTTTGCCTTAAGCCAACATTACTTATTTTCAGGTGAGCAGAGCCAAAAAAAAAAAAATTATTAAAGAGAAAGGTTGGTTTATTTTTGTTTTTCTGGACAGAAATGATACCTACTAGGAACATTTGGCCCGGACTGGCATACTGCATTAGAATACATTATTTTTCCACAAGTGATTTCAGGAATTTTAAGGCGTTGGTGTTCTCTGATACTGGTAATAATTTAAATGTCATTGGGTTTTTGCCAAATAAATCGATATACTCAGATTTTCTTTTTGCTCAGATTACTTTATATCTTTTTAAAAGGCCCAAGTTGAGGCAGGTATCTTCATGGGACTGGATGGTTAGAACTGTGTTTAGTTGCTAGTTTTGTAGATGTTGCTGTTTTGAGAATCTTGCCTTTACTGGTTTCTTTATTTCTCATAACAAGCAGGTCTGGAAATAGAGGTCATGTATTCTGACTAGATGAAGTAGATTTGGATGCAAGTTTAGATGCTGCCAGATATGCTATATAGAAAAAAAAAAAGAAGATAGATAGATTAGAAGATAGATAGATAAGATAGATTTTCTTGAAAGGAGTCTGCAATATGCTAGCCTCTGGATATAGTTTCAGGGTATATGAAGTGGACAAGTTTCTGTGTGGACAGATGTTTTTACTTATTTAGGGTATGAATCTGGGAGTAGACTCTCTGGACCGTAAGGTAACTCTATGATGAACTATATGAAGAATTGCAAAACTGAATTTCAAAGTGGCTGCACCATTTTACATTCCCACCAGGAGTGTATGAGGGTTCCAGTTTCTTTACATTCTCCCCAACACTTGTTATTTCCTTTTTAATGACAGCCATCCTCTGGGTGTCAAATGGCATTTCATTGTGGTTTGGATTTGTATTTCCCTGATAGCTAGTGATATTAAGGATCTTTTTATGTGCTTATTGGCTATTAGTATATATTTGCTGGAGAAATGTCTGTTCATTCAGATCCTTTGCCCATTTTTAAAACAGGGTTCTTATTATTATTGAGTTGTATTGGTTCTTCATATATTCTAGATACTAGTGTCTTATCACACTTAATTTGCAAAAATTTTCTTCCCATTCTATGGATTGTCTTTTTACTTTCTTGATGCTGTTCCTGGAAGCACAACTATTTTTTATTTTTATGATTTCCAGTTTTTACTTGTGTTGTATCTAAGAAACCATTGCCTAAACCAGCTTACTCTTCTCCTAAGAGTTTAAGTTTAGCTCTTACATTTAAGTCTTAGATCCATTCTGAGTCCACTTTTGAGTATGGTGTGAGGATGGGGTCCACTTCCTTTTGCATGTAAATGTCAGTTGTCCCAGGACCATTTGTTGAGACCATTCTTTCTCCATCGAATGGCCTTAGCACTGTTCTGTCCCTGTTAATGTGCACTGTCCACATTACCATCCACACTGTTCCCCAGAGGGGATTGAAATAGTGCTAACTGCTAAATTCAAATTAGGGTTGCTGCCATCTCAGGCGAGTGAGGGATTGTGAGGAAAATTAGACAGGTTTTGGGGAAAAGAGTGCTATCTTCTCTGAATATCTGCAGGTAGCATAAGCACATTTTTTACCCTGGTCTGTATGCAGCCTTACTGAGGTCACCTGGTCACTTGGAGAAATTTAGTGATGGACATAATTTCTCACTGGGCTTTCTTTCATATATGGGGAACAGTAGAAACTTGGAATAGTGAGAAAAAGGAGATGAGCTTAAGCAGTGGAAAGCATGGGTTCCTGAGTGTAATGGCTCCATTATTAAAAAGCGGTGTGACCCAGGTACACTGCTTCAGCTTCACTCTCAGTGTTCTCCCCTGTCAAAGGGGGACGCTGGGTTAACAACCCCGGCGGTCCCCTGCCGTTAAAGCTCTTTGATGCTGGTGTGTTTGAAGAGGTTGTCAACATGTTCAGGCTTTGCTGTTTAGAAACCATGCTATAAAAACATACTTGGTAATGCCAGAAAGTAAGGAAGCACTCAAAGGAAACACACACACACACACACACACACACTCACACTCAGTCACACACCTGCTGCAGGTATAGCAAATTAACACAGCAGCCAACAGAAAGAGCTTCTGGCAGCCAAATCTGAAACAATTTGAGCAATAAAAGTAGCATTGGGTTATAAACCAAAATATAAAATAAATACCCGTGGATCCATACCGATATAAACAAATAATGGAATACATAAATAAATGGGGAAGTATAGACACATCTCCCTTAAGAAGAATTCCAAACAATTCATACGGGCACTTTGCTTTCAAGGAGGTAGAGCTTAACTCCCCACTCCGTACCTGTGTGCTGCACACAGTGACTTCATTCTACTGTACACAGCTTGGAAAGAGGGAATAAAGAGTGACTTTTTTTTTTTGTCAGTAGAGAAACATGACAAACACCACCTTAGCCAGGTTATCAAGGTGAATATCAACAGCGATGAACCACATCGATAACATATATCCTTGATAGGATGTGGTGAGAATGACACTTTACTTCCAGGCCTTCTTCTCAAAGCCCACGACTGCAGTCTAATCATGAGAAAAACATCAGATAAGTCCCAATTGAGGGGGATTCTACAAAATACCTGACCAGTTTTCGTCAAACGATCAAGGTCACCAAAACCAAGGAAAGTCTGCGGAGCTGTCACAGCCGAGAGGAGCTTGAGGAGGCAGGGTGACTAAATATCGTGTGGGATCCCAGATGGGATCGTGGAACAGAAGAAGGATGTTAGGTAAAAACTAAGGAAAGCTAGGTGTAGGATGGACTTGAAAAAATAAGAATGTACCAGCATTGGTTGGTTAATTATGCCAAATGTACCAAACTGGTGTAGGAAGAAAATACTAGAGAAGATCGAGTGTGGGGTATATAGGGATTTTATGTTAGTTTAGTAATTTTTCTATAGTCTAAAACTGTTCTAAAAATACATTTTATTTAAACACCCCCCCCCCAAGTAAAAACACCCCCCAAAACCCTGTGTGGTGAAACCTTCTGATAGCCAATTTGGCACCTCTTCTGTCAAGTCATCCCTGAGCAACCCGCCCCAATGGCACCACGCTCTCCGTGCACACCTCCTGCATCTGTTACGTCACTTGCACACCGCATAGCAGTTAATTTACTCTCCTGTCCTCCCTCCGACACGCTGAGCTCCTCGTTCATCTTTATGCACAGCCTCTGGAACACACTCACATGTTTGTTAACTGATAAAGGAATGAGCACACGAACAAATATTTCATGAATCTACTGCATGTCTGACCTTTCGCTGTCTTGGTTCCTGTGCTCAAAGATGCTCACATTATAACTAAGAAACAGTATAGTAATGGGATAATGATGCTGTGATGCAGCAAGAGAAGTAAGTGCCTGCTCTGTCTGCTTTAGAGACAGCATAGGGTCTCAATGAGATGATGGCAGTAAAAATGCTCTAAAAATGCATTTATCCCACGTGGGATTCAAATGGTACGGGTGGGACCAGCTTCCCAGGCCCCCTAGTTAGAGACTTTATTTCTTTTTTTTTTTTAATATATTTTATTGATTTTTTACAGAGAGGAAGGGAGAGAGATAGAGAGTCAGAAACATCGATGAGAGAGAAACATCGATCAGCTGCCTCCTGCACACCTCCTACTGGGGATGTGCCCGCAACCCAGGTACATGCCCTCAACCGGAATCGAACCCGGGACCCGTCAGTCCGCAGGCCGACGCTCCATCCACTGAGCCAAACCGGTTTCGGCAAGAGACTTTATTTCTTTACTTAAGGCCTTTACTCTTTGAAATCCTCATGTATGCGGACTAATTTGGAGGAGCCCACTTTAGCAGCTGAAGACTTCGATGTCTCAGGCTGATGAAGGCAGCATCTGGGAGATGTGGCAGTAAAGCAGGCACCACTTAATGGAGGGATGCAGTGGTTCTCAACCCTGGCTGCACGTTAGAATCACCTGGGAATCACCTGAGGCCCAGAAACCAGGATTTTAAAAAGATTCCCAGGTGATTCTAATATGCAGCCAAGGTTGAGAACCACTGGATTAGAGGATTTGACTCAGTAGCCCCAGAAAATGAGGCTCAAAAAATAAGGTGGGCCTACCTTGATTGACTTCTTCAGAGATGTCATACACATTTCGGAATTCCAGTCCAATCCTACCTAATAGCACAGTGCAGTGACTCAGGGCTGCCAGGCTGTCATTTGAAGGGGAAATTTCTGTGAGCAATAGGTTTGCAACTTTGTTTATACCCTGGCATTTGTTATGATAGGATGAATCTGCAGCTACTCACAAAAGCACCTACAATAAAGTAAAAATGTATAGCTCAGCCGAGTGTGGTTCAGCAGTTGAGATCACTGGTTCAGTTCCCAATCAGGGCATATGCCCAGGTTGTGGGCTCAATCCCCAGTAGGGGGCGTGCAGGAGGCAGCCAATGGATGATTCTCTCTCATCATTGATGTTTCTATCTCTTGCTCCCTCTCCCTTCCTCTCTGAAATCAATAAAAATATATTTTAAAAATAATAAAGTAAAAATATCCTATATAATAAAAGGCCAGGGACCATAAGCGTAACAACCGAAACAACCGCTTGACCAGTCGCCATGAGGTGCATTGACCACCTCTCAGTCCCTCTCCCCCCGGCCCCGGCCCATGTGGCTCGCACGGCTCTCGGGCGGGGTAGCTCGGGTCACAGGCGGGGTGGCTCTGTGGCGAGCTACACACACACGATTTCGTGTTCTGGGCCTCCAGTATATTTATAAAAGATCATGGGAAATATAAATCCAAATAGTCAATATTGGGGGTAGTGGGAACCACGTAGTCCAAAGATCCTGAGGGTGAATTAGAAACGTGGCCCTGAGACTCCTGGCAGTCAAAGGGAAGAAAGAAACATAATCGTCATAACATTTCCTGTCTATGAGGAAACTAAAAAACTATTTCCTCAGGGGAAGGAAAGCTTCTCTTCACATATAATTTTAAAAATTGTACTCAAATTTCTTACCTAGTCTAGGAGTATGGGGACTCCATGGGCAGAGCGAGGAGGTAGATGTGAAGACCCAGACATTCATTCCACTGTCATTTGCACATGCCTGAGGCTCACACATCACTGAGAGAGGCAAGCTATTGGCCTGGAGTCCTGACCAGCCTCTTGAGTATGAGCATTTTAGCTCCAGATTTTACTTCCTTATAGAGAATTATGTGAGTGCAGCTGTCCTTTAGCCTCGGTGGGAAAAGGGGACTCGCCTGGCAGCCATAGATGGGTATATGAGTAGTCATGATTCTGAGATCTGGTTTGACACCAGGAATAAACAAGGCGAGGAAAGTAGGTATATGAGACCAGGACTAATGCTTTTAATAGTGAGGTCATGATTTCAGATTTGCAGGAAAGTCCATGATGGTAGCAGCCAATCACCTTGATTCCCTTGTTCTTCTTCTGAAAGTATTAAAAGTTCAAGTAAGAGCTGAAGAAAGGGATGGTCCCAGGAAGTTAGCAAAAGCTCACTTAGAATCATTCAAACCAGGTTGTCTTCCTTTAGACGGGGTCATTAGGCAAGGAGATTGGGTGGCAGACAGATTTGGAAGGAATTTTCTAGCAACGGATGGCCCTGTCCTGTCAACTTGTTTTCCATGACATCAAGACAGAGAAAGCATACTTACCAAGTGTGTGGGTGACCCTCATCAGGTGGAGGGAGCCCCCCTACTGTGTGATAGACACTAGGTTCAAAGTGGTCTCAATAGGCAGAAGCAATGGATTAAAAATCAACTTGATTCAACTGAAAAGAGATACGTGACAGCTCTTGTTTCTTTCCCCCTCCTTTTTAGGGGCTAAGAATAGAATGGAGGGTCCAAGGCTTAGTAGACCCAGAAGCTCCACTGCATGAACCCCGACCGGCCCTCAGCTCTGGTCACGTGCAAATGAACATGCTATCAAACTTTAGGATCCTCTGAAGTACCATCTCGTGGATTCAGTGAGATCGCAAACTCCTGAATTCTATTTTTTCCACCTGCTGTGGTTTTCATGAGCTCTTGGTAACGCTCCTCACTCAGGGCTATTAAGCAAGTAGCAAATTTATATTGAGCTCCAGTTGTGTTTATGACCCTGGTCCAGGCCCTGGAGCTAAGAAGTGAGACATGGTCTCCATCCCCAAGAAATCCAGGGCTCACTCCTCAATATGTGTGGCTGAGGGATAAAGCCAATGCCACGGCCGTACCCCACAGCGCCCAGAAGACTCAGATAAGCAGCAATCGCTCAGCGGGAGATGCGAGAACACTGACTGGGGATAGCATCCGGAATCTCACTTAAAAATTAAATCTCCCAAGCCAAGGAGGTGCAGGCTCCGAAGACCGTCATTTTTATATCCTTTGCTCTTGCCATTTAAAAATTGAACATTTATAGGCTCATTTAGTGACTTAGTGTTTTAAAGGCGTAGCCATCGTATGAACATTTGTAACTGGATAGTGTGCGAGTGAGAAGGAGGAGTTGAGCAGGATCTATGTTCTGGAGGCCAACAAGCTTTATTTATGATGGAAATACAAATGATTCTCTTTCTTCTTTATTTATCTTTAGGTCCCTGCTGTGGTTCTGTTGAAATCCAGGGTGTGAAAGGACCCACTTCTGTCTCCGCCCATCTCAGTCCTTTTTCCCCCACTGCACCTGGATTTAGCAGTTAACACCCTTTCCTTGTGAGCGGCTTATAATAAATTACTCCTCTACGATTAGGCTTTTAAAAATAGAAATAGAAAATTAAAAAGCGTTAGGAAGGATGGATTTTGTTTGGGGAATGGGCCCAATCCCATGAACTTTCTGTTCTCTCTGTTTGGGGTTAACTGGTCTTGATTGTTCGCTTTAGACTAATTGCACACGGGTGCCTGTTACATTTTCCAGCCCAGAACAACTGGATTATATCTTTCTCTGTTCATTCCTGAAACCCGGCCACTTGTGATGGTGCACAGCGTCCAGCTGGTAACCCGTCCAGCAGATTTGGCCAAGGGTGTTCCCTGGAAACTCGAGTGTCTAGGCATGAGCTCAGACACTGGCACGCCTGCTGTCCTCCAAATAGCTCCATGTGCTTCTTGTAAAAAACCGACCGTAAAGCCAGAAGGTAGCTCCTCTCCTCCTCTGGATGCAATAGCTTTCTCTTCGCTTTTCTCTGAGGGATTTGTCACTCCATGTTAGTATGACAGGAGCTGTGAAGATGGCTGTCATCACCTCGAAACTCTTCAAAGGCAGGGCCTTTATTTTTCTTTACGTCCTTCTGGGGGCTTCCTAGGTTAGAGGATCAGTTCATGTAACTTGGTCATACCCTGTGGGTCCTTAAACCACGAACCTTCCCTTAAACCACTAACCTTCTACAGGAAGCTTTTCCTGCAAAGTCACTGAAATGCTTGCATATGCAACCCAGAAACCAGCTGTCAGCAGCTCATTTGCATTGTATCATCAGACCCTTCTTGCTTTCTCAGCTCAACGCCGGCCACCAGGCTTCCTTGTCTTGGTCTCATTACCAGCCTCCTAGCCGAGTGTGAGATGCAGGGACTGAGAATCCTCTGCCAGTTCTCACACCTCGAGGATGCTCTGACCTGTCATGAGAGAGGGCCTCCCTTCCATGTCAGGAATCCCCCTGCATTACCTGCTGGTTTCTTTAAAATCAAACGTAGGGTAAGACCTGCGATGGCCCTCAGCAACAGCCTCCTTTGCCTTTTGACCTAGGAACACCACTAAGGAGAGAAAGGAAGGATGAGGATAAACATCAGCCTGGGGGACTGTATGTCTGCCTGGGAGAATACAAAGGTGTGGCCACCCTACTGTTTTGGGTTTCTGTAGAGTCGAGCATTGATGAACAGTCTGGGGAGGTGCTGACAAACACCGAGAAAGAGTTAACGTGTCATCTGGATGATGACCAGCATTATTTCCCTAATGTGGATCGACTTTAATAAAGCACGTGTTGGGCCCTTTCCAGGTAGCTCAGCTGGTGAGAGCATCACCCCAATGGGCCAAGGGTACAGGTTCGATCCCCAGTCAGGGCACATACAAGAAGCAACAAATGAATATGTAAATAAGTGAAACAACAAATCTCTCTCTCTCTCTCTCTCTCTCTCTCTCTCTCTCTCTCCCCCTCCCCCTCCCTCCCTCCCTCTTTCCCTCCCTCCCTTCTTTCCCTCCTTCCCCTCTCTCAAAATCAATAAAAAAATAAATAAAGCATGTGTGGCAGTTCCACTGTAACCTCAGTTAAAGCCAAGTGAAGGGTGAGGGAATTAGGAAGGCATCTATTTTCATAAAAAACCATTACTTTGGAAGCATAGAAAGTGACTAATTGACAAGAAAAATGAAAGCCTTTTTCTAGAAGGCCAAGAATGTCTTAGCAATCCAGATAAATGTTGCTCGTAAAAGCAAAAGTGATAACCAGGAGTGTCTGCGGGATGGAGCCTCGGAGCTCTGGGGAGTGGAGATAAGATAAATGAGTGAAAGACAAGAGGAGGGAAGTGTGTTTTCAGGGGAAACATTCACAGGGTTGTTCTGAAGTGCAATTGGATGTGCTCACAAAGGCAGCTGATACCTTCAGAAGTCAAAACAAAGCCCAAACTGCCTCGTGTCCTTCTTTGTTGGCTCTTAAAACCAAAATGTGACTGTTTCCAAGAAATCTGTTCTAATTATCAACAGACTTGTCTGCTGAACAGATTGGGAGTCGCTGGACCTGGTATTTGGGGGGAGGACAGCCTTCCCCTCCTTACAAGTGTGCTTTGTAAGGGAATTTTCAAGGCCCTCAAGAGAGAGGTCCCTGGTTTGTGCTTGGGTCAGACAGCCCCACGTTGGACCTGGCCCTGTGATTTGGGGCATGTCATCTAACTAGTGGAGCCCCAGTTTCCCCTTCAGTAAAATGAGCTTAAAAACAGAGCCACGTTACCGTGAGGGTGAACTGAGCGTGTTGGCAGGCGCTCTCAGGCAGGGAGGAGAGGGGCGGGCCTGGGCCTGATGGCACTCTCACATTCTGGAGGATGCACGTTTCGAGTAATCACAGAGAGGCAGACACCTGGCCCCGCATCCTCCTGGGTTGGGCGGCGTGAGGGGGCAGTGGAAATGAAGGCCAGGAGTGACAGTCCCAGCGCTGCAGGTCCCTGGGGTGCCTGGCGCATCTGGTGACTTCTTACAAAGGGCCCCGGTGACCTTGTCACCCAACAGGAAAGGAAAGTCCTGGGCAAGAAGGCCTTTGTTTGCTCCTGTGTGTGTGCACCTCGTCTCCCTGACAGGCGGAACTAGCTGTTTGTTTTGTGGGACAAAGAACAGGCTTGGTTAGGTTGGGGTGAGAACAGGGGTGGGAAGGGGCAGGGGTGGTTCCCGGCAGGATTCCTCTTGGTTAAAACAAACTCTAGGAGCAGCGTCTGGTCTGCGTCTCCCTGTCACAGACGGGGAATAAAATGAAGACAGACGCACACGCTTAAACTTTGATCCAGCGATGTCAGAGCCCACAGAGAAGGGTCCTGAGTGGCCTGACCCTCTTCATCCGGGCTTCTTCCTCGGCATCAATAGAATATTACTGGGAATCGGTGCTAACCAGGGTGGGATTAAATAAAGAAGAGCCTAGAGTTAGAAACGGGGCCAGTTCCACAGGAGTGGAGGGTTAGGGTAGGCCATGCACAAGGGCAGGCCCTGCAAAATCTGCAAGTAGTGGCTTTAACGTCAAGGCAATGGTGAGCCGAGCGTGTGTGCTGGGCAGCAAAGCTGTGGGCCTGCGCACATGCACACGGGAGGTGCCCTTGGGATCCTGTCCGTAGAGCTGGAGATGTTCACGTCTCACATCAATGGACACTCATGTGCTCCCAGAACCCTTGGCTTCCTGCTGGAGGGGGCAGTGGAAAGAACTCCCCTTTTCTTCCCTGGAGGATTCCAGATGGGGATGGTCCAGATGTAAAGCAGAATCAACCAGGAAGCAACCGGCGCTTGTAAGCTTCTGTACCTTGACATGTGCTGTTCTTCCGTGTCAGCACTGCCTTGCCCTTACCCTCTATTTCGGCTCAGTGTTACCCATCACTCCACTCAGATAGGGTTAAGGCTCCACTTATCTCCTCTCCCGTGGTATTTGGTTTATATTTCCATTATGGAATATACTAGAGCAGTGGTCGGCAACTGGTGGTTTATAGACCACTGGTGGTCCGTGAGGTCTGAAAGGTTGGCAACCGCTATACTAGAGGCCCGGTGCACAAAATTGTTCATGGGTGGCGTCCAGCCAGCCTGCCCTGATGGGGGCCCATCGGGCTAGGCTGTGGGGGAGGGGCCACGGGCGGTTGGGTGTCTGGCTCCGCTCCCGATCAGGGTGTTGGGGGCCAATCGGGGGCCTGGCCGGGGGTGGTGGTGATCGGGGGCCCAGATTAGGCTGATTGCGTGCCGCAGTGTGCGTCATAGCCACGGGTCATTCTGGTCATTCCGCCGTTACGGTCACTGGGCTTTTATATACATAGATTGTAGTATACTTTCTTTTTTCATACTTTAGATTGATTGGTTCAACAATTTGTGACTATTTTCTTTGGGCCAGGTACTGTACTAACTTAGTGAGCAAGCTCAGCCTGCATGGCTCAGTGGTTGAGTATCGACCTATGAACCAGGAGGTCACAGTTCGATTCCAGGTCAAGGGCACATGCCCGGTTTGCAGGCTCGATCCCCAGTTGGGGGCATGTAGGAGGCAGCCGATCAGTGATTCTCTGTCATCATTGATATTTCTATCCCTCTCTCCCTCTCCCTTCCTCTCTGAAATCAATAAAAAGATATTAAAACAAAACAAAAACCTAGTGAGCAACAATAGACACATGCTTCTTGTCCTCAGAAAGCTGACAATCCAGTGGGAGAGAGTACAGGGGAAAATTATATAAGTAAAATCTAATTGCAGCTGTGGCAAGGCTCATGGAAGAGAGGAGCTAGATTTGACCTCGTCCAGGAAGCCAGGGGCCATTTCCTTGAGGAGGCGATGATTGGGCTGAGCAGAAGCTAATGGTGTAGAGAGGCAGAGGAAGAGCCTTCCAGGCAGATGTGCAAAGGCCCTGGGGTGGGAGGGAACATGGAACATGGCACAGGAGGGAACTTAACAACAAAAGGCCAGTGAGAGGATGGGGTGGAGAGAGGAGTGTGATATGTGATGGGGCTGGGAAGGTTAGGCAGACTGCGTAAGCCCTGTGGACCGAATTAAGAAGTTTTGTTGTTTGTTTTTGCCTTTATCCTTAAGAGCACAGTTAGACCATAGAAACATTTAAGCAGCGGGTGACATGATCTGATTTGAGATCCAGAATCCTCTCTCCTGGCCCCATGTGTGGGGCATGGATTGGAGAAAGCAGAAGAGGGGCTGTGGGTAGACATGCTGGAGGCCCTTGCTGTTGTCCAGGAAGGACGTGATGGCAGCTTGGGCTGGTGTGGTGTCAGGGAGATGGAGACAGGAAGGTAAATCTGAGATAAATTTAGGAACTCCTGGGGTAAAATTAAATGTCTTTTCTTATTACAGGACTTCTCAGAGCCTTTAATCTGTAGGTTATGATTCTCTAAGAAAAGACAACTGTAAGGATTTCTCAGAAATATGTAACCTCAAAACTCTTTTTTTACATAATTTCTCTTTGGGGTTACTTTCCACAGAGACTTCTGGATATTTTGGGGAATGAACCTGAAACACATAGTGAGGAATTAGTTTGACACAGTTTGAAGATGTGGGCAGGATCAGATTGACTAGGTAGACGAAGTCCATGTCGAAAGGTTGTGGAGGCCAGGCTACGAGGAGTTTGGATTCAGTCTGTTCTGCGCTGGGAGTCATTCTGGACTCTGAGCAGAGCTGTGTCATTTTGGCAAGACCATTCAGGGAGACACACTGTCCATGAGCCGAGTGGGGAGGTGTGTATTAGAATTGGGTGTCCTCGTGCTCCAGAAGCGAGTAGACGAGAGCCTGGGTGGAGATGAGAAATGCATCTTTCAGGTTGAGAGAGAAATGTAAGGCATTTCCCTTCCCACCCCGTCCCCTTGGCAGGTGGCCGCTGTCAGGCACAGGAGGCTAAGCGACAGCTTCGTCTGTGTTTCTGAGGCCAGGTAAGCACAGGACTTCCTCGGGCCCTTGCGTTCCGGCCGGCGCTAGAAGAGAAGGTGCATGTTCAGAACGGCATTGTCATTGCTGGGAGCAAGAGGGGGAGGATTACTGAGTTTAACAGATAATGCGAAGGAGGGAGAGACATTTCAGTCCAGCAGATTCCTGCCGCGGCTGCCATTCCACTGTGTGACTTTGAACACAGGGCTTCACCTCCCCAGGCCCCGGTTTGCTCATTCGGAAGATGAGTGGCGAGAACAGCTAGCTGTCAGGCTCTGCCCACGCTGAAAACTCCAGCCCTATCTCAGGGAACTAAAATGTCACGAATTAGCGCAGTCATTTATCAGGTCAAGCAAGACCCCGTGCCTCTCGGAGAACCGTAACTTTGTGAAAATTTGGATCGAGAACGGGGCCTTCGTAAAAAATGTGAGGAGTGTCCCGTTTCACACATTCCTTTGGAACTCAGACGTCTGTTCTGAGGCAGATTCGGTCAGGACAGACTTCGTAGCGATGCAAAGCTTAACCGCACCCTAGTGAGGGAATCTGCTAACTGGGGGACTCAGTGTCGGGAAGGCAGGTGCTAAGACTTATTTTCATGGCCGCTGTTTGGAAGTTGAAGGAATTTTCTCATGGAGACTTTGTTATACGTTGGGGTTAGGTTCTCAGGCTGGGTAGCAAAAGTTGATCTAGCTCATGACATAGCAGAAATAATGTGTTGACTGTGAAAAAGTAATATAGAACAAACGTGCAGTGTGGCGGTGTGTGTGTATGGGGACTGTCACCAGATATATTAATATATAGGCACTTAACACAGAGAGAGCCAGTTAGTTCACTGAACTCGGGCTGTGGCCTCTATGCAGGCACGGGGACTGGGCTGGGCCCGGAGTGAGAGGCAGGCCCTGCCTGTGAGGAGCTCACTGTCGAGTTTCTAACCTGTCGGGTTCTCAAGTCAGGCCGCCTGGCTCAGAGACTTGTCCTTGGGGGGATGCAAACAGGAGCTCACCTGGGGCGGGAAGTGAATTGAGCCCTGGCCCAGGTCCCCAGGCGTAGCCCCTGAATGAGGTGGGGTGGAGCTCATTGGCCATAGAGGGAGAGGCATGTGGAAGGGAAAGGAGACTAAGGGAAAAGGATGCTGTCTCCTTTTCCCCAGAGGAGTTAAGGAATAACTTACCAGCAAAGAGAGTGGTGTCGGGGTGAGCCCCTGGGAGCTGTCTGAGAAATGCATTCCAGCCAGAGAGGTTTCAGAGTTACTCAGATCGGGAGGGAGGGAGGGAGGGGAAAGGTACTGGCAGCCGAAGGAGGGATGGGAGCAAGAGTAGGACCCCGGCACTGGTGCTCTGACTGGCCCCATTGGGCCCTGCAGTATTGCTCACAAAGTGGGTGAGGGTCTAGGAAGGACTAATGGCTGTCTGTGAGTCTCTAGGTGGACTTGAGTTCAAGCACCAGGTTTCATCGTTGGCCTCTATGCAGGCATGTGTCTCTGAGGGATCTATTTTAGTTACTGGGAGACTTTGTCTCGGGAACCTGGGGTGGTTGGGAATCAGGATGATGGCAGACCAGACTCACATTTCATTGACCAAAGTTAGTCATATGGCCACACCCGACTTCAAGGGGGGTCACGCAGGTACCATCCTATATGTGCCTGGAGGGGGAAGGACTGAAATAATGGGTGAGCAGCACTAGTGACCACCATGGGGATTTGTGGGGGCCTCTATGGTGGGTGCCCAAATGGCTTTAAAAAAATACTGATGGGCCCTGGCCTCGAACAGTCCCGGGCAGGTCTTTGATTAGACGTGGTTACTCCACACCCCCACCCCCGTCTCTCCCAGAAATTCCGAGGGGGGAGGTGGCATTTTGTCTTCCCTTCATTCAGGAACAGAGGGACCGAGTGAGACTCGTGCCAGCAGCCACGGCTGGGAAACAACTGGTCCCCGGGGACCAGGCCAGAACGCCGCCACGCCTCCTTCCAGCCCCTGTCCAGGAGGAACTCTGTGATTTATGATCCGCAGCTTCTGGGTGGCTCATGCTAATTCCTTCCTGCACACTGTTTGCGTAGTGACGAGTGTTTTGACACTTGGCACTATTATCTTTCATTTTTCTTGATCCATGCAGTGAATGGATCCATAACATCGCCCGTTTTTAAGGAAACCAGACTGCGATTTAGAGAACTTGTTACCCGGATAAAACCTCAGAGGGCGCAGGTGACCACACCTGGGTTAGGACGTTCCTATTGCTGGCCCCGCGCCCTTGGCTCATCAGTGGGACCTGGCTGCTGGCCCCGCAGGCTGCCCCGCAACGAGGAAGACAGAGACCGTGGGCTTTGCAGGAGCCCGGTCTGCTCACCTCTGTCCCAGGGAACAGCCAACATCTTTAAAAGAGGAAATACATAAAGGTCACCCTTGTATGTCTTAACTCTGGGGACTGTGGGAACCAGCTTCAAAGCAGGTGAGAGTATTTTCCCAGCCTTTTGCCTCCCAACTGTGTGATGTCAGCTCCACTTTTCTTTCTCCAGATCCTGTGGCCATAGAGGTGAGGGAACAAAGGAAAGAGCTGACCGTTTTCTGCATGGGAATCTGGTCTAGTTTGGAGGTGTGAAGAAGCACTAAGGGGAATGGTTATTGGAATGAGAGTTCTTGACCTGAGCATTTTCATTAAAATTTTTAAATGGTGTGGTTTCTACAGCGTAGGAAACAAGGGAGCCACAAAGTGGGAACGTTGAAAGGTTTACTTTTAAAAATAACAAGGTTTCTGGGAAGGGAGCAGTATAGCACTGTGGGCACGCTTAGGAGCTGCGGGCTTCCAGCTCGAGCCTTCGGTTTACCTTGGAGGGGTCCCCACAGCTAGGCAGTGCTCCGGGAACCGCTTGTTTATGGTCTGTCTTCAGAAATCCTGTCCAACCTGTTGGACACGTGTGTGCTGACAGCAGCCGATTTTAACCATTTGTAAAGCCATCTGGTCTGTCAGTGACAAAGTGCGTCTAACCGGGTGTCGTACCCCTGCTTCTTTCCTGGCCCCCCCCCCCCCCCCAATTTTCCTGGTGACGCAAAACTGGTCGCACGGTCGGCAGGGTGGGTCCCTTCCTCCAGCCAGCAGCTGCTTGAAGGGCTGACTGCACCCAGGGGGATGTTGGGCTCTCGAAACAGAACTTTCACCTGCTTGTCAGAAGATTAGCCTAGATGGCGGCCATCATGGTGAAGGAGGTGGTGCCTTACAAATACAAGGGAGGCTCTTTTGATCTGCTGGGAACTGAGAGGATCCAGGGAAACCGGGAAATTTTTCGTGAGAATTTTTTTAAGGAGTGGCGTTAAAAAACAACAAAAAACAAAGGCAAAAACATAATTAAAAGCGTGTAACCCAGGGCTCTGTTTCAGAGAAGCTGCTGAAATGCTGTTTTATGATATACCGCAGATTCCCGCCCTGCCCCAAATCAAGGTGTGTGGATGTGGCTAAACACCCTAGTTGCAAGTGGTGGTCTTCATTTTTCTCCTCTGGGGGGATTTATCCCTGAAGATGCTGTCCCACTTGGGAGAACATAGTAGCCAGTGGCTGAGGCACTGACAGGGAGTCGGAGAGCTGGTGCAAGTCCTAGTTGTGCAGCTCTTGGCTACCTGTGTGACCGAAACATTACTACACACTTATAGCGTGTTTCCATTCATGTATGGAGTTCTTGACTGAAACATGGCTACACACTTAGAGCACGATTTCCATTCACATATCAGAACAACGGTAAATACCAGGCTTAGCAAGAAACAAGTAGGCTAGGGGGGGTGAAGGCATGTGAGGGTTGGGGGGGAGGGGGTTGGCTGAGGGGGAGGTCAATGGGGGGAAAAGGAGACATATGTAATACTATGTGTAATACTTTAAACAATAAAATAAAACTTTTTTTTTTTTTTAAAGAAACAAGTAGGGACAGTCTGAGTTGGGTCACTCCAAGGCCTAGCCTTTTTTTCTTTTCTTTTTTTTTTTTAATTGGGATAACATTCATATAACATAAAATTCACCATTTTAAATATAATTTACTGGTTTGTATAATTCACAATGTTGGGCAACCATTACCACTGTCCGAAGTCCAAAACAGGTCCCTCACCCTCAAATGAAACCCCTTACATTTGCTTTCCCCTCTTCCCCCACCCCTGGCAACTATTAGCCTTTTCTTCTTTCTGTATGGATTTGCCTGCTGTGGATGTTTCAGGGCAATGGGATCATTCCATATGTCAAGGCCTGAACTATTGAGCATGTTGCCTCTTGGGAAGAAACACTTGACCTATTTAGGTGCAGAGTATTTTTATCATAGTTATTTTTATCCCCAGCGTGAGTATTTCTATAAACTTGTTGTGTGGCTTAAATGAGCACCTATGTCAAATGCATTCTGTGGGCAAGTGTGATGTATTTTATTAGCATAACTTTTGTCTTGGACCTGTGTCTGAATTACAGGCCACTCAGAGAGCAAATTTAACTATTTAAAGGGATGTATAGTTGTTGGTGTCTAGCCCCAGCAGGTCCAGGGGTTCCCAAAGGTGTGGACGGAGTCGGCGAAGAAGGAAGGACACGGAGGCAGCGTTCAGTTGATCAGCAGCCTAGCCAGGTTCTCTAGCCAGGTTCTAGCCAGGATCTCCAGTCAGGTTCTGTGTTTTATTGTCTTGTTACATCTGTATTTATACCAGTTGATTTTAATCCTGTCAATTTCTATTCCAAAGGTTAGGGCGTTTCTTATCTCCATTCCAGGGAGTAAAGATTATGTAGCTTAAGCGTGATTGTTCCTAGTTAAAGTGATTAACTACCTGCCTGGCACTTAGTTAAGTGGTTTTATTCCCTCCCTAACTTCAGGGAAAAAATCCCTACCTGGGGAAACAACCTTTCTCGGAGAGGTGACCTTGGTTAAAATACATAGCGCCAAGAAGGGGAACAAACATATTAAGAACAGTATGCCATATACGCCAGGTCCCTTGAAACATATGCTGTGCAGATGTTTCTTCCCTGCAGCGACTGTGTCAAGCAGCAAGGATGGACCGGCTTCCGGCAAATTCCCCCTTTTTTATTTTTTAAATGATAGCGCATGTAAATCAGCAGCCACCTCTCGGATTGGGTTAAGACTCGGAAGAAGACTGACAAACAATGATAGCAAGCATAGCTATACACATAATGGATGGAGTGCACAAGGAGCCTGGTTCCTGTAGAAGGTTGCTGGCCTCTTCAGTCAAGGGATTTCAGCTGTCCTCAAGTCGGTGGTGGTTTGGTTGTCCTTGTTGATCTGGCTAGTGGGCGGCGTCATTGGCGACGGGCTTCCCGAAGCGTCAGCGCATTGAAGGACTGGATCATGGGTCCATCAGGGCCGTGCTTGATGGTGGTGTCGGTGTCCAGGGAGGAGTCAGCTGTGCCCTCTGGGTCGGCTGATATGGAAGATACCGAGGAGGAGGAGGAGGCAGAGATGGAGGGTAGTAGAGAGAAAAAGAAGAGAAAGCTAAATGTCTTCGCTAAAGCTTTGCATCTCTCTGTAAAAATGACAGTTTGGTTCAGTGAAGACACTGAATGATTGGATGTCCATGACTGCGTGCCAAGGTTGACCCAGGCCCAGGGATACCTGCTCGATAAGGTTATGCATTGGATCCACATCCTGGTCGACCAGTTCATCTGGGTCAAAATCAATGCTTTCTTCAGTGACTTCAAGTACTTTTAGATTAGAGCCACGAAGACGAGCAATGGCAATGAGGTCGTATGCCTGCACTGTGTAACCGTGAATTGCCAGAAGAGAAAGCTTTGTGCATCTCCATGCTAATAACACCAATGGATCTTCGTTTTGGTTATCACTAAGATCTGGAAAAACAGACGTGTCAAGCACACCATTCATTAATATGAAATGAGTGAGGAACTTGTTATATTGCCAAGATATAAGATCAACAATAGCTCCCGAAACACCAGTGATGTAGCTGTCAAAATGAATCCTCTCTAGTGGTATACTGGGTTTCAGAATCTTGAACATATCTTCACTCTTAATCTCAAAAGCCATGATATAGACCCGGAGGCTGGGGCTCCTTCGTGACAAGGCTTCCCAATGCTCATCATTTGGCATGTTGTCCAGAGACTTGTGTGTCACAGAATCATCGTGGACCAGGAGAGACAGTCGCTGCAAAGGCACATGGTTGCTATCGCTTAACACTCTTGCCATCTCAGCTGTAAAGTCACAGAAATCCAGGGCAAGTGAGCGCAGATTCACAAATCGCTCTAGTTCCATTGTAGTGATAAGGGTGCTGTTACCAGGAATATTGTTGTCCAGTAAACTCAGGTGCTCCATGGTGTTGGCAATAGAGTTAGAGAGAGATGACAGTGATGTTGGGGTTACTAATTCCAGCTGAAACCCACAGGACAGCCATTTCAGTCGCCTACTATTACTCAGTATTTCTTCAAACAGCTGCTGAATTTGCTTGATTTTTTTGCCATCAGGGTCCACCTTGCTGAGGTATGTATCTGACAAATTTCCTAGCTGTAGTGGAACGCTTACATCTCCAAAAAGGCTAAGCTTCTGGAGGTTCCTGTTGTTCCGGATGCTGACCAGCACGCACAGCACCAGCTCCAAGTAGGTGCGCAGTTCTTCCAGCCAGCGGGTGGAGAGCTGGGAGGCCTGGACTTCTTCCCCGCCAGTCCCGGGGTCTGCGCCGCCTCTGCTCAGGTAATCCTCCTTGGCGGTGGCAGAGGCGGCGAACTCAACGCTCAGCTCCCGCACGAACCGGCCGCACTTGCGCATGAGGAACTCAAGCCGAGGCTGCTCCACCTGGGAGACCCGGAGGCAGACACGGAGCTGGCGCCAGAGGGCTGGGTGGAAGAGGCACTCGCGCCAGTGCGAGCAGGAGGCCGAGGCCCGCAGCCGGTCGGGCACCGGCAGGAAGGAGAAGATGTGCACGATCAGCTCGCTGGGTAGCGACGCGGCCCCTGCCGCCTGCCTGCACAGAGCCATCCAGCCGCTAGCCTCTCAACCTTTACTCACAGCCTCTGAGGCCTGCAGACTCAGTTACTTCAAAACTGTCGTCTGGCCGATTTCTGCCCGGGTCCAGCCGCAGCAGGTCCAGGGGTTCCCAAAGGTGTGGACGGAGTCGGCGAAGAAGGAAGGACACGGAGGCAGTGTTCAGTTGATCATCATAGCCAGGTTCTCTAGCCAGGATCTCCAGCCAAGTTCTGTGTTTTATTGTCTTGTTACATCTGTATTTATACCAGTTGATTTTAATCCTGTCAATTTCTATTCCAAAGGTTAGGGCGTTTCTTATCTCCATTCCAGGGAGTAAAGATTATGTAGCTTAAGTGTGATTGTTCAAAGTTAAAGTGATTAACTACCCGCCTGGCACTTAGTTAAGGGGTTTTATTCCATCCCTAACTTCAGGGAAAAATCCCTACCTGGGGAAACAACCTTTCTCGGAGAGGTGACCTTGGTTGAAACACATAGCTCCAAGAAGGGGAACAAACATATTAAGAACAGTATGCCATATACACCAGGTCCCTTGAAACATATGCTATGCAGATGTTTCTTCCCTGCAGCGAATGTGTCAAGCAGCAAGGATGGGCCGGCTTCTGGCAAATTCCCCCTTTTTTATTTTTTAAATGATAGCGCATGTAAATCAGCGGCCACCTCTCGGATTGGGTTAAGACTCGGAAGAAGACTGACAAACAATGATAGCCAGCATAGCTATACACATAGTGGATGGAGTGCACAAGGAGCCTGGTTCCTGTAGAAGGTTGCTGGCCTCTTCAGTCAAGGGATTTCAGCTGTCCTCAAGTCGGTGGTGGTTTGGTTGTCCTTGTTGATCTGGCTAGTGGGCGGCGTCATTGGCGACGGGCTTCCCGAAGCGTCAGCGCATTGAAGGACTGGATCATGGGTCCATCAGGGCCGTGCTTGATGGTGGTGTCGGTGTCCAGGGAGGAGTCAGCTGTGCCCTCTGGGTCGGCTGATATGGAAGATACCGAGGAGGAGGAGGAAGAGGAAGAGGCAGAGATGGAGGGTAGTAGAGAGAAAAAGAAGAGAAAGCTAAATGTCTTCGCTAAAGCTTTGCATCTCTCTGTAAAAATGACAGTTTGGTTCAGTGAAGACACTGAATGATTGGATGTCCATGACTGCGTGCCAAGGTTGACCCAGGCCCAGGGATACCTGCTCAATAAGGTTATGCATTGGATCCACATCATGGTCGACCAGTTCATCTGGGTCAAAATCAATGCTTTCTTCAGTGACTTCAAGTACTTTTAGATTAGAGCCACGAAGACGAGCAATGGCAATGAGGTCGTATGCCTGCACTGTGTAACCGTGAATTGCCAGAAGAGAAAGCTTTGTGCATCTCCATGCTAATAACACCAATGGATCTTCGTTTTGGTTATCACTAAGATCTGGAAAAAGAGACATGTCAAGCGTATCATTCATTAATATGAAATGAGTGAGGAACTTGTCATATTGCCAAGATATAAGATCAACAATAGCTCCCAAAACACCAGTGATGTAGCTGTCAAAATGAATCCTCTCTAGTGGTATACTGGGTTTCAGGATCCTGAACATATCTTCACTCTTAATATTAAAAGCCATGATATAGACCCGGAGGCTGGGGCTCCTTCGTGACAAGGCTTCCCAATGCTCATCATCTGGCATGTTGTCCAGAGACTTGTGCGTCACAGAAGCATTGTGGACCAGGAGAGACAGTCGCTGCAAAGGCACATGGTTGCTATCGCTTAAGACTCTTGCCATCTCAGCTGTAAAGTCACAGAAATCCAGGGCAAGTGAGCGCAGATTCACAAATCGCTCTAGTTCCATTGTAGTGATAAGGGTGCTGTTACCAGGATTATTGTTGTCCAGTAAACTCAGGTGCTCCATGGTGTTGGCAATAGAGTTAGAGAGAGATGACAGTGATGTTGGGGTTACTAATTCCAGCTCAAGCCCACAGGACAGCCATTTCAGTCGCCTACTATTACTCAGTATTTCTTCAAACAGCTGCTGAATTTGCTTGATTTTTTTGCCATCAGGGTCCACCTTGCTGAGGTATGTATTTGACAAATTTCCTAGCTGTAGTGGAACGCTTACATCTCCAAAAAGGCTAAGCTTCTGGAGGTTCCTGTTGTTCCGGATGCTGACCAGCACGCACAGCACCAGCTCCAAGTAGGTGCGCAGTTCTTCCAGCCAGTGGGTGGAGAGCCGCGAGGCCTGGACTTCTTTCCCGCCGGTCCCGGGGTCCGCGCCTCCATCGCCCAGACCGCCGCCTCTGCTCAGGTAATCCTCGGCGGCGGTGGCAGCAAACTCAACGCGCAGCTCCCGCACGAACCGGCCGCACTTGCGCATGAGGAACTCGAGCCGAGGCTGCTCCACCGGGGAGACCAGGAGGCAGACGCGGAGCTGGCGCCAGAGGGCCGGGTGGAAGAGGCACTCGCGCCAGTGCGAGCAGGAGGCTGAGGCCCGCAGCCGGTCGGGCGCCGGCAGGAAGGAGAAGATGTGCACAATCAGCTCGCTGGGCAGCGACGCGGCCCCCACTGCCTGACTGCACATAGCCATCCAGCCTGCAGGGGTGGCCCCACAGAACCAGCCACTAGCCTCTCAACCTTTACTCACAGCCTCTGAGGCCTGCAGACTCAGTTACTTCAAAACTGTCGTCTGGCCGGTTTCTGCCGGGGTCCAGCCCCAGCAGGTCCAGGGGTTCCCAAAGGTGTGGACAGAGTCCGAGAAGAAGGAAGGACACGGAGGCAGCGTTCAGTTGATCAGCAGCCTAACCAGGTTCTCTAGCTAGGTTCTAGCCAGGATCTCCAGCCAGGTTCTGGTGTTTATTGTCTTGTTGCATCTGTATTTATACCAGTTGATTTTAATCCTGTCAATTTCTATTCCAAAGGTTAGGGCGTTTCTTATCTCCATTCCAGGGAGTAAAGATTATGTAGCTTAAACATGATTGTTCTTAGTTAAAGTGATTACCCACCTGGCACTTAGTTAAGGGGTTTTATTCCCTCCCTAACTTCAGGGAAAAATCCCTACCTGGGAAACAACCTTTCTCGGAGAGGTGACCTTGGTTGAAACACATAGCTCCAAGAAGGGGAGCAAACATATTAAGAACAGTATGCTATATACGCCAGGTCCCTTGAAACATTTGCTGTGCAGATGTTTCTTCCCTGCAGCGACTGTGTCAAGCAGCCAGGATGGACCGGTTTCCAGCTTATAGTGACTTATTTCACAAGGAGATTGTGAAAATCAGACACATTTTTAATCTATGTAATCACCGATTTATAAGTTTGAGTGAAAGGGAGCATCTTTTAGGTGGTTTTATAAGCAGGAAAATCACCAGTAGGGCAATGAAAAACAAAACAAAAACAGGATGTGAACAGAATCTTCATTAAGCGTGACATGGTTATACTTGGTGAGTTATGGCAAGTTGTTGACGGTGGGGGAGAGAATGGGCTGAGAACACTGCTCCATGGCAGGAAGTTGCTGTCTTTAGAGATGGTCCTCAGCTCGAGAGGTGGTAGCAGGGTCATGGGTAAAGTGGTCTGAGGTGAGTTGACGGCATTTGAAGAGGAAATGGAAGCATACTGGTTGAGTAGAACTTTTATTGAAATTCTTAGTTTAATTCCATGATCGCCTAATATTGCCCAGTTTCTTCAAGTTCATTCTGGAATTCCGGACTTTAGATCTGGCAGAGACCTTGAAATTAGCTAGGCTGACCACTTCAAGTTCCAGAGGAGGAAACCCAAGGCAGATGGAGGTCAAATGACTTGCCTACCGTGTTCATGCCGTAAATTATTAGCAGAGTCTGGTCCAGAATCCACATCTTCTAACAAAAGAAAATGAATATTGACCTCTACTCCTCTTGGCTTTGGAATCAACTCTTCCTTGAACTGCTTGGGGTGTTGGTCATGAGTACCACCTACTTCTTTGCCACGTTGATTCCCATCTCTTGCATGCACGGCTCCTTAGTCAAAAACAAACACACAGACACGAACACAGACAGACAAATAGAAAGAGCTTATCCAACTGTTGAACCAGTGCAGTTCTGAACTGCAGATACGTGAGGAAGGAATGGTGTTGGCCCTGGGGAAATGCAGGGAGGGGGTTTATGCAAACTGACGTCATTCTCAGAATAGGGGTTTGGAAATGATGCTTTTCAATGCTCACTCCCCCTATTGGACCAGTCAGTAGGCAGAGGCAAAAAGGAGGAAGGAAGCATCGCTGTTCACTCATGTAGTGAGGTCAGCTTTTTCAGGTGTTTATGTCTCACCTTTCTTTTGGATTTTCTGGCCCTTTTAGAGGAATATTACCTATTACACTTTCTTTAAGGATGTGAATGGAGCTCAGACGGGTCAAGGGCTTGCAGAGGTCACGGTGTGAGCTGTCTGCGAAGCCTTCAGTAGCACCTGAGTCGCCTGACTCCCAGTCCCCGGCACTGGGGTCACACCAAGGAGTGTACTGGGGTCACACCAACTCCACAGTTGGCCCTGCGGTCTGAGCAGCCTCTCAGCCCAGACCGCACTCCTCAAAGTGGGAGCCGCAGACCAGCATTGGTGACACCACCAGGGAACCCATTAGAACAGTGGTTCTCAACCTGTGGGTCTCGACCCCTTTGGCGGTCGAACGACCCTTTCACAGGGGTCGCCTAAGACCATCCTGCATATCAGATATTTACATGACGATTCATAACAGTAGCAACATTACAGTTATGAAGTAGCAACGAAAATAATTTTATGGTTGGGTCACAACATGAGGAACTGTACTTAAAGGGCCAGAAGGTTGAGAACCACTGCATTAGAACTACAGGGTCGGGCCCTGCCCCATCCTTCCTGAGTCAGAATGAGCGTTTATTTAACGAGATCCCCAGGTGAGTCCTATGCTTATTAAAATGTGAGAAGTCGTGGCTTAGAGGCCTTAGCTATGAAATTCACAGACAACGAGGGAAAGAGATGAAGTGAGTGCCTTATGACTAAAATATATGTTGTTTCTATTCCAAAATAGTTTACTGTTGCTCAGATGAGGGGAGAGTTGAAGACACAGTACAGGGCACCTGGTTCTTCACACTTCAGAGTGAGAAAGGGTCTCATTATGTTTGTGAGACCGGTCCTCATTGTGGGAGTGAAAGCGGACGTCCGCAGTTGTGATGGTGACAAGGTGGTCACCCCCCAGCAGATGACCTGACCCAGGGTCCTCTGTGCGTACCCATCAGCTGAGCTCCTGCAGCCTTAGCACTGGAGTGTGGGGCGGCCAGTGACACGGAACCGACAAACCCACATTCCATTCCCTGGCCTCCATGCCTCAGATGTTTTCACTCATTCAGCAAAAAAGGGAGACAGAAGGGAAACAAAAGCCGGCTGAGGCAGAGGCCTGGTTAATTAGTAAGACCTGATGTGTCTGTGTTGCGTCTGCATGAGGACAAGCCCGGGGAGCCTTGTCCCATGAGGTTACTTGTTATCCATCAGGAGCAAACCTGTGTGAGGTCAGGTCTGTGCTCCTGCAGGAAAAGCTACCAGACGCTCAGATGTGGCCGCGCGTGGTGCTATGGGGAGGTTTCTACTTGTCGTGGATAAGTTTCCCTTGGCCCCAAGGGACGCTGTGAGCATTTCTAAGTGTGGGTGGTAACTCATGAATATGTGCCTGCTTGTAAAGCAGGTCATTATTTGCAGTGAATGGTGGTACTTGGCAAAGACTGGGGTTTTGGTTATTTGTGTGTGTGATAAAGGTATGTGTTATTTCCCCACCCCCCTTAAATCAGTAATTGGAGCATATGGTTAAAAATCACCTATTTCCGAAGTTGCGGAAATTTAGCCATTCAGCACGTTGAAACATGCTATTTGTCTGTTTTGGGAGAATATTTTTAGTTGCCATTAGTTTACCAGCCCATCCTCGACTGGGTTATGGGGCTACATTTAAAATATATATATATGTTTGTATTGGTGTTTTTAAAGAGAGAGGAAGGGAGAAGTAGAGAGAGAGAGAGAGAGAGAGAGAGAGAGAGAGAGAGAAAGAGAAAGAGAGAGAGAGAGAGAAACATTGATGTGAGAGAGAAACATTGATCAGTTGCCCCCTGTATGCACCTTGACCAGGGAGTGAACCCACAACCTGAACATGTGCCCTGACCAGGAATCAAACCAGTGACCTTCCAGTGCATGGGACAATGCCCAACCAACTGAGCCACACCGGCCAGGGCAGAGCTACATTTTTTTAAAAAATAAATATTTTATTGATTTTTTACAGAGAGGAAGGGAGAGGGATAGAGAGTTAGAAACATCGATGAGAGAGAAACATCGATCAGTTGCCTCCTGCACACTCCCTACTGGGGATGTGCCCTCAACCAAGGCACATGCCCCTGACCGGAATCGAACCTGGGACCTTTCAGTCCTCAGGCCGACACTCTACCACTGAGCCAAACCGGTTAGGGCAGAGCTACATTTTTAACGGATTAGCCAACCAAGAAACCTCACTTGCCCTTGAAATAACAAGGGGTCATCTAATTTCTGCGCTACAGTTGTCCTGGAGAGACGGTTCAAAGATCTCAGTCTCTCTTTGAGAAACCTGGGCTTGATGTTTACCTGGTAAAGCTGTGCACTTTGCTATATGAGGCCAAGTTTGAGGATGTGGGTGAGCCGTGCAAAGCCCTGCCCCTTTGGGAAACGCATGTGGGTTTCATTGGCCTGGCGGTAAAACAGGGGCCACCGTACGAGCCACCACCTCATTAACTAGACATTTCCAATAGCTTCACGTCCGGTAGCTTCATCCCCCTTTTGCAAATGAGGAAACTAAGGCCCGTGAGACCAGGCCGGCTGAAAGGCCCCGGGACCAGAATCGAGGTGCAGCCTGAATGAGACTGCTTTTCCTTCTGCGCTGTGAGATACGCATTTCAGGATTAAAACTGAGGATCCCATTCTTGAGATGATTCATGTCTGTGTTACTCGGGCTGGGAGGTGTGCACGTGTGCTGGGTGGCCAGGGAGGAGAGTGCTTGGCAATGCTCCAGAGAAGAAGTGGCACATTTTCCCGGAACACCAATGACACAGTATCGGAATATAAAAAGAGACACAGAGTGGAATGAAAAATGTTCTGGTGTCGAATGCTACATGTACGTGCATTTTTGAAGGAGAAACCCAGGCCTTGGAGACAGTTCTCCGCAGTCCTCGGATGTCTCTCATCGCCCCACATTTACTTCTCTGCCTCAGGGTTGCTGGGTGGAGGTTTGGAACAGCGCTTCCTTAAGTGCAAGTCCGGGGCCATCTGGCCCTTTCCACTCTCCCAGCTATATGTGGTGAAAAGGAATTTCTGAACTATGTCAGCCAGCGTGGGAGAGTTGGCGCCGCTCTCTGTTTGTACAGCTGCTCCCTGGGCTCGGGGCTGCTATCTTTCAGGCCGCGCGTATCTGTGAAGGTGCCGGGAAGGGCTTCTGGGGGCTGGAGGAGGTAAGCACGGGGCAGGGGAGGTGGTTGTCCTCCAGGTACATGCCTGTGGCCATGGAGAGTCACATTTTTCAAAGAAAACAATATATTTTAAAAAAATTTGATATCTGTTAAATTTCCATAGTTCAAAAGTCATGAGAGGGTTTGCAATGGAATCCCTGCCTCTACTTCTTTCCATAACCCCAATCCCTCCCTCACACCAGTCAGTCAGTGTTACTTGTGTAGCCAAGTACATACATCTCTAGCCCTCCTACTCCCTTCTTATACAAACAGGAGTATGCCATGTGTCATAGTCTGTTTCTTGCATTTTTTTCACTTTCTTTTCCTTTTTTTTTTAATCACACTAATATAACATGTAGCTAATGCCTGATTAATTGGCATTTAGTTGTTTTCAATCTTTTGCTCTTATGGTGCTGCAATTAATAACCTTTTTTATATGTCCTTTTGCACACGTGTAGGATGAGTGTTAGAGGAAACGTTGCTGGGTCGGAGAGAATGCACATTATCGTTTTAATGGATGCTAACAACCTGCCCTCTGGGAGCGCGTATCAGTTCCTGGCCCCAGAGCAGGGCCTGAGAGAACCTGCCTCCTTACACCACCCACACACTGTTACCCAGCCTTTGGCCTTGACTGTCGGGTGGGTGCAGAAGTGATTTCAGTGCAATTGTAGGGGATGGTCTGACCTTGACAAACCGTGGAACACAGCACATCTGCTGCTTTCGCCTCCGCGGTGCCGACCCAGTGAAGTGCCTTCAGCCTTTTAGAATAAGTGGCAGAGGGATTGAAATTACTGTTTCTTAACTACTTATGACTGAATAATAGTTAAAATGTTAAAAAGTAAATCAATGTAATCCTTTTAAAAATAGGTATCACATAGGCGACATGACACGCTAAATGGGTGGTTAGAAACTGTGTGCTTCTTATGATGGAACCTCCTCTCGAGTCTCAGGACAGGCAGGACTTAAGATCAAAGAATCACTGAAGTGCAGCGCCAGCAGCTTAAGTGAGGTCAGCGGCTGTCCCCAGTGACCTCCTGTCCGAGTGGATCTTGACCAGCTCTGGCCTTGGTGGCCTTCCGCTGCCTTTGCCACATTCATGAGACACATTGTAAGCATCTGGAAAAGACGGCGCATAGATCAAAGTTCCAAGTTGCAAGGGCTTTTGGAGATCCTCTCAGCCAGGTTTCTTTTCACTGGGAAGTCGTGGAATAGAATTGCTTGGGGGACTTGCCTTGAACAAAGGGATATGGTTTTGTTTTGTTTTTTTTTTAATATATTTTATTGATTTTTTACAGAGAGGAAGGGAGAGGGATAGAGAGTTAGAAACATCGATGAGAGAGAAACATCGATCAGCTGCCTCCTGCACACCTCCCACTGGGGATGTGCCCGCAACCAAGGTACATGCCCTTGACCGGAATCGAACCTGGGACCCTTCAGTCCGCAGGCTGACGCTCTATCCACTGAGCCAAACCAGTCAGGGCAAAGGGATATGGTTTTGAGGTTTTTAGATTCCAGGACTGCTGCAGGTGAGTCAGGGATGGTTTCAGAAAGAGGAAGTTTGTCCTCTGGGCTTTATATAAAATAGTGGACTGGGTGCATGTGGCAGGGTGGGGACAGGGAAGGGGTTCGGGAAAGGACTGTCAACAGAGGCTTAAGTTAATTTATTTGTAAACATAATGTGGTCTACCGCACTATGAAGGCACAAAGAAAAACGTGTTACAAACGGGACTGAGCATCTGAACACACACAAGCTCCTGCTCGCTTGCCCTGTGGAGCTGGGAGCTGGGAGCTGGGACTGGAGCCGACCCCTGTTGGTCACACTGAGGGATCTTCTTGCCTGCTCAGTCCTCTCAGGATCAGAATGTGTCCCACAACTTTCAAACTGAAAATACCAAGTTCTAAACATCAAAACACAGCATGAGCTCCTTTGTCTAGTGTGTCAGGGTGCCAGTTAGGCCCCAGTCCAGGTTAAACCAGATCCTGTTTTGTGTCCTTGTCCTGTTCTTGTAGTTTTAGGTCTGTGTTCTTGTACATTTAGGTCTGTGGTCCATTTTGAGTTAGTTTTTGTGTTTGGTGTAAGGAAGAGGTCTGATTTTTTTCTTTCTTTTGCACATGGATATATATATCCATTTGTCCTAGCAGCATTTGTTGAAGACTGTTTTTTCCCCATTGAATTGTCTTAGCCCCTTTGTTGAAAATCGGTTGATTTGAGGATGTATTTTGGGGCTCCCAATTCTATCCCATTGATCTATACGTGTATCCTTTCGCCAGTACTACCCAGTCTTGATAACTGTAGCTTTGTAGTGTCTTATCTTCTAACTAGAGTCCTGGTGCACAGATTCGTGCACCGGTGGGGTCCCTCAGCCTGGCCTGCACCCTCTCACAATCCAGGACCCCTTGGGGGATGTCGGAGAGCTGGTTTTGGCCCGATCCCTGCAGGCCAGGCCAAGGGACCCTAGTATGCATATAAGATCTTTGGTTAATCTCTTCCCACCCTCCCCCCTCCCCCTTCCCTCTGAGATTGTTTCATCAGTCTGTTCCATGTTTCCATGCCTGTGGTTTCCGTTCCTGTGTTGAGCGTCTGCCCCCTGGTGGTCAGTGCGCATCATAGCTACCAGACGGTCAGACAGTTGCTTAGGCTTTTATATATATAGATGGGAAAATTAGGGCAGGAATGGGCATTCTGACTTTTTCTTTCCCTGGTCTGACCAGTTATTGGATTCCTTAGATCCCTCTTCAAGCTTTCTGCCACACGTTGCTTCTCCTCGTCCATCTTGTTGGTTTAAGTAGGAGATGATATCCAAGAAGTGCCGAGAAATCTCAGCTGCTGGGCCCCTGAGTTCTCCTTGCCATGTCCGCTAACTGTGTTCTGACTCAGTAGAATGTATAGAACTGAACATTTGGGTTGTGAAAAGATGCAGTGGTTTCTGAAACTCTCTACTTGGTTAAGTTCTGGATAATACAGCTTACTGTACTGCTAAAAGATTTAAAGATCTTTCTGAACGGCTATGCAAGCAAGCAAGCAATCCCGGCATCTAGCTCTCCCAGGTGGGCTGTGACATAGCCTTTGAGCTGAACCTCGCCCTCCCTGGGCCTTCCTTTCCTTGCAGGCATCTGCATTGCTGTTTCGTGAGCAGTCGGTATGCTAATCTGGGCATCGTTGTAGTAGTGGAGAAATGGAAGGTGGGAGATCTGCCGGGAGAGGTGGAATTCTGGATAAGACCACTTATCATCACTTCAGGTTACTGAGCCAAAAATAAATGATAAGTCCATGAGACATCTGGGACTAATAAGAACCATCCTGCTATTGCTGCCGTTCCTTCTGTTAGGACTTGTGTGCAGCACAGGCTCATTTTCAGGTGATAGTGCCTAGAGCTTGCACTATGAGCTATATTGTAATTAAAACACATTTTAATTTCTCAATTGGTGTTGGACATTAAAGAACATCGATACACAGAAACTGTCCTTCATCAAGAGCTTCTATTAAGAGGCCCTGCCTATGGTGAGGGGTCAGGGAAGTGAACCCACCGGGAGGCAGTGGCCACAGGTTATGGAACAGGTTGCGGATTCAGTCTGCCTGCATGCATTTCCTCCTGAGTGAACGTGGACAAGTCCCTTAATCCACCCAAGTCTCAGCATCTTGTCTTTAAAATGACGGTAAGAACAGTACTCACCTCCTAGAGTTGTTCAAGGTTGAAGACCTGTGTGAGCCCTCAGTGTTTACCTGAGCACCTCCTAGCTCACTCTCCAGGGCCCTTCTGGCTTCTTTCTCTTCCTTTCTCGTGCGCACAAGGGCCTCCTCTAGACGTCAGGCACTTATATAGGCAAGGATTAAAGCTTTCTGTAAAGAGCCAGATTCGTAAGTTCGTCGGGCTTCGTGACACCACAGGCCTTGTGGTCTCGGCCACAACTCCTCACTCTGCTGTGGTAGCAGGAAGGCAGCCATCGGCAGCGTGTCCGGGTGTGGTGCTGTTCCAGTAACACCGCATTTTTCACGCAGGTGGTGGGCTGGACCTGGCCTGCTGGCTGCAGTGTGCCAGCCCCCGGTTTACGGAATCAAACCTGTGACCCTTCAGTCCGAGGGCTGAAGCTCTAACAACTGAGGCAAACCAACCAGGGCACGTCATGGTTTCTTAATACATGCCAGCTGTCCTCCGAGCTGGGGACTGCCCCTTGACACTGGTTTCCATGTTTTGCACAGAATGTCGAGGTCCTGGCCAGTCGGAGCGCCTCACAGCAGGCCCAGGTGGATGCTGAGCTGCGCGTGCAGGCCCTGGAGGAGGAGAACGAGCGGCTGCGGGGCAGCCTGGGCGAGCTGGAGCAGAGCGTGGCGCGGCTGCAGAGGCAGGCTGCTGACCTCCAAGGCGACGAGGCCAAAGCCAAGGACACGCTCAGGAAGTACGAGGTGAGGGGGGCTCGCGGCGCTGGGCGGAGGCGGATCCGCCTTCCTGTGTGAGCCGTGTCAGGAGCGGGAAGGGGTGCGTTGCCATCATTTAGTAGGAAAGGTCCAAGCACTCGGGACTGTGTCCTCTCTGCAGGCCATGCTGTTTGTTTCCCCACAAGTGGTTTGAATGGGAGCTGAGCTCCTAGTGAGGCCTGGGAGCAGGGCTGATGAAGGCAGGGTGGGGCACGCCTGGGTAGGCACAGGAACCCTGATCACGCAGACAGCAGACACGCTCAACGTTTGGACACCGAGCAGCGGCCTCCCCATCCCCGAAAAGGCCATCTCAGCAGCACCCTCTGGTCTGTTCTCTCTCGTCACCGTTTATTCTCTGTTAACACACAGTTGACGGTGTTTGAAGTCACAAACCAATTTAACAAACCAGCTCTGGTTTGCCGGGTTTCTGGAGGTGGGGGCTGTTCTAAAGAGACAGGTACTGAGGGCCGCTGACAGTAAAAGAGGGGACAAAAGACATGTAAAGGGGGATGCGCTCCAACAGAGGTTCCCCTAAGGTCAGTCACCTGGAAGCCGTTTCCAAGACTGGGTGCCGGAGTCGGTTCCCTCAGTACCTGCTCCGGGGGCGAGGCTGGATATCGGTGTTTTCCAAAATCCATCCCAGGTGATTCAGGTGTTCACGTCTGGCTGAGCACGGAACTGCAGACAGGCACACGCATCCAGGAGCACGGCTGTTGTGTGCCACCTTGGCCCAGGACACTCGGGCTGGGGCTGTGTCTCCTTCACTCCCCTCCTGCACCGAGCCAGCCGCATAGCCGCAGCACACGTCTGAGCACACCTTGACCCCATGTTTTGTTGTAGGGGGAGATCCGACAGTTAGAGGAGGCCCTCGTGTGTGCAAGAAAGGAAGAAAAGGAAGCCACGGCAGCCAAAAGGGCCCTGCAGAGTGAGCTGGAAGAGGCTCAGGTAAACACGGAGGCTGTCATCTCTATCCCTCACACA
The DNA here is from genome assembly GCF_000147115.1 of Myotis lucifugus. NCBI lineage: Eukaryota > Metazoa > Chordata > Mammalia > Chiroptera > Vespertilionidae > Myotis > Myotis lucifugus. The sequence goes on along the minus strand of NW_005871071.1, from coordinate 1,355,839 downwards.
GGGAGCCCGAGAAGCAGGGGCGGAGGGATGTGTACAGATTGCCATTGGTCCTCGCCTCCCGGGTAGCTCCTTTGTAGTAACCACTGACCTCAGAGTGTCCACCCAGACCAGCGGGTCTTCCCTGGAGGACATTTGGTGGTGTCTGGAGAAAGTTTTGATTCTCACACGAGGGGAGATACTGCTGGCATCTAGTGGGGAAAGGCCAGGGATGCTGCTGCACATCTTACAGGGCACAGGACAGCCCCACAGCAATGAAGGGTCTGGCCCCAAATGTCAGTAGTACCAGGGTTGAAAAATCCTGCCCAGCGGGCATGGCTCAACCTATGAACCGGGAGGTCCACCTATGAACCGGGAGGTCCACCTATGAACCGGGAGGTCCTGGTTTGATTCCTGGTCGGGGCACATGCCGGAGTTGTAGGCTCGATCCCTGTGGGGCATGCAAGAGGCAGCCGATCAATGATTCTCTCTGATCTCCCTCTCCCTTCCTCTCTGAAATCAATAAGAATATATTAAAAAAGAAACATGCTGATCTCAACGTTAAAGAGCTTGACAGCTTTCCCGATATAAACGTGACCTGTGAGAAAAGGCGGGCAGGACTGTCCCCCAGGCCCCATGGCGTTGATTGGTTCTCTGGCAGAAGCCAAGTTTCTCTCTCCTCTGGGCAAACAGACTCCAGCGAGTGCAGACCTTGAAGATGGCTTTGGCAGGAGCTGGAGGAAGTCCTTCCCTTGAAACTAAATAGCTATCTCCATCAAAATCAGTAGGTTCTTAGAAAATTAGCTTTTCCCACTGGAAGGTTAGAAAGTTTGATTGAAGTGCGTTCTAAAAAAAAGTCTGCCCTGAAGTTCTAAGTTGACTTTGCACAGTGACCTCCATGTGACCCTGGTGTCTCCCTGCTCTCTCGGTTTAAAGAACCAGCACCAACCATCCCTCAGGCGAGTTCCTGAGAAGGTGAAAGCCCCCGAGAAGGTGAAAGCTGGGTTTTTGAGCAGTTGTCTGGGAGGAGCTTGAGGGCAGGTGGGGGAGGGGCCGTGAGAAGTGGTGAGAGCTGCCCGCAGGCAGCATCCAGCTTTGTAGGCCTCATGGCAGCTTTCCTCTCCTACCCAGTACCCAGCTTTACCCCTTGGGGTGGAGGAGAGGAGCCAGGTACTAGGATTCTCTCAGGTCCCTTAACTCAGTGCCCTCAGCCTTCAGCGGTCTCCACCTTCTTTCTGGCTTTTGACAGAGACCTTGGCTTTATATATAATACAACCCTGTTTGTTTGTTTTTTCCCCTGACTTTGGTGATCTCAAGTGT
>NW_005871071.1:1348197-1354443 GCF_000147115.1 Myotis lucifugus | reverse complement strand
TCTTCCTTCCTTCCTTCCTTCCTTCCTTCCTTCCTTCCTTCCTTCCTTCCTTCCAGATCTTTCTTACAAACTCTTGTTCTGTTTGGTGATTTGTGTGGATGGCCATTTCCCTGTGCTCCTGTTTAAGACTTGTGATGGCTGCAGCCCAGCCGCCAGAATGTGGGGTTTCAGTCTGTGAGCCAGTTGGGGACAGAAAGAGGAGAAACGTTAGTCCTCTGTATGGACAGAGATCTGCACCTCGTGTCACGCTCACACGGAGCGCTGGGCGCAGCTATGACAGGCCCTCAATCGCATTGTCCTTTGGTGTTTCACGCGGAAGGAAGTCGTTCACCAGCAGTGAGTCCAGGCTCCTAGTCAATCCAGAGGAGAGAACAGATGACGCCTCAAGGCCTACAGATAATGCAGCCACTGCCCTCCCCCTGCCCCCCCTGCTCTGTCCTTGCCTTGGAAGTTATCCCTCACCTGTTACTTGTGTTTGGGCCTGCTTTCCCAGGTGGGGAGATGGTGCGGATGCTTCGTGCAGTGTGTGGCCATCCTCACACAACCCAGCAGGGATTTAAGAAGGGCCCGGCCACCTTATCACTGTTAACCTGAATTATCTGGTCTCAAAAGTTAGTGCTGTGAAAAGTTAGTGAACCGTCACCCTAAAACACAAGGGCTTCTCTAAAATCTGGAAGCTGATAGGCAGCTCCTCCTTCTGCATGCCTCTTCCCAAGGCTGGCCCCTGCAGGGGCTTAGCCCTGGGAGGGAGCGTTTTACATGTCAAAACCTCCTTGCCTTTAGCGATCTGTTGCACCTTCATGAATAATAAATTTATCAAGTTGATAAATTTTCCCCAAGTTTAGACCCTAGTATTAGTCAAGGGGCTTGGAAATATATTCACGGTAGCTACAGAGCATTTCACTCCTAACTGCCAAATGCAAAGTTGCCGTTTGGGGCATGTTTCATGTGAATTTGGGACATGTTTTCTCAGCAGTGATGTATCGGAACATTATTTCTTAAATAACCAAAGAGGAAAAGCTAGAGAGATGTGCTAAATAGCATCTCTAAACTTCAGAGTATATTAGAATTAACTGGGCACTTTCAAGTGCAAATTTTCGGGCCCCACTCCAAGAAGAATTGTGGATTCCATCAGAAAGGGCCAGAATCTGCATTTTCAGGAAGGAGGACTGTACCTTTGCCTGATGACTCAGGTATAAGAAGTCTTTAGGTCACTTTTGGGAATAGATATTAGTTTTCAACCAATGAGTTTTATTATATGCCTCACAGTGAGTCTGGGTTATGAGATATACCCAGATAGAAAATTGATTCCTCGCCTTTACAGATCTTACAAGAGAGGCAAGCATACAAGAAATATTTTTAAAATAATTTAGTGAAAACTATTCTTCTAAGAAAATGTGTGTGTGTGTGTGTGTGTGTGTGTGTGTGTGTGTGTTGTGTTGAGGGGATGGGTGTTGGCTGGGCCCCGCCCCACAGTGTGTGAGCCTTGGTCTCCAGTGGTGCAGGAGAGCAGAGTTGGGTGGGTTGAGCCAGGGGTGGAGCTGAAATGCACCCATCACATGGAGGTTGAATAGAGCGGGGGCTGGCTTGTCTGCTGACCCGGAGCCCTGGGATTGGGATCCAGGAGGAAGAAAAGGAGAGGCTGGGGGGACCTGTAGGTGTAGGGGTTGAGATGGATCCTGAAGGTTCTATGGAAAGCCATTGACTGCCCTCTGTATGGGTATTATTGGTTTTTCAAGAACTTAAATCTTGAGATACATGTTTCTGAGAGTTTTCTCCCACACAATGGAACCATACACTGCTCACCTTACCCTGTGCCCCCCTTGGCCCTAACACCACTGAATCAGCCACAGGCAGATCCCAGGCTCTGACCCCGTCTCTGGTGTGTGCCCAGCTGGGCTGTGGTGGGAAGCACTCCTGCTAATGGTCCCACGCTGAACTCCTGATTACCTTTCCTTAGCACCTTTGTTTCCCCCCAGCCACTTCTGTTGACTTTGGATCCCCACAGCAATTAACTCCAGCAGCCGGCTGGGTTGGCTGATTTTTTGCATGTAGCCAGAGGGGCAAGGACGCCTTCACAGGTGGCTGTTTGGCCCCAGGTCAGGTGGTTGGCCAGCAGAGCTGTTCACATGCAAACCAGCAGTGCCTGAAGTGATTTGGGAGTGTTTTCAAGATGCCTGAGTTATTGCACGTGACAGCAGCTTGTAAACTGTGAAGCACTGTAAACGCATAAACCACTGGTGTGCAGCCTCTGCAGGGACACTGACTGAGCAGGGCCTCAGCGGTACCTGTACGAACCCACTCAGCCCTCAGCACCTCCCGACATTCTCCGGAGAACCCCCCATGTGTGGGTCCTGCTGCCCCATTCTGAGCTGTGTCTCTTCTTGACATCCTCACACCAGTGGTCTCAGCCCTCAGCCATTTACAGAAGCCGCTGTGACCTTCCCGAGATACCTTAGGACAGCGGTTCTCAACCTGTGGGTCGCGACCCCTTTGGCGGTCGAACGACCCTTTCACAGGGGTCGCCTAAGACCATCCGGCGTATCAGATATTTACATTACGATTCATAACAGTAGCAACATTACAGTTATGAAGTAGCAACGAAAATAATTTTATGGGTTGGGTCACAACATGAGGAACTGTATTTAAAGGGCCAGAAGGTTGAGAACCACTGCCTTAGGATTTTGTTTTAGAATTGCATGTTTTTTATATGAGGGCTTCAGTGTATGTGAGGTTGTGAGATGAGAGATCCAGGGAAACCCAGGGGAAATGTTGCCCCCCAAGATGGTTGCATTTTAACTACTAGTATTTGGTGCTGAGTCACTAGGTAACCACGCGTGCACTTTTCTGACTGGTGCCTCTCCCTGTAACACCTCCTACTTATCAAGTCATCACCCTGTGGATTGCCAAGTTCTTTTTCTGCTGGGGATGAGTCCAACCCTGGATTCTGATGATTACAGCTCCCTGTACCCAGGTGGGCTCTTGGCCTGTGGACGTGTTCTCTGTCCTCATAGATTCATTGTTAGCTGTAACGATCATCTGCACAGCAGAGCAAATTCAAGAATGTTAGGTGCAACGCTGTAGATCACAACATGTAAATTGCCATGTAGGTTTAGGTTGGCCTCATGTATAACTTTTTAAAAAAATATTTTTTTAATTGATTTTTAGAGAGAGAGGAAGGGAGAGGCAGAGAGAGAGAGAAACATCAATGTGAGAGAGAAACATCTATCAGTTGCCTCCCATGTGCACCCCGACTGGGGATTGAACCCGCAACCTGGGCATGTGCCCCGGCCAAGAATCAAACCAGTGACCTTTCGGTGCATGGGCAACATTCAGCCAACTGAGCCGCACAGGCCAGACTCATATATAACTTTACCTCACTTTCCAAGCGTGAGCAGTCAGGTTTTCAGACACTACCCTGAATCGCCACCCCCAGCAGCCTCGGCCGTTTTGCACCCTTTGTCTGCCTCTACAAGCTTTTGGCCAAGGCAGCTTGGCCCCTGAACTTCAGAAGCAGCAGTATCCTTGTGTCTCTGGGAGGGCTTTACTTGGATCCTTTTCCTTGTTACTGATGTAACGGGTCTGATCGCTCTGTGGTGTGGTTGTGAAACCCGCTCTGCCGCCTGTCCCTGTGCCTGACCTGGTGGGTTGACGACAACACTGCCCTTTCCCTGCCATCTGCAGGCAAGTCTGAGTCGGGCCACCCAGGAGCAGAAGCAGTTGTCCGAGAAGCTAAGAGAGGAGGCCGAGCAGAAGGAGCAGTTAAGGAGAATGAAGAACGAAATGGAGAATGAGCGCTGGCATCTTGACAAGACCATTGAGAAACTGCAGAAGGAGGTGAGGGAGCAGGAAGAGGCAAGAGAGTGGAGGGAGGGAGCACAGGGAGGAGAGGGTGTGGGATCCAGCCCCTCTGGGGGCTGATGAAAGCTAAGGAACCTGCAGTTATGTGAAAGCACAAATGCAGACCCCCTGGAACAGCTCATTGGGCTTGTTGAGAATCCCAGATACAGAGAAACAGGTCTAGACTATGCCAGGCCCTCTGGATTCTGGGCCTAGCTGCTCCCTAGTTAGAGGTGGCTACACCTGGTCAGCCCATGACTAGGTGCTTTGGAGAGTCTTTGGAGAGGCTGTAGGGGAAAGAGGAGGAGATGCGACCTGTTAGATGGGCCCCAAAGCTAGCTCCCTGACCCCAGATGGAGCGTGCAGGTGGGCTCACCCCGTGTCACTTCTTCCAGATGGCCGACATTGTCGAGGTGTCCCGCACATCAACGCTGGAGCTCCAGAACCAGCTGGATGACTACAAGGAGAAGAATCGCAGGGAGCTTGCAGAAATGCAAAGGCAGTTGAAGGAGAAAACCCTAGAGGCAGAAAAGTCCCGTCTGACTGCCTCAAAAATGCAGGAGGAGGTAACGCCAGGCCAGACCAGCTCCTGGTTCCACCTTTATTCAGAGTACCCTTCCAGACTGCACTTCTAGGAAGACGGGGGGTGGATTCTTAAGTCAACATCCATGCTTGATTCCTCCGTCTTAACGCTCTGGATGGTTACATGGGATCAATGGCTTGCTAAGGCACAACACACCCAGGGCCTCTGAGGTGAAATTGACAAGACTGTAACTTGACCATTTCCTTGATGAATCCAAGATTTTTCTGCCTAAAAAGATTAGCTGCCATTTATGGAGCTCCAGTGGTGTGCCCAGCTGTGTCCAAATGGTTCATATGTATTAATGTTTTAATTTAGTCCTAGAACAAGGATTATAGTAACCATGGTGTTCTTTTTTTCTGCCAGTCTTAGAAAATACAGACTTTTATTGGAGTGGGAGTGGTAGACAAGACTTTCAGAATAACAATAATGGAGACAAAAAGAAATCTTCAGGAATTTATGAGTATTGGAATTATTAAAACATATTTTTGGTTTTATAGTGAAGAATAATAGAACAGAGTAACCCAATTGTTAGTTCCCTTAAGTCTCGACTTCTAAAGGACTGAGAAACATAAAGGGAATGGTTTTGATTATTTTAATGGAAAGCCAAAGGCTCCGAAATGCACATCCAGTGAGTGCTGATTGCTGTCTATGCTTCTCGCCAGCTGCATGACCTTGAGCACATTGCCCCAATTTTCTGAGCATCTGTTTGTTCCTCCCTCTTTAAAAATATACAAAATAGTAATGATTTAATAATTAACACGCAGGGCTAGATAGCAAAAAGTCTGTATATCCTGAATACTAACATTATTTTTATTCTACGTCTTACTTTTTTTCATAAGCAGTTCCAAGAGCACTAAGATTCCACAGAAAAACATGTTTTTCTTTAAAAAACAAACTTTTAATATCTTTGATGATCAAAGAAAAGTTGCCCGAGAGTCAGTGTTAAGTGTGTGGAAGAACAATGGGTACTTATTAGAGACTTCTAGAACACGTCTGAAAGGATCCTGGGAGCACGTCCCCCCTGCCGCAGGGTCATAGGATACAGGAATCCAAGGAAAAACTGAAAGTAGCTTATTGGCATCACAGTTCTCTTTGGCATTAAAAACTCATTTCGTTCTATAGGAGGTGCGTGGAGGACTCAGATATTCACCAGGATAACAACAAACACCTGGTGTGCAGTTTTGATTTCAGAAAACCATAGTGTCAGAGTGACCCTTGCAAACTGCTTCTGTTGCTCTTTCTTCCCTCCTTCCTCCCTCCCTCCTTCCCTTCCTTCCTTTTCTTTAAAAAAAAAATATTTTTATTGATTTCAGAGAGGAAGAGAGAGGGAGAGAGAAATAGAAACATCAATGATGAGAATCATTGATTGGCTGCCTCCTGCATGCCCTGCACTGGGGATCGAGCCCACACCCGGGCATGTGCCCTGACCAGGAATTGAACTGTGACCTCCTGGTTCATGGTTGGCATTGAGCCACTGAGCTACACTGGCCGGGCACTTCTGTTGCCTTTTCTATGACAGTTCCTCTGCTGGAGTCTTCAGATTGGAAGGAGCCTTAGTGATCTAGTCAGATAAGGAAACAGGTCCAGAGAAGGTAGTTAAGGTCAGATGGAGACCAATGTTGTCTATAAGGGCCCTAGTGAAAAAAAGGACTCCTCGTGAGGAAAACAAGATGGCCCTTCTTAGCCTTTCTCAGTGGTGGAGCCCTGTGAGACTGTTTCCGTTTGAATGGCAGAAACGGACACCTCATCATTCTGAAAAGAAATGACAGATACCCCCCGAGTCAAGCTGCTGAGCTCATGCAGTTAAGACAAAAGTGATTTAC
>NW_005871071.1:1339567-1348097 GCF_000147115.1 Myotis lucifugus | reverse complement strand
AACTCAAACTCAACTCTGTTCACTACCGCCTCCGCGCACCCCCCCCCCCCCTGCCCCCAATCCTAAGTTAAAAAACAAAAACAAAAACCGCAGGGGCCACCCCAGATGCAGTCATACTCGCCTCCTTTGTTTTGAGGGAAATAGATATTTTGCCGATTTTGCCTTCAGTGTGGAGCTAGGGAAGTTCTGATGCAGGTAATCTTTAGAGAATTAAGACAGAATGTTCAGTATATCTTCTAAATCTCACTCAACAAAGGGCAGTTTTAACTCTGTGAAGAAAGCAGGAGTAGGTTCAACAGTTATTTGCTTACTTGTGATTCCAGATGCTATACACTTACGCTCTCGTGCATGTGCTGATTAAGTGCTCTCAGTAGGCCAGAGCCCTCGAGATGTCCCAGCACATCCTGGTCGGGTGGAGGGATGTACTGGGCGGTGGCATCTCGAAAGATAGCAGCCAGGAAACGCAGCCTGTCAGTCTTTCTGACTCTCAAACCTGTGTTTTTTTCTGGGATTATTTGATTTGATTCTCATAACAGCTCTAGGTTGGTTTTAAAATTATTTCAGTGTTGCAAATTATTAAGACACTGAGGCACGGAGAGATTATATTTTTAAGACTTTTTTTTGGAGAGATTTCGAATGTTCTGGAGTATAGTGCACCGTCTGTAGCCTAATCCTGACCCTAACTCTAACCCTAACCCTGACCCATGGGACGGTGTTCCCTTGTGCTTTCACTCACAGTTTCATTTCACAGTCGTCTTTTCACTCAGTTTCCACCAAAACCAGACTAGGGTTTTCACCAGGGGAGGTTTTCATGGAAATGCCAGGTGATCCCATCAGCCACCAAGAGAGGAACACGTATCTGAAAGTTTTCCCGCTGGTCTTCCTAAACGAGTCTAACCTATTGGGTCCCCTGACCCTCCCAAGACCATCGTTGGGGCTTTCCCAACTTTCCTGTGAAAATCTCCCCCAAGCAATAGGATTGTTTCATGGAGTTTGTCACTTACCCTCATGTACTCCCTGAAGGAAGTAACCCCATGGTGTAGTCTTCCTAAGACTGTGCTTTCAACCTTCTCCAGAAGGGTAGGAAGTTGAGAACAAAACAGCCTCGGGCTTCACCAAATCGGTCCACACAGATGTTTCAGTAATGCCTCGTGTGTGCGGAGGTGGCTGGTCCCTCCCGGGAGATTCCAGAGAAGTGGAAAACCAGGCCCATCCCTGTGAATCAAACTCTCTTGTCTGTTGCAGCCTTGAAAGCTGTTAGCTCAGTGCCACCTTGTGGATGAAAAGAGCACTGTCAGTTATGACCACTGATTTTTCTTCTAGAGAACAATGATTTTCACCTCACTGGCATGTTTATATTATTAGATTTTGTGCATGCAGGTTGCTTTGGAGGGTCATTATTTTTGTTTTCATTTCCCCCTAATTTTAAACCTCTATTGAAATGATGCTGATCCCGGTGGGCAAGCATTTATCCGCTAGAAGAGCACAGTGGCTTTCTGATCGTGACCAAAGGGGAAAAATACCTCTTGCATTGCAACCAGTAATACATCCCTACAGATATGTGAATATTTAGTGCAAGAGTTTTACAAAACATTATTTGCTTGTACTCTACTCTGAGTATTCTATATAATAAAAGGCTAATATGCAAATTGTCCCCTTGACCAGGAATTTGACCGGGAGTTCGACCAGGGGGCGGGGCCGGCCAGCCAACCTCCCGGGTCCCCTCCCCACAGCCAGCCTGGCCCAATAGGCCCCAATTGGGGCGGGCCAGCCAGACCCTACCCGTGCACGAATTCGTGCACTGGGCCTCTAGTTCTTTTATATTTATTTTTAAAATTCTGGTCAACATCTATATTAAATTTATAACCCAATGTGTTGCTACCTGTAGCTGGAAAAGCCCCCCCCCCTTTTTTTTTATAGAAGAGGAAACTGAGGCCCCAAGGGCAGTGGCACTCACTCAGGCCTGCTGACCTCAGTAGTGGGGTCCCCCTGCTCCTTCTCAGGCTCTGCTTGCACACTGTCAAGGGCTCTGTGCCCCTGACGTGCCCCAGCTGAGCAACCCCTTCTCATTGTAGATGCGCCTGATGGAGGAAGAGTTGCGGGACTACCAGAGAGCTCAGGATGAGGCGCTCACGAAGAAGCAGCTCCTGGAGCAGATGCTGAAGGACCTGGAGTACGAGCTGGAGGCCAAGAGTCACCTCAAAGATGACCGCGGCAGGCTTGTCAAGCAGATGGAGGTCTGTGGGCCACCTGGGCAGCCAGGACCTGCGGAGAGCGGGAGGGGGACTCGAGGGAAGCAGCCTGCTTTTTATTCTCTCAACCAGCCAGATGTTAGGAAGGCTGTTTCTTATCTTTTGTATGTGCCCTGACCGGGAATTGAACCCACAACCTTTTTGGTGACCAGGAGGATGCTCCAACCAACAGCCACCGGCCAGGGAAGGAAAGTCTTTTCTTGACCTGGCGAAGCATAGTTCATAGACTCATAGGGCATCAGAGCTGGAAGGAGTGATGGAAGTAACAGCCTGGTGTCCTCATTGCCTTGGAGGGGAAGCAAAACAGAACCCCCAAGAGGCTAGGTGCTTTCACACAAGGGCACATAGACAGTTCGTTTTCTGTGTGCTGCGTTGGGCTGTGCTGTCGACTACAGAGGAGATGAGACTGCTGCAGATCTGGGGAGGGGCCGAGCGGTGCCATGAGGCCAAACTGCCTACATCCTAGGGACACCCCGACCCCATGCTCCGTTCTTGTTTGCCGATTTGGGCCCATTTTCCCTTACAGATGACCCAGCTTGGCCAAAGCTAGCAGCAAACTGGCTCAGTCCACTTTTGGATACACAGTATAAACACAGTCCAAGGCAGTATATCAGAAAGTGCTCAACAGAGTCACCAGCTGGGGGGGATCTGTTCACAAGATGAAAATGCCACACATTAGGAAAGTGAGTCAAGTAATAGAATCTAAATACGAACAGCCCACCAAGAATGGCAGGAAGAAACTTAATATCAGGCCACCTGAACTTATGGAAAAGAGTAATCCTCAAGAATAAAATCAACCCCAAACTAGAAAAACCCTCCATTCCCCCTCCCCCCATACCACATCCCATATCCCAGTGAAATTTGTAGAGGGAGAAAGAGACTTAAACATCCGCCTCAGATCTATGGGAGAAGATAAAATTGTCAAGGTTTTGATGAAGGGCAGAGAGTGCTCAAGGCCACCGAGAGAGCTTAAATTTAAAATCAATGGAATTCCTGATTCAACTTTGCAAATAAATAGAAATAACTTTTAAAACCTCCAGGGGGCTTAGTAGCAGTTCATATCTAGGGGGTGATGTTTCAGCCATTAAAGGTTTTATTAGAAGGGCCCTTTTTAGAGGCTGGGAGAACCTGGTTAGTTTTCTAGGATTGCTCTGTTTTGCTGATGTCCTGGTTCTGATTTCATTAGGGGATGTCATTTTAAGGCAAGCTCCATGCATCCCCGTTAACCAGGAAGTAGTAATTCTAGGGCCCAAACAATTTGGTTGAAAGCAAGCTAAAGCCTCATCAGGCAGTAGACTAAGAGCCTTTGGTGTAAGGACCCTGGGCCTGGCCCCCTGAGTGCTCGGCTGGGTTCTGTACAGAGCAAGTGCTAGGCAGGAAGAGAGCCCTGAGAAGAGGTGCTTTCAGCTAAACATTGGGTTGTCAGGTCACCCCTTCTAGAATATTCTGACTTAAAAAAAAGAGCACTGACTTTTGCTAAGTCAAGGTCTGCAAGCAGTGGCATAGCTAAGCTTCCTTTGCCCCTCTGTGATATTTTAGGTATTTCTCTGTTAATTACAAAATGAATGGCTCTCAAGGGCACATCCTGAGAGGCACCCTGGAGGGGTATTTCCTCCCCTAAGAGCCAGCTGGCATGCTGTCTTGTGGTGATAATATCTTGCCTCTTCCTTCACTAGCATTTCAGCTAATCCTCAGGACTCAAGAGCTCTCTCAACAAGGAGCATTTTCAGTAAACTCAGAAATCAGGTGGTAGGTAGTCTTATGTAAATGTGGCCCTTGTGGGTCTGGTTTCCCAACTTGAGTGAAACTGGCCTTGGAGGAGTCGGCACCACTGAACAAATAGAAGGTTTGGTGCAGGATTCAGCTGTAGGTCCTGAGTTGGGCTTTGAGACTCTTGGCTAGTGGGAGAGAGCTGTCCAGGATCCCTACAGATTTCCGTCAGTAACAGGGAAGGCATGCATACACATTTAGTCATTCACACAGATTCTGTGACTTTTTTTTTTTTTTGGCCACTTAGAGAGGCACCCATAGCTTGCCAGTCAACTTAGATGATGGCAGAGACAATATTTATGTGCAGATGCCTCAGACTCTCGTGTTTAAAAACTCTCAATGCTGGTTGCTTTTTTGTGTGTGTATGTGTGCGTGGCTCTGAGTTAACCCAGACATATGACAAATTGGCTGGTGGTAGTAGAAACACATGCACAAAGCCCACATCCCCAATCTAGGTGAGGAGGTTTATGTTAAAAACCTTCTTTTTTGTACACAAAGATACTTTGCAGTTCTTTTCTCTTAATGCTCAATGATGTTCCATTAGGAGCCAGCGAGGAAGGCAGAAATTACCCTTCTTCTGTGACGGTTCGTTTGGCAGAATGGGCCATACTGTCTTTATGTTACTCTGATGCAAATTTGGGACCGCAGAGCGCCACGTGAGGTTCCTTGGAAGCAAGAGGCAGGTGCAGAAAGGCTGTTATAGACGGACTCCTGCAAGGCTCTTGGAAACCCTGAGCAGGAGGAAGGCAAAACATTGTCTTGAGCGTGGAGTATTTAGAGGAATTTGCCTTGGATGATATCTCATTTCCCACAGTAACTTAGATGCCTTAAGGTAGATCTTAGCGGTTATTGGTCCATAAGGAGGAAAAAGACTTGAAAGAGATGCACTTAAATATCCTCAGTGCTTATGTCAGGGTCTGGGTGACATTTTTCTCTTTAATGTGTTTTCTAAATGCACAATTACATTTTCCAATATGAAACCAATAAAACCCAGATTTAAAATCCCTGCTTGGCCAGTATGAGAAATAGACCCTTTTTTCCCCAAGCCCTAAGGACGCTCAGCTCTCAGATGTGCCCCGGGTGGGTGGGGGGGGTTCCTTCCACAGGGCTGTCCTTGCTCCTGACCCAGGTAGGGTAAGTCAGCGGGCTGTGTTTGTGTCTTCTTTCTTAGGACAAGGTGTCTCAACTGGAGCTGGAGCTGGAAGAAGAAAGAAGTAACTCGGACTTGCTGTCTGAGAGGATCACTCGGAGCAGGGAACAGGTACTGCACATAGAGGGATGATGAGGGGGTTGTCCCCTCTGGAAAAGGAAATGCGAGAGGTTAAACCTGAGGATTCAGCTGGAGGAGGGAAGAAGGCTCATGCCTGTGGAAATGGTGGAAGAGTGCTTAGTCGGCACCATAGGAAGCTACGAGGAGGAAGGTGTCATATATAACGGAAGGCGGAAAGCGGAAGTTTCCCGAGTGGTTGTGGATAACAGCCTATTAGCCATCACAGGCACAGTGCTTTCAGAGCCGAAGCTCTAAGAATCATTAGTTCAACGAGCAATTGTGGGAGATTCGGTAGCTAGCACTACGGCGTGCAATGGAAAATCAATGATATGATGTAGACTTTTACTTTACTTTGCACGCTAATTAGCAATATATAAACCTATGAGGCGTTCACAGTGCAATAACAGTACCTTCCAAGTGAATGCTTTCTGCAGTTTTGAAAGGAGTTTCGCTTACATATGATCCTTACAGCAACCCCGGGGGCAGCTGGGCACAGTTCCCCCTGTCCTCACACAGTAGGTAATGGAGCTAATTTTCCAAACTACACTTAGTGTAATGGCAAGACTTTTAGATTGTGTTTCCCTTTTTAATTAAGGCAAAGTTCAGAGTGGTTACGTCACATCCTGGAGACGCAGTATCACCTCACTAGAACCTGGTGGCCACGTCCCCACTGCCTGCCCAAAGCCCCTGGGAGAGAACGTGTGTAAACGTTATGATTTTGAGAACTTCTGTTCACTCACCTCAGCCTTTCATTTACGTGATGCCCGAGGATGCCTGGAGGAACCTCTCCTGGGACGTACTTTCAGTGACAGCTGAGTTGTATGCCTTGCTCCTGAGGATGGTGCTGGGGAAACTGGACATAGATGTTTAGAAAACTCTCCACCTCTTGATTTGCCCTGGGCACGGTCTTAGTTAAACAAGGCCAGCAACACCTAAAAGCCTCGGGTGATGCTGAGTAAAATTTAGGAAATTATCTGTATAAAGGATTGACGTTAAAAAATCTGAAATGCAAATTAATTTTTGCAAAATCTTCCTTCTCCAAAGAAGCACTTTCCTCTGATCTCTCTTACACCTTTTCACGTTCACCACCTTCCCCCGTCTCAGGGTGACCAAGAGCTGTGGTTCCGATGCTGGGGGACAGTGCCATTCTGAGCTGGTAGCCTCTACTCAAGGCTGGAGGGGACTCACTGGCTTCTTTTCCATCTGCCATTGTTTCCCTGTTGACAGGTTCTTTGCAAACCAGCAAGGTGGTCACACTGGGCTGCTCCTGAGGGTGACGCAAGTTCCAACCGTAGGCTCCATCCCCCTCCCCACCGAGCTCAGCTTCTCTGGCAAGTTCCAGTGCTGTGGTAGCGGCCTTCCCCTGGGGGATGGCCTCCCTCCAGCGGAGCTGCAGAGTTTAGAGAAAGACCTTCATGAAAACCTAAAGGCCAGATGGAGAGCCCAACCGTGACCTTTGCGCCCTCATAGGCTCTTAGAAAAATTTTATAAATTTTCTCACTGGTAGAAAAGCTGTTGTGTTACCCATCCTGGCTAAGTAGCCACATTACCACAGGGCATTTCGGGATCTGCTAAGCATTTATGAGAGAAGAAGTGGCCATAACTTTGTTTTGCAAATGCTTCTTGTGAGCTATGCAAGGAGGAATGGTGGGAAAGCATGCCATCCTGTCAGTAACCAGGCAGTTAGAACAGACTTCCAGGCCCATGGCTTACACCCAAAACAAAACCAGACAGACTGACCCAGAAGGAGGTTGCCTCCCTTGGTTCAGCTGATGGCCCCGCCCTCAGAAATCAACCCCAGGAGCAGTTTGCTTTTGGCGCCTTGTCACTCCTCTCCGAGGGGCCCTGGGGGGCAGAACTCCTCTCCATGACGTGGTCATGGTTGAAAATATTTTCACTGAGCCAAGAACTTGAAGTAAGCCCAGGGAGGATGTTACGGGAACTAACTTGGCCTACTGGGAAGAGCACTGGGCTGCTCAGTATTTGTCAGGAGATTTCTGGAGGTTGTTCTAATTTCTAACATTGAAATGCTGTGAGAAGGTCTTCTAAAACCCAAAGTGTCCGAGTCACCCTTTAACTCTCTCATTCCCTCCCTGTAGCTGAGTTATATGCCCGAAGAGATGAGTTTCACAGTCTCTAGCCGCTTTGCCCTATTAGCTCTCTTTCCTCTTCTATTTCTCTGTTCTTCCTGACTCTCTGAGGTAGGGAGGGCAAAGCCTGGTGTCTGTTGTATTAGTAAGTGGAGAAATGGAGCATCATGTTCAAATTGAGGTAGGACTTGCTAAAACAACAGCTAAGCAAACCCCTGAGATAAAGTGATGTCTCCTGCCTCGGTGCCCAGGGCCTCTCTTCCGGCCAGTGTCGCCCCGGGTTTGTGAGGAAGGGCAGAAATGGGTGGGCCAAGTACCCGCCTCACAGGAAAGTGTTCCATTCTTTGTCAAAGTCAAAGTGAGACTTATGTCTTGCCCCTGAAAGTAAAAGCTCTGAGGAGAGGGGCCTGGGTGTAGGCAGTTGGGCCCTAATTTTGAAGCTGTTTCAGTCCACTTAGGTTAACCTTTAGGGCCGTGTGCCTGAGCCTTCCTGCCAGAGTCAGAGAAACGGGAGACGTCCAGACCTAAGGCCCCTTCTCCTCAGATGCTGACCTGGGACACCTGAACAGGAGATGTGTTGTTATCGCCAACCTGGTTTTGATCATCGAAGCTGAACCCTCAGCAAACTCTAGGCACTGAAGAGGGAAGGCGTGGGGAATTTTATTTTTTTGGATGTTCTTTCTTTAAATTTAAAAGTTTATGGCTCTTCTTAAACTCTACATTCTCAAAAGCTCCTCCTCTGACTCTTTACTTCCCCCAAATACCTCCCATTCCTTTTCCTAGTCTTAGTGATAGGGCTCAGGTGAAAAGGCTAGAAAGAAAGGGTTTCCAGTAATATTAGCAAACGGCCAGCCTCTTTCACAGAATCTTAGATCTGGCAAGGACTTTGGTGTTCATCCTGCCAAACTTCTTGTGCAAGACAGGAGAGATCTGAGGCCCCACGCCACCATGATCTGGCCAGTTAGTTACAGAGTGGTCTGTCTGAGGTCTCTGGACTCCCAAGACAGTGTTCCATCTAACCGTGTCTAAAATATGATAGACACCTTCTGTGTGAATGGCATTGCAGTAAATGAAATAGACACCTACTATGTGCGTGGCATTGCAGTAAATTAGACACCTACTGTGTGCTCGGCATTGCAGCAATGTGA
>NW_005871071.1:1291211-1339369 GCF_000147115.1 Myotis lucifugus | reverse complement strand
GGGTTCAGGCAGCTAATGAGGGAAAGACCATCATAACAAGACTGTGGAAGAGTTCTTAGAGGAAGGTGGACCCGGGGTTATCTTTGAAGAAAGGGTATGATTCAGACAAACTAAGAGGAGTGGGAAAGGAATCCTAGAAAGAACGAATGGTGTGAACCAGGGCTGGGAGGTAGGAGCAGGAATAGATGGCTATGGCTTGATCAGGGTTCTGGTTTCCTCACAGGATTAATAGGACCAGTAGGTTGAGAGTTTTGGATGGACTCTATCCTGACAGCACTGGGGAGCCACCAAAGGTTATTGAACAGAACAGTGCAGCGTTCACAGGGATCTGGGAGTCATGTGGCCGGGGTGGGAGTAGGACAGGAAGGGAGACCTGGAGGGGCCTCACCTGGGCTGTTCTGAGGGACAGAGGACAGGAAAGGCAGCGTGAGATCAAACATCCTATCCTTTCCACGTTGTCCCCCTCTTTCTCCTGTATGCATCTGGTGCTCAATCAATGCTGGCCACATTATTTCTGAATTTCCAGCCTTTCTAAGGCCATTGTTTCCTGTATGTGCTTAGGATATCATTGTTCAAACTGATGCATTCAGGGAATCCTAACTGAGAGACAAGTTTTTCAAACCTTTGCATGTTCAGGTTTTGTTTTGAAATCTGACTAGCATGAAGGAGAGGGATGGGTTTGGATTTGGTGAAATGATTTCTTTTACAAAACAAAGATGAGTGTTTGTTTTCTCACCCAAATACAGTTTCACCTAATACAGGGGGGCGGTTTCTGATTGACTTAACTTTGAAGGAAAATTCAATTAAATAGAGGTGTTTTTTTGGCTTTGCTCGGTTTAAATCTAGAGAATCCTTTTTTTCTCTTCTTCCTCCAAAGCCATTTTTGACAGTTACCACCTTACTGAGGATTCCCCAGGTGCTGGGTGCTGTGCCTGGGCCTTGCGTTGGCTTTCAAACGCCAGAGAGGCCAAGGCACTACCTAGGGCAATGGTTCTCAACCTGTGGGTCGCGACCCCTTTGGCGGTCGAACGACCCTTTCACAGGGGTCGCCTAAGACCATCCTGCATATCAGATATTTACATTACGATTCATAACAGTAGCAACATTACAGTTATGAAGTAGCAACGAAAATAATTTTATGGTTGGGTCACAACATGAGGAACTGTATTTAAAGGGCCAGAAGGTTGAGAACCACTGACCTAGGGTCACACAGCGTGTAAGAGGCGGAGCCAAGGTTTGACTCCAAAGTCGACTGCCTCCCACCTGTTCCCATCATCCCAGCACCAGACTGTAAGAGTAACCTCCCCCAATACATTTGGGGTCTCTGTTCCCAAGTTAAAAATCATGCCATGCGGTCTCTTAATATGGCTGAAGATTTACGTTCACCTGTTCCTCTCCTCTCTCCTCATGAGTCCAGGACCCAGATGGCAAAAAGAGGCCCTGCTTGGTGTGTTTTAAATGAGTTCGCTGTTCTAGCTCCTGGGCACTGCTCTGTCATCGCTGTGGCTGAGTGCACACAGGTAGCAGTGAGCTGGGCCTGAATGGAGAGACGTTTGCTTGGCGGAGAAGCAAAGATGACCCAGCCCAGTGGGAAGATGACTCTTCCCACCCAGGCAGCTGGCAGGCAGGATGAAATAGACCAACTTGGGAGCTTCCAGGGGCTACTCGGTTGCCTTGGCAAAGTCTCGGGCTTCTGCAGTCACCTCAAGGAACTGCTCCCCAGTGCCGGCCCCCACCTGCTCCTTGGTCTGCACCAGGGGTGCAGCCACCAGGGTAGGGGACTGGGAAATATAGGGGTCCATCCAGGCAGTCAGTGAGTGAGAGATCAAAACGGGATTTCTTTCTTTCTTTTCATTAAAATAATCCTATTCCCAGAACTGCCTCCTATGATACCAGCTGTTCAAAACCCTAATGTTTACAGTTGGTTTTGGGTTAATGGTCATTTTCCTTTCTGGTGACTGAGTATCATTTTAATGCCAGCGAGGAGTGCAGGCTCACCAGCCTTTCCCGCCCAATGGTACACACAGGTGATGGGGTTAAATATTGTTATTAGCAATCCTAAGTACCTCTGGCTTTTCATTAACCCAGAAGGCAGCTGCTTCTAATCCCGAGAGCTGGCTCAGGTCACGGGTGCCTCCGCCCTAAAACCCATTGGCATGCGATGCTGTTATTCTGATCCCAGTGCTCAGGGTGCAGCATTCGCGCAGCCCAGCTGTGGTGAACGGCTGCCTCCAGCTCCCGTTCCGGTTTTAATTTGACGGGAAAGTTTTCACTTGGTCTATTTAATATAGCTGATGGGTAAACAGCACGTGAAGCGCTGAGCTTATGTAAACCTGTTTTCCCAGCCTCAGAGTCACTTCCCTGTTCCAAAGGAGGAAACTGGCGCGGCCAGAGGCTGCTGTTGTCTTGCGTGTGGGCTCGGGAGATTTGGAATATCCCAGTTCCTCGGGCCACTCCTGGGGGCCCCGGGATCTGGCGTACGGTCCAGCCCATCCTCGGGAACATCACATGACGTGCCTTGTACGAGGCTCCGCATGGCAGGTTTATTTTAGGATTTAGTGTCGGGCTGTCCTTTGTGAAGAGTTGCAGGAAGCCTATCACGTTTGCCAAAAACCTGGGTTTCCAAAAGCCTCAAGAGAAATGGGCCGCCTGGTTCTAGTAACTGTTAGGTTTTATGGCTACACATGTGTTCCTTCCTCTTCTACACTCTGATCTACCTGATACTTCCATTTTAATAGCCATCTTTGAGGGGCTGAGCGGAGAGAAGTATTTATTGTTTGTTTTGTGTTTTTCTTTGGAGAGGCACCCTCTGCCTGGGGCTCTCCAGGGGGGTCTGGAACCCGTGGAGGCCCCCCTGATGCTGCTCCCCAGGCTCCTCTCCCCCGGAGGCCCGCTTCCTGGCGGGTCCAGAGCTTTCAGTTCAGGCCACTGGGGGAGCAAGACCTGGTCAGTGGTTTGACTTCGCAGGGTTTTCCCTGAACCCCGCCCAGGCCCAGTGCTGTGTGTCTGCTTGGCGATCCTTGAGTCCCTCCTCATAGACATGGCTTTCTCTTGGGCTCCAAAGTCCTCGCAGAGCTCCCCCTCTTTGTAGGGGCTGCTTTTCCTGAGAGCCCTGGGCCTACAGGTTTGCTGAGAGGGAGAAAAGGAACGTAGGACTTTCAACCAGAAAGCCTGGACTAGAATCCCAGATTAGAACTCCACCGATTCTGAGTCGTCCACCTGGAAGTGGGGGTGACCGCATCCGCCTCAGAGAGTGCGGGAGGATTAATGGGCTCCCAGCAGGCACTCCCAGTCGCTCAGCGCCTGTCTCAGGGCCTCTTCCCTTTCCGTCCTTCCCTCCTCTGTCCTGGCCCTCGGGCTGGAGCACAGCTGCGGCAGTCACCCGACCCCCAAAAGCAGATGCTGTACAGCTGCAATGAGACCCTTGCCTCTGCGCTGCCGGTCTTTTATGGTCTCTTGGCGTTTTGTGGCCTCACATCCCACAGCAATGAAATTTCTAAATTTCGTTCTCTCTCTACAGGCCTCCAGTTCTTCCTTACCCTTCACTTTTGGGAAAATAACCTCCCTCTCCCTTCTTCCCTCCTCTTCCCCTCCCTCCTTCCCTCTCTCCCTCCCTCTGAGCCAGAGGAGCCTGCCCCCTCCATCCCCCCAGCTCTGAGTGCAGGGCATCTCCCCTGCCACCCCCTCTGTGCCCTCTGGTTGAGGCTGTCATCTTGTCCCGCCTCGGGGGTTCCAGAGGGGAGGGGCCTCCCCACCTCTGCAGCCTGGTTCCCTCTGTGCCGAGCCTCCCAGAGCGAACTTCTTGCCCAGCCAGATGCTTTCCCGCTCCTTCTGCCTGACCTACCTCAGTCCTCACCCCTCTCCGCTTTTGGGACGGGTCCGTGTCCTGCTTTTCTCTGTCTCCCCTAATGGGGTGGAGTGGGGAGGGCTCCCCAGGCAGGGCTCTGGATCCCCCTCCTTCTTCATGCGTCTCCTTGGTGAGCTCATCTGTCCTGTGGCTTCATGTGGCGCCACCCAGTCTCCACACCTGCACCTGCAGCCGCTCCTGGACCCTCGGGGTGAAGGGGACAGTAACTTACCTCCTTCCTGGGAGCTGGGTTAAATGAGTAACTGTCACACTGCTCTAGACTTACTTTAGTAGGTGCAGTAGAGGTGTTCGCTGCTGCCACCTGTGTGTGGGCCCCGAGTGACTGCCCCTGTCTGCCTCCCCCTGATCTCTTAACCTGTGCCCTGATGCCGCATGACAACTTGGTCCTTCCAACTCTCCCAGCAGCCCCTCCTCTCTCTGACCTCCTGCTCCTTCTCATCGGGGTCCCCGTTTGGAAAGCCGCAGTTCCTCTCCTGCCCCCTTCCCCACCCTGCCTGACGCGGACACTCAGTTAGGTCTCAGGTAGGGTCCCTTTCTCTGGAGAATTTGCCTGGCCTCTATGTCTGGCTTGTGGCCACTGCTGTGCACCAGCACCCTGCCCTTCCCATTGCAGTGACACTGACCAGGATGAGCCCGTTTGTCCCCCACGAGGCTGTAATCCGGGTGGGTGCTCTGTCGGTCTCTTTGTCACAGTGTCCCAGGGCCGACAGTACAGTCTGAACAAACAGACGAACCCACCCATCCTTCCAGGCCACCCGGTGCCAGCACACAGTGTGTGCTCACAAACACACTCACCTCTCACCTGGACAGAGCAGGTCTGTTCAGGGGGCCACTCCCAAATGTGTGGAGAGCCTGCGGATGGAGGCGGGGGCCTCTGGCTTCCTCGGAAGGGGAGCTGCCCAGCACCCCAAAACGGGGAGGATGCTAACATGTGCTTTCACGGTTGTAGGCCAGCTCCAAGGGCCTCATAGGCATCCCGTTACGTTTGTTGTTTTAGGAACTTGAAGTCTGCCTCCCAGAGGTGAGATGACCAAGGTCACAACAGGGGAAGGGAAGCTAGGCCGCTGGTCTGGCCTGTTAATTACTTCCCATCGCAGTGAAAGTTTAACCGTGTCCTCAGTGAGGCCCGGCCTGTGCCCAGGGCTGTGAACAGAACATACTCTCCCGAGGAGCACGTCATGGTCCCGTGGCCCAGCCATGCGGACGCCCGCCCTGCGTGGTGTCGTCGGCTGGCTCAGCCACGCTCGGAGTGGGGCTGTGAGCCCACATTCGTTACCGTGACTTTGTGCTCATACAGAAGTTACAGGCATCCTCCGGCACCCCTTCCCACCATGTGACTCCGAGGGCTCTGGGCCAGGAGGAGTGGGAACGGGCCGCAGGTGAGTTTTACCTGCTCTGCCCGCTGACCCCTGGCATGGCTGGCATTGTGCCCTGGTGTGCACAGCCCGGAGGGGACTGCCTGCCTCCCCGAGTCTTGGGTTGTATGTGGCAGCTGTAGTTGAACCATAGGTCTGTTTGAAGCCCTTTCACTGAGTTGGTCGCAGAGGTTCTCAACCTGTGGGTCGCGACCCTTTCACAGGGGTCGCCTAAGACCATCGGAAAACACATATATAATTACATATTATTTTTGTGATTAATCACTATGCTTTAATTATGTTCAATTTGTAACAATGAAATTGGGGGTCACCACAACATGAGGAACTGCATTAAAGGGTCGCGGCATTAGGAAGGTTGAGAACCACTGGGAGAAAGCAGGTGGCCTGGTGGGCAGTGAGCAGTGGGTCTGGCCCAGGTCCTAGTCCTGTTTCCTCCAGCATGTGTGTAACTGCCCTGGGCCTCCCTGTCCTCTGCTGGAATGTTCTGGGCCCCTATGACATAAAAGTCTGCCGGGAAGAAATGCAAAAATGTGAGCGTTATATTATTTTTACTTTTTGGACCATAAGGGTACCCTGTCACTCGTGGGTAGAGTCCCAGCTTCCCCCTTGTGCTCTCAGAGGCCTTGATGTCCAGGCCCTGCCCATTGCCTGTCTCATTCCTTATTGCTCCCTGTCGCCCGCTCTGGGCCAGCCACACCACACTGGTCGGGACAGGGTAGATGGGAGCAGGTGCAAGCTAGGCCCCGTGTGGTGGTGTCTCCTCGAACTATTTCTAGGACCCTCAGGTCTTGTCTCCAGGTGGGGACAGGGTGAGCTCATCTTTTACTCACCAGGGAGCCTGTCCCGGTGGTGAAAATCCAACTGGAGGCCAGGCTGTTATAAATGCTCCCCAGGCCGCAGGGACCCCTGCATGTACACCTCCTACCCAGGCTGGACCCCAACCTTAAGAAGGAAGGCACAGTCTTATTTCCTGGTTCCTCTGGACAGTGCTGGGAGCAGGTCTGGGGCCCCGCCTCTGGTGGACAGCCCTGGGAGCGGGTCTGGGGCCCCGCCTCTGGTGGACAGTCCTGGGAGCGGGTCTGGGGCCCCGCCTCTGGTGGACAGTCCTGGGAACAGGTCTGGGGCCCCGCCTCTGGTGGACAGCCCTGGGAGCAGGTCTGGGGCCCCGCCTCTGATGGACAGACCTGGAAGCAGGTCTGGGGCCCCGCCTCTGGTGGACAGCCCTGGGAGCAGGTCTGGGGCCCCGCCTCTGGTGGACAGCCCTGGGAGCAGGTCTGGGGCCCCGCCTCTGGTGGACAGCCCTGGGAGCAGGTCTGGGGCCCCGCCTCTGATGGACAGTGCTGGGAGCAGGTCTGGGGCCCCGCCTCTGGTGGACAGACCTGGGAGCGGGTCTGGGGCCCCGCCTCTGGTGGACAGCCCTGGGAGCAGGTCTGGGGCCCCGCCTCTGATGGACAGTGCTGGGAGCAGGTCTGGAGCCGCTGCCTATGACACTCTGTGCATTGCCGCCAAAGCCGCCTGGAGATGAGAAACAGAGGTGCGGAATGTCGGGGCAGACGACTGGATTTCTTGATGCTGCCCGGCGAGGCTCCTTTCCTGTTAATATAGAAGAAATCCTAAGTAACACGTGGCCTTTGCCAGCTCACCTGGAGCTGCCCTGTGTTCTTGCCGACTTCTGTTTCTGGCATAAGAAGGGGGAAATCTCACAGCGTTTGCGTGTGCTAACTGTGGAAGCCTTTCTGTGGTTGGAACTTGTAAAACAGCAGTCGGGGCTCCGGGAACACCAGCTCCGCCTACTACCAGTTGTGTAGTTTTCGGGCAAGTTGGTGACTGACTTGTCCCAGTTTGCCTGGGACTGTCCCAGCTTTAGCCTTGAAAGTCCTGTGTCCTGAGCACCTCTTGGTCCTGGGCAAGCCGGGATGGTTGGTCACGGTACAACTTGGATCGTGGATGTAATAGGATAGTGCGTGTGGAGTGCTCGGCAGGTGCCTCCGTTTTTAGAGCTGCTGTCATAAAGGGCCCAGAACCACAAAAGTTTATTGTCTCGGTTCTGGAGGCCGAGGTCTGAAATCACAGTGTCCGCAGGGCCGTGCTCCCTCTGGACCCCTGCTGGCCGCTTCCTGGCTTCCGGGAGTTTGCTGGCAGTCTCTGCTGTTCCCGGACGTGTTGATGCCTCATTGTAATCCGCCGTCTTCACATGGCGCTCTTCCTGCACCCCTGTCCCGGCCTCCCAATTTCCCCTTTCATAGGGCCCATCATATTGGCTTAGGGCCCACTTCATTTTTACTTGGTTTCCTCTGTAAAGACCCTGTTTGAAAGGAAGTCACATCTGCGGCACCGAGGGTGGCGGTCAGGACTTCAGTGTATCTTTTGGGGGACACAGTTTGACTCACAGCAGCAGGGTCAGCTATGGACTATCATTGCTATTTGTATTGTTATCTTCGCAATTGTCGAGAAACAAGAACATGGAAGACACAGCTCCTGCACCCAGGAAGGGAAAAGGCGGGAGTCCCCGCAATGTCACAGAGAGGAGCTGGCTGGTGATTGGAATTCCGTGTCTGAGCCATTTCAGTGCAAAGGCTCTGGCACAACCCCTCTAACCCCGGCTTTTGCTGTTTGGTGTAGATGGAGCAGATGAGGAACGAGCTGCTTCAGGAGAGAGCTGTGAGGCAAGACTTGGAGTGTGACAAGATTTCCCTGGAGAGACAGGTGAGGGCAGCTGGCCCCCTGAGCCCTCCCCACCCCTCCTTTGCACAGCATGCAGAGATGACGGGGCCAACCTTGCCCAAGAGAGGTATTTCTAAAACCATCTCCAGCGAGAATTTTCTCATAATATTAAATGTGCTTGGAAGTTTACAGCTGGGGGAGGTGGCATTGCAAGTGTTTTCTAGTTGCTAAAATGGGCTAAATTCTAATGGAAAGGGAAAAATAAAGAACTAGTGTTATCAAACACGAGTTGCTAACCAAGCTTACTTACTCATTATTTCTTTCACATGCTGTTCATGTAAGTTCTTCACTGAAAATGATGTGTGATATTGGGGAAGGGGCCTATTTCTCCTGCCAATAGGTTTATGAGAGGCCAAGGTCATTTGTCTGATAAGAGTCCTAGGCCATGGCAAAGATTTCACTCAGGCTTATATGCGAATGGGATAGAATCTCTCCTTTTGGCCTGACAGGGCTGGGGTGCCAAGCCATTCCCTGGAAACATCCCTGGTTCCCCAGGTCCCCCGGGTCACCCGTCCTGGTGGGGGAAGCAGGCTCATCGCGGTCACTGACCGAACGCTGGCTCCACCTGTGATCTGCTCTGCAGAGTGTGAGGTGGACACACAGCCCCTCACTGTCTCCCTGTCTGATTCCAGAACAAGGACTTAAAGAGCCGGATTATGCACCTGGAAGGTTCCTACCGGTCCAGCAAAGAGGGGCTGGTGGTGCAGTTGGAGGCCAGGATCGCGGAGCTGGAGGACCGGCTGGAGAGCGAGGAGAGGTGAGCCTGCCCAGCCGTGGTGCGAGGCCTGGCGGGCGGTGGGCATCGCATTGCATCTTCCCCGAGGCCTTCATGTGAGGAGGGCAGAGCAAGTACAGCCTTGCTGTTATTATTCCCACTTGACAGATGAGAAACAGACCCATCCAAGGAAGTACTTAGGAAAGGTAGCCTGGCTGAATATTGGTCTAAAACCCAGGACTCCTGCTCTTCGTCCATAGCATTTCACTGTTGCTTGCTGCTTATTCCCCTCCCCTCCGTGGGACAGGCTGCCTCGTACGAGTTTGAGCCAGATTAGAGGCAAGGGGGCTGGCTCTGCCCTGAGGGCCAGTGTATTCACTCCGCTTAGCAGAGGCCGAGCGGCCATCTGTCAGAGCTGGCAGGTCGCCCCACAGTGGGTGGGAGGAACATGGGATCAGGCGACCACACACCTTTCCAATACCATGATTCTTTGCAGCTAGTTTCCCCGTTGCAGCCCGAGGACCAGCACCAGGTTGAACTTGACCAGCCTCAGTTCTTACTTGTGGCCCCTCTCCTTCTGGGAGGGGTGTGGGTATGACATTTCACATTCTCTATTAGCAGTAGGACTTCCGGAGGCTGGGCTGGAGCAGCCTATAGTCGTCGCCTGGCAGTGACTCTGTCTTACAAAGTGAAGCTCAGGACAGGAAGAAGCCAGGGCAGGTCTAGTCCCAGCTCAGCCCCTCGCTGCCTCTGCAGCCGGGGGCAGGTCACTCCCCTTCTTAAAGGCCCTGTTGCCTCATCGGTCCGATGACCAGCCTTTTCCTCCTGTAGTCGAGTGTCTCTCTGACCTTCAGCCCTGAGTGGACCAGGCATCTCTGGGTGCGGCTCGCCCTCCTGCACAGCCTGGGCCGGGCCTCCTGTGGGGCTGGGCTGAGAGAGCCCTCGGTTTTGCTTCCTCCATCCTTCCAGGGACCGGAACAGCCTCCAGCTCAGCAACCGCCGGCTGGAGCGGAAGGTGAAGGAGCTGGTGATGCAGGTGGACGATGAGCACCTGTCGCTGACTGATCAGAAGGACCAGGTGAGGGACCCTCTGCAAGTTCATTCAGATGAATCTGTATGTCCCAGGCTGGGAAGCAAGAGGGCAGCGAGGCCTCTGTGGGGGGCGAGGGAACTATGGTGGACCGATCCCTGTCTTTCCACTCCACCCCGTCCCCCATTGAATAGGGCCTCTCTGACCTTTAGTGAAGGTCTCAGCCAACTTCAAACCCTGAGCTTGACTTGTAGAAAGCGGATTGGTCTGTCACAGAGGCTTATCTCCACTTTCCCATGAGACTGGTTAGACCCCCCCCTCCCCCGATCTCCTCACCCCCCCCGCCCCTCCCCCGGAAATCATGGTTGCCTAGAGAGGTGGCTGGACCACTGGCCTGTCCACGCTGGGCTCTTCTCCATCCAGCCGGGCTGGTGAGCAGCAGCACTAACCTGCCCTCTCTCCCTACACAGCTGAGCTTGCGCTTGAAAGCAATGAAGCGCCAGGTAGAGGAGGCCGAGGAGGAAATCGACAGGCTTGAAAGCTCTAAGAAGAAGCTGCAGAGGGAGCTGGAGGAGCAGATGGATGTCAATGAGCAGCTGCAGGGGCAGGTCAACAATTTGAAGAAGAACATAAGGTGGGCAAGTGCGGTGACCCCACAGGGACATTTGAAGAGAGCTCAGTGCTTTTAGGGCACCCTCACTCCAATTGCTTCAAGCCAGTTTCTTGTCGCCTTTTGGGGGTCATCCCATCCTACAGGCAAGAGTGTCTGCCCACTTCAGTCTCCCCACGTGCTCAGTAGGATCTCACATGTGTCACATGTGTCATCCCCAGACCAATGCCCCAGTGCCAGTCAGGCAGATACTGTCCCTGTTGTCCATACGGGGAAACTGAGGCTCAGAGCAGGTAACACTAGCTCCCACCGCCACAGAGGGGGCAGCTCCTCGATCAGCCCTTAGCTCTCCTATTTATACGTAACTTTGGGAGAAATAAGGTAAAGTTTTGGTGTGCATCCTCATGAGGACTAGGATATCCCTGGTTGCAGGAGAGAATTGCTTCTGCAGCCCCACTTCTGTGGTCTGAAGGGGACTGGGTGGGGGGTTGCTTTTCCTGCAGGGTCACTGCCTTGGGCATTGGGGTTGGGGGTGGGTTGGGTTCACGCCCCTCCATGGAGTGGAGCCTTTCTCGGAGGCTGACTGTGCTGGTGGCACAGGTAGTTCTTTGATCATGGGCGGAAGATTCCAGCCCCTGGAGAATCCTATCAACAGGGCTTGTCCATCGAGAACTCGGCCCCAGGGCCGGCATTACGGCACAGCATTTGAGGGGGCACCAAAAGTCTCAGTAATCAAGAGAGAGAATATTAAATGCAATATTTTAAAAAATGCAAAAAAACCCTTCGATGGACAAGATATCAAAAATTTAAATTAAGGTGGGATCAATAACGGCACCTGATGAGCCATATTGGAGCTTGAAATGAAAGGGAAACAGTACCACTGACCTTGTCCCAGCCCCGCCCTGCCCAGCCCAGCCCACCCAGCCAGCGGCTTCCATGCTGAGAGCTGGGCCTTGGCTCCCTGATGGTCAAGGTAAATTCACATGCTCCCTGCCACTCAGTGGGGTGAGAGGCAGGAACCCAGCCCCTGCCTCCATCTCCAGATCAGGGTGGGCCCAGCCCAGGGCCGGGACTCATGACCGCTGTCCCCGCAGACTGAAGAAGCTGCCCAGCAAAGTGCTGGACGACATGGACGACGACGACGACCTCAGCACCGACGGGGGGAGCCTCTACGAGGCGCCGCTGAGCTACACCTTCCCCAAGGATGCCGTCAGCCAGCTCTGAGCCCTCTCCGGGCCTGTGGAGGGGGCTCAAGTGGCCGTCCTTCCTCCCAGGGACCCTCAGCCGCCGCAGCAGGAGGCAGGGGACCTTCGCCCGTCCTCTGGTGGCGCCGAGACCTTCGCTGCCTCTTCCCATAACCTGCGATTCCTCCGTGCTCCGCTCGCTCACCTAGGGGTGTGAGCGAACATGGCTCTCCGGTCTTACGGAGCGATTGCAGGGTAAAGGCTGAGCCGCCCGAGGCCCGGCAGCCACCGCCCGCTGGGTGCTTTGGAAATATAATTCGTCAGCCCAAGTCCTCTCTGCTCCTCTGTCTGCATTGCTGCTCCTGCCCCCTGCCCTCCCCCGCCAGGAGGAAGGGTCCAAATGCTCGTCACTGTTTAACAGCCGCTGTGCACATGGGAAGTGGTGCGCAGGCTGTACATATTTTAAAGAACTTCTCATGGCCACTGCTGTTCCGTTTCGGACTGTGACAGAGGCTTCCTGGGGGCCTGTCTGTCAGGTTCACACGTCTGTATTGAGTATTACTTTTTAAATGTGAAGTTACTAGGTTTTAAATATTGAGGAGCAGAGGCAAGAGAGAGAAGGTAGAACAAAGACCACGTGGAGATTAGAGCTGGAGAAAAAGAATCGGCCTGGCGTTAAGGGACAGTGAACCCCGAGGAGAGAAGCTCAGGTGGTCTCGGAGCACAGCTTGCTGACGGAGGAGAGAGGCAGAGGGCCACTTGTATCCATGGCCTTGGTGGTTCATTTTATCTGGAATCTTGTAATTTCTGAACCGTGCTGAGAACAGTGCCCAGGCACCACTTGCGACTTCTTGGGAAACTTGCAAGTAGGGCTTTTGACGGGTGATGTGGTTTCCGGAACTTGGGGCCGTCCTGTCATTTCTTATTGGTCCTCTCCTCCCTCCGACAGCGGGCCTCTGACCTGGGCTCTCCCGTCCTTGGGCAGGGTGGTTGCTGGATGGGGAAGAGGAGGATATGGGGTCAAGGCTCATGGACTTAGGGGCGAGGAAGAGGCAGGAGGTATCCAGTGAGGTCACAAGGAAAGGGAGAAGGGAGGAGAGATAAGCAGGTGTGTGCGGGTTTGGGGGGGGGGAGGAGGAAGTCCTTGAAAGCTGGGGGATATGTAGACAGGAGGTGGATTGAGCAAGATCTCAGGTTTATGTCAGGAAAGGGAGGAAAGAAGCTGAAATCAGATAGAGGTGTGTCTGTGCAAATGGAAAGGTTCTTTCCAACTTCCTGGGGGCAGAGGGACATCGGCCAGCACCAGGCACGGAGTGACTGCGGACTGCAGTTGGGTGCCGTCTGGGCAATGGGAGGATGCAGGGTGTCCATCACTTCCTCCTGGCCTTCCTGGTGTCTCCTCCCACTGTGACAGTCCCCAGGCACACCCAGAGGCCAGGCCCATCACAGCTGGGCTCCCATCAGTGAGGGCCAGGGAGAGAACCCTGCGAGTCGGAGAGAACCCTGCGAGCCGTGGCCATGGGTGGGGCAGAGATGGCAGTGTTCATCTGCTCAGCAGAGGCCGAGCTCCGTGACGGCTGCCAGGGGGGAGCAGCCTGGTGTAAGGGCATGCGTTAGTGCCACACACACACACACACACACACACACACACACACACACACACGTGAGGCCCCTGGAGCAGGAGCGCCAAGCCTTCCTCACCTCTGGTTTGGGGTGTGGAGAAATTCCTCCCTTTAGCAACTGATTCATTTACAGATAGTTATTGGGCGTCTGTGATGTGTCAAGCATGGTTCTTGGCACTGGGAATAAAACAGTAAGTAAAATGGATCAAAATTCCACTCTTCCTGGAGCACAGTCAGGGGAAAGGGGGTGATAGACAACAGTCATACAAACGGGCACAGAGGCCGAGCCCTCCGTACCCAGCCTGGATCCCGCTGTCCTCACGGGGATGCAACAAGCCTGCAGTTGGTCGACTGTCCCGCTGGAACTCCAGGGTTCCTTCCACCCTCGGCATGTTCCTGATTCCCCCGCTGCTTCCACCATGTTGAGGTATTTGCCAGGAGGCCTGCCTGGTAATGCCTCAGCCCACCGGTAACTGAGGCTGGGAGGTGAGAAAGCTCTGAGGCCCGGGAGCTGTGGGAGCCAGTGAGTGTCAGTCTTGGTTGGTGAGGAAGTCCCTGCCCCTCACTTTCGCCACTTCCTTCTGGTTCCCCTGGGCTGGTGCGAGAATGGAGACCAGAGCTCACCATTCAGAAGACTTGCATCCTTATCTAAAAATGGGCTGTTTTACATGCTACCTGTGCCCTTCACGGTGTTGGAGCCGGCAGTGAGCTGGGTGCGTGCGGGGAGATTGAGGTGGGCAGAGTACTGGCCTGGACGTTGAAAGGGGTGTTTCCAAGTCCCAGTTTATCTTGCCCTGGTGATCCCGACGGGGCACACGCCCACAGAGCCCCAGATTCCCAGAATAAATGAGGACCAGGGCCCAGACCTTTCCAGCTCTGGCATGCTCTCATACTTTGATTTTATTATATACACATGATTTTTGTTGCTTTAAGGACTAACCCTACTCAAGAATATTTTCTTTAGCTAGCTTAAAAACAAAACATTTTATTTAATAAACAAATTTGTGGCCAAATGCAATGCCGAGGAGACAATCATCCTGTATCTTTATAATTGCTTTCCTGCTTCTGAGAGTCATTCGACAACGCCAGTAGGCTCATTCCATTGGGTTTCTGCATTCGTTTGGTTTGATTGCTTAGGTGTGTCATGGGGAAGAGACATTCTTATGCAGCTGCCCTCATGTAAGAACTCCTGGATCAAGCAAGATTGCCTTTCAATAAACGGTCTCACCCGACGGGAATCTCAACTCTCCCATTATTTGGACTTCCTTGTTTTCTCCAGAGCGTGGCTCCCTGTGTGCCAAGAAACAGCCAAAGTGAATGGCTGGAAGCTGCTCCAGGAAGTGAAATACGGTGGCATTCGGGCCGAGAGCAGTTTCTGAAACAGGAGGGTGGGTGTGGGTCAGGGTGACACAGAGAATGAGTGTACCCAGATGCCTGTGATGTGCCGCGAAGTCCAAACTGCCCATTTTCAGCAAACCGAGAAGTGTGTTAACTGAGAATAAAGAGGCGGCTCCTGTTGATTCCTAAACTAAACTTGTTCTCTTGTCATCAGTTTGCATAATATCTCTTTTTTTTTGTTAATCCTCACCTGAGGATATCCTTTTTTTCCATTGAATTTTAGAGAGAGGGGGAGAGAGAGGGAGAGAGAAAAATCAATTTGAGAGAGACAGATTGATTGGTTGCCTCCCACATGCGTGAACCTGCAAACCTTCGGTGTAGGCCAATGCTCTGCCCACTGAGAAACACTGGCTAGAGTTGCACATAATCTCTCTTGACTTATAGCAGGCTGACAGCACCATGATGGTCTCCATTTTATAGGAAACGGAAGTTACTTCTGCATGGAAAGGACCTACACTGCTCATTTTCTGTCCTCAGACCCATTTTCTGCGCTGTCCTCTCGGTGACCGCTGTGATTGGGGTCCACTGATGGGAGCAGGGGAGGTGGGGCATTTCTCGGCTGTCACTCCCTGCTCTGTGCAGTTTCAGGCTGTGGCTCAGTCTGCGGGTTCCCTGATGCCCGCAGCTTCCACCGACGTGGGTGACCACACCTGCTCCACGTGCCTCCAGTTCTCAGGGTGGCCCTGGCTCCCTGCTGCTGCTCCTCTGGTCCCTCAGCAGCCCTGGTGGCTTCTTGAAACTCTGCCTGCCCTGCAGGGCAGCTCTTTAAAAATATACATATGTTTTTATTGATTTGAGAAACACTGATGTGAGAAACACTGCTCGGCTGCCTCCTGCAGGCCCCCGACTGGAGATCAAGCCGGCAACCTGGGCATGTGCCCTGACCGGGAGTCGAACCAGCGACCTTCTGGTGCAGGGGATGATGTTCAGCCCACTGAGCCACGCCGGCCAGGGCTGCAGGGCAGCTCTGCATTCACCATCCGGGCTGCTGCAGGCGGCTGCTGTTTGATGCCCCCAGTCATGTAAGCATCCTGTCCACCTCGCTATCCTATAGCCCTTGACTCTCCTTATTCTGACCAGAGCATCTCAAATACAAGTGAGATTTTCTACTTTTCATATCCTCTCAGCCTTTGCATAATTGTTTAAAAGTCAGGGTTGTTTTTTAAAGTCAGGTGTTTTGAGGTATTTTATCCTTTGCAATAAAAGGTGCTCTTTCTGGCATTATCTACTTTTGAAGCTGTAGGTAGGCCTCTTTCTTTGGCCCCTCTGCCAGGGTCCGGTGGGAGGAGAGTTCTGCGAGGCCACCTCTTCTCGGGAGCCACAGTCAAAGGGAAGACGTCCTTCCAGGCCTGCAGCACCTTCCTCCACACGTTCGGCATTCATTCTTTGACCGTGAGGACAGTTACAGTGATCCTGTCTTTGTTGGGGACAGTCATTAGCCAGATAGTTTTGTGCTCTAAGTTTTCAAATGGTAAGGAAATGACCAGACCGCAAGGTCCTATGGGGGCTGAACAGCCCCAAGTCCAGAAGTTCCAGGCCTTGCAGAGGCATCAGCCTGACCCGGTCCTGCTCTCGGACCTGCAGAACACAGCTGGAAATCATCGCAGGCATCCAAGCGCATGGCCTGAGGCCCGCCGGTCTCCATCTGCAGAGCACAGTTGAGTGTGGTCCCCACGCTGGGTTTATGAAGGCTGGGAAGTGCGCAGTGCGGTTCCAAATGACATTCGCAACAGCACCTCTCCTGTGGGGGGACGTTTGCCAGTTTCCCAGCGTGCGGAGCCTCACTCGGTCTCTCAGCAGATTGTCAACAACTCCTCCGTGACTCCAGAGCTTTACTGGGTAAACCGAATTCAACAGTTTTATGAGAGGCAGAAACTGGCAGATTGGGAACCTGAGGCTTGGGGGGGTTGGAGTTTCCCATAGGCCACATCTGGAGTAAATGGCCAGCCCGTGAGGTGAAACTGCCACCATGGGCCGGGGGCTGCGGCGGATCGAAGGTTGAAGCCACAGTCTAGGACAGGGGTGGGCAAACTTTTTGACTCGAGGGCCACAATGGGTTCTTAAACTGGACCGGAGGGCCGGAACAAAAGCATGGATGGAGTGTTTGTGTGAACTAATATAAATTCAAAGTAAACATCATTACATAAAAGGGTACAGTCTTTTTTTTTTTTTTTTTAGTTTTATTCATTTCAAATGGACCGGATCCGGCCCGAGGGCCGTAGTTTGCCCACAGCTGGTCTAGGACCTTCAGAAGCTCCCAGTGTGATTATGAAAATGATTATTAAGCCAAGTGGAAATCAGATATAAATACTAAGTCCTTCATGTGTTTATGGCATACCAAATTTGTCTGTTTTTCCTTGTGCTTGGCTAGCTCACACTATGTATAGTCAGTACCACGTTTTCCCTGAGATCATATGCAATTCAGTGGCTAACATATGTGGAGCACTTACCTGCCACGTGTCAGGCATTGTTCTAAACCCTTTGCCTGTGTCGACTCACGTGATCCTGCCAGCCACCCCCTGAGCAGGTACTGCTGTGACAAGTGAGGTCTTCCAGGACAGGTTTGCTTTCCAGGAAAGGACTTGGAGCTTGAGGTAGAGCAGGGGACGCTGCTCAAATGCCCTCCTGCCCCTGAAAGGACCGACCTGGTAAGCCGGCCAGTCCAGCCCCTTGGTTCGCTGGGTTTAATCTCTGGGCTGGGGCTGCCTGGATTTTCATCGGGTGCGATGGTCCCTGACCTATCGCTGGGCAGGAATATGGGGGCTCCTTTGAAATAGACACGGGGTCCCTGCAGAGCTGGGTAGGGGAAATGAGATCTAGAAAGGACAGGGACAAACTCCTCCGGGGGCTGCCGGCTGCTCCAGAAGGAGGCCGTCCAAGTCTCTGTCTGCCCTCTCCCGGCCGACTGCTCCTGGCGTTCCGATAACGAAGAACTAGAGAACAGCTGGCCTGCAGTCACCTGCCTGCAGCCTCCTCATCTGGCCTCGCTCTAACCCGGCGCTGGCCCTCCCGGGGAGTGATTATTCCTGGTTCACACATGGCTTCCTAAACCAGCTTCATTTTCTGACACGAATGACTTGTTCTACCTCCTCCCCATCATGGCAATGTAAAGAATTTTGTCTGTGTGTTTCATTGTTGCTGGATTCTAAAACCAAGTACAAAATATTGGTGGGCTTCCTAAGGCCATGTGGCCTTCGCGGGCCTGTGGAAAGGGTAGGGGTGCCCAGGATAACTTGGTCAACCCCAGCATGGTGAGAGGTGTACAGGCAGGGAGCATTGCACTGCCCCGCTGGGGGTCGCCTGGCGGGTGGACTCTCGGAGGACTATCCATTTATCAGCGTTGGCTTCCAGCTGTTAAGAGGCCAGCTGTAGAGTTAGTCCCTGTGACTTTGCTACTAACATCAGCAACAAAGACAATTAGGGAGCACCACAGGTGGGAAGACAGAACTGGGCAGGTAACACAGCATGGCACTGGGTCTCTGAGAATTGTCAGGGAAGGACTTTTGGTTTGTTCTGTTGAGGAATTTGTGCTCCCACCACCAAGAATTAGCAGTGACTAACGTTTGGTCTTGTCTGCTTCACCTTCTTAAATAAAAGAAACACAACATTGGGGATAGGGTTGAAGACTCTCCCTTTCTCCTTCATTCCCTGCCTCATTTGTTTATTTTTCCATATAAAATAGGGCAACTATATTACCAAAATCTGGAAAAGAATCCCACCAGCCTAATGCAGCCATCATGAGCATGTTAGTGCATTTCCTTCCAGTCTTTTTTCCTATGCAGTTTTTAAAGATAATTACAGTCACAGTGTTTGTGATGAAGTATGCTTTGTTGCCACTTAACATTAGAATAAGTATGTTTCCTGACATTAATCTTTATTATGTTTTAAAATGCTGCATAACATCCCATCGAGTGAATTCCATTTGGTTAATTATCATCCCTATATTATTAGATGTCTAGAATTCTAAATATTGACTTCTTACAATTAAAACTTGTGAATTGGAATTCATCACTAGAAGTGGAATTACTGGGTTATCAAGTGAAACACACACACACACACCTTTAAGTCTCTATAAATGTTGCCAAATTGCTTTTCTAAAGGCTATACCAACATGCACAGACACCAACAATATAAAGATGTAGCAGTTCCTCCAGCCCCTCCCCCTCCCCAATTAACCTCTTCTTGAATAACAGACTGACCTCTTTCATCAAGTTAACCTCCTTTGTATTGTTAGTGGGTTTTATTTTGTAAGATGTCCTTTTGTGACTTGTCTATTCGTGTCCTTTTAATTATTCTCTGTAAGGCTAGTGTGTTTTTAAGTATCACTAAAA
Organism: Myotis lucifugus; assembly: GCF_000147115.1. Taxonomy (NCBI): domain Eukaryota; kingdom Metazoa; phylum Chordata; class Mammalia; order Chiroptera; family Vespertilionidae; genus Myotis; species Myotis lucifugus. Next base: position 1,320,511 of record NW_005871071.1, on the reverse strand, counting down.
AATACAAATAGGATAATTGAGTAAAACAGTGAAAAGTAACTCTTTCATCTTTGACCCAATTTCTCCAGTCCCTATGCAGACTCAACCACTCTTTCTGGTTTCTCTTATTTCTTCCAAGTCCGCTTCTCGATGTTGCCTGGGCCCCGGAATTTATGTGTCCCACCAGATATGTTCATGGAGAAGCAAATGAAAGCCACTTGAGGGGATTTGTAAAACATGGTGAGGTGAGTGGGGCCCTGAACACCCCATCCCCCAGGCCACCCCTCCTGGAGCTTGGGACTGACTGCGTACCAGGAGGGTTGCATCTAGGGCTGGGACTCAGGAAGGCGATCCTGAAGGCGGGCTGGGCCACGAAGTTTGGATTTATTTTCGGGGACTGTAGTGCCACATACATGAGGGAGCTTTAAGTGAAAAGGCCAGGGTCTGTCTGAAGAGGCCTCGGCCTAAAGGGATCCAGGCCCCCAAACCCCTGTGCCTGGACATCCCTAGGACTCTGGGCGCGGGAGCCCCAGGCCCTGGCCGTGTCAGCCTCAGCCTGCTGGGTGGGCCGTCCTTTCCCATTTGCCCTCTCAGGTTTCACTCTCTTGCTCCCTGTTTTGGTGATCATTTTCCGATTCTCATGTTTCTCTCTGGTGGATCCTGGATTCTTTACTCTGACTTCGCACTGGCTTTCAGTGGCATCCCCTACCCCAGTTTCAGGGTCAGGCCCGGTGGCTTTCTCTCCCCAGCAGGTCCACATGATCAGAACCGTAAATATAGGGACACTTCTTGGGGACCACTGGGCAAGTGGCCTGGCGGGGAGAGACATTACAGGTCCACCCATCTTCCTGACATGGCAACAGAAGATTTGGACCAAAGGCTCAGGGTCTATGGGAGGCAGCATTCCCCACCAGGTGTCAGTAGTGGCTGCAAAAGTGGAGTTTTCCAAGGGCTCCTGCGTTCTCAGGTGCGCTCCTGATGGAGCTAAGAGGCTGCTGGGATGGAAGGCTTCGCAGGGCTGCACGCAGTGAGTCTTGGCACAACAGCTGTGGTGGCAGCAGGGGGAGTTGGTGGCCACTTCTGGCCCTGATGTGGCTGGTAGGTTAGTGGAGTCCCAAAGAGGACTTTGGACAATACCAACCTTTGTCTTCCCAGCCTGGCCCAGGTCACCTGGGGCTCCTAAGTTAACCTCACGTTGCGATGTTTGCGTTGCACTGATTTTAATGACAACGTTCCTTGTTGAGCTGCTATTTTGTGAGATCCCCAAAGCTATTCATTTACACCTTTCAAAGAACATTCACGCCATAACCGGTTTGGCTCAGTGGGTAGAGCGTCAGCCTGGGGACTCAAGGGTCCCGGGTTCGATTCCGGTCAAGGGCATGTACCTTGGTTGCCGGCACATCCTCAGAAGAGGGTGTGCAGGAGGCAACTGATCGATGTTACTCTCTCATCGATGTTTCTAACTCTCTATCCCTCTTCCTTTCTCTCTGTAAAAAGTCAATAAAATATATTTTTTTAAAAAAAGAACATTCACTGTGCCCAACGCAGCACCAGCCTGCACTGAGATGGGTAGGACTCAGCCCCTGGACTCAAAGGGATAAGATATGTCCACTAAGGACTAAAAATCAAGGGGCAGAGTCTAAGGCTCTAAAAGAGAGGTATAGATGAACTGTGTGGTGGTTCATGACAGGAAAGATCATTGTTGGCTGGGGCAATTGGGGGAGGGTTCATGGGAAATGGTGTTTGAAAGGGTCTTCAAAGTGGGTGCACTGTTTTAGACCCTTTGACTGAAAATTTAATCTTACAGATGGGTGCATCTGTGGCTGATGGAAGGTTCAGAGTGAACACATGGATGAGGCTGGACTCAGAGAATCAGCCATTTGTATCAGAGTAATGGAATACTAGGAGTTGAGGCTGTAAAATAGGTTTGGGACTATATTTTTGGGAGATCTTGACTATCACTCCCAGAAACAGGGAAGCAGTGGATGTTTATAAACAGAAGATTCTGTATAAAAACAGAGGAGTTGGGTTGTGTGCCTTCTTGTCCTTTTTGAGGAGATAAATAATTTTTTTTAAAATGGCTAGTGGTACCCTAACTGGTTTGGCTCAGCGGATAGAGCATTGGCCTGCAGACTGAAGGGTCCCAGATTTGATTCCAGTCAAGGGCATGTACCTTGGTTGTGGGCACATCCCCAGTAGGGAGTGTGCAGGAGGCAGCTGATCGATGTTTCTAACTCTCTATCCCTCTCCCTTCCTCTCTGTAAAAAATCAATAAAATATGTTTTAAAAAATGGCTAATAAAATATAGCTCTTATAAAGGGCACGATCCTTGATCATCAATAAGAAGAATCAGCTTCTCCAATTGAGAATTCTCTGATAATCCATTATAAACATCCCAGGGTGAAAATCTCTAGTTAGTCTAGAGTCTAGACCAGTAGCATCAGCATCAAATTTTCGGCTGTCCTGGAAATTCTGAAAGTGAGGCCAGCAGCCTACATTGTAACATGCTTCCCATGCTTCTAGACCAGCCGTGGGCAAACTACGGCCCGCGGGCCGGATCCGGCCCGTTTGAAATGAATAAAACTAAAAAAAAAAAAAAAGGCCGTACCCTTTTATGTAATGATGTTTACTTTGAATTTATATTAGTTCACACAAACACTCCATCCATGCTTTTGTTCCGGCCCTCCGGTCCAGTTTAAGAACCCATTGTGGCCCTTGAGTCAAAAAGTTTGCCCACCCCTGTTCTAGACTCTAGACCAGAGATTTAAAAATTACACACCAGAGCCATCTGGGAAGCATGTTACAATGTAGGCTGCTGGCCTCACTTTCAGAATTTCCAGAACAGCCAAAAATTTGATGCTGATGCTACTGGTCTGGGGACCACACAGAACCTCTGGATTAAACTTCCTACCTGACCTTTCTCTATAAATCCACTGGGTGGCAGCAGAGAGCACTGCAAGCACAACACTGGGTGAGCCTGGAGTCCTCAGGCAGAGGCAGTGGAGGGCTGTTTCTATGAGCCTTCAATGTAGGTCTTTGCTACCAAATGACCTTGCAAACCAACCACAGCAGCAAGCTCTCCAGCGTGCAAAAATGATTATAGAAGTGAGTGCTTCGTGACTTAGATCTTGTTTCTTCTCCCGGATGTCCCCAGTCCCAGCTCTACCTCAAACACCCTCTGCTAGGTCCTCAGAACCCTCCTCAACTAGAATGAAGTATATTTGATTACTTTCAAGGTCACTTCCAACAAGGTTTCTGTCTGAGTGTAAGGTGACCTAGAGCTTGGAAAGGGAACTGACTCACCCAGAATGGACAGGTTAGGCTGTGGACGTGGGGGCCTCCTGAGGTCCTCAAGCCATACCTCACGGGCACTGCCCACTGTGTCTCAGCAGAGACCCACCCTGACGAAGACACACGGCTGGAATTAGCAAGGTGTCATTCTGCGTGAGGTGGCATCCTGCTACTCCCCACCGCCCCCCTGCTCCACCAAATGTCTCCCATGCCTGCTCCTTCATGCAAGGGTTGTCCCTGTATGCAACTCCAATGGCCATTGGTTGACATGAACCCTTTCAGGAACCAACACAGAGCTCTAAAGGGAATCAGCTACACATACTGCCTATTGTTGCATGAAGGACATGATCCCTGCTTGGGATCTGACTATTTAATCCACTAGTAGCCAAAATGGTCGGTACCAATGCTTCAAGACTCAGCGCCAATATGAACCCATACAAAGCCTTCCCTGATCCTTCATATCCAGACTGTCCCTTTTCTGGGCTCACACCCTTTGTCCTATTGTAGCCCTTCCCAGATTGTGGCCAGTTGATTACAGTTGTTTTTCTCTGCTCCTCCAGAGCAAAGACTGCCTTTCGTTACTCATCTTTGTGGGAGGTACCTCGTAAATGTGGGTGGGATTGAGATGGCTTGTGTTTGCCTCACATTTAGACAAGTGATCGGGGCTATATTTACCTAAACTTTATGACTTAGTAAACCAAAAGCATATTTCTCTGGGCCTTTCTCCTCCTAGACTTAATAGATTTAATGGTTTTACTTTTACATCATAGGGCAACCCTCCACCCGAGGAAGAATAATAAGTCTAATAAGTCTAGAGGTTTCTAAGTTAATTTGTGAATCATTGAAAAAGAACCCACCCTGTACTGATCAAAAGGTGACAAACGGAGCGAACTTCAATCAACAGAGGACAGGGTCAGACATGCCTTCTGCTAATGACTCCTTCTTTTCCCTGTGAATGTTTTTCTCCAGTTCTTTCTAGTCTGTTCTGTTTATGATAGTATTTTGTTATGTTATATGCTTGAGATCAGATACCTGTTATTTTTATCCTAGTTAATTTACTTAATATGGGTAGCATTTTCTGATATTTGAAAGCATGTTCCTAATGTCTTTAAACATTTTTGAACATTTTAAAAAATCAGTTATTCTATAATGTATAAAAAATACACTTTACCTAAATCTATAGGCAATATTTTCTTTGGTATTTGGGGTTATTTTCTGGGAATAGTATCCTCAAAATGGAATTGTGTCAAATGCTTTTTTGTGTGTGCAAGTGAAATCTTTATTAACTCTTTCACTTAAATAATTTATGCTCATTGTTAAAAAATACAGATAGGTAAAGAGCAATAATAATAATATGAATGAGAGGGAGAAGGGGAAGAAGTGGAGGAAGAAAGTCACCCTTGGTTTTAATATCTGGAAATAAATATTTTATGTATATTGTCTTGGCTTTTGTTTCTCTCTATGTATGTTTATTTTATAAAATTTGTAATCATACTGTTTATACTATTACATAACCTGCTTTTCAAATTATCTTGACTTTTTCCATGTATATAAACATATTCCCTTGACGCGGTTTTAACAGTTACACAATATTCCCTGGAATAATAGTTAACATTTATTTGGTGCTTAGTATATGCCATACCTAAGCTCATTTAAATCCCCACAACAATCCTCTAAGATAGGTACCATTATTCTCTGCATTGTAGCAAAATATATATAAATAAATAAAATGCAGGCATAGAAAGATTAAATCACTGGCCTAATTATAGGAATATCGTAAATGTCTATGAACCAATAGTCTGATGTAAGACATTTGTTCCTTTTTGTTTGCTGTCTGAGTGATGTTGCTATGAATTCATTAAACAAATATTCATTCAGCTCCCACTTACGCTGGGTGTTTTGCTAGATGCTGTGTATACAGGGGTGAAATGGTCAGCAGAAGGTAGGATTGGTCGGGAGAGATCATCTGAAAGGCTTCTAGCATCGGAGTGGGTTTTCTCCATTCTGTTTCCACACCTGGCTGAGGGGAACTCAGCGCTGTGACAGCAGCATCTGGCTGGGTGCGGTTCTGTCTCGTCCTTTACCATCAATATTTCCCCGTTTCTCTTCCTGCTCCACACACCTGCCAGGCAGGGACTCATGCGGGTTGGCCTTCTTCCTTCCTGAAACAGGCAACCAAAGCCACAGGTGTAACCTGGGGGGCTGGTTCTGCACCTCTGATTCTGCTGTTTTGTGTGTGATGAAAATACCTAGACAAGCTCACGATCAGTTATTAAAGAAAACTGGCTTTGGCTGATTCACAATGGAGTAGGTTACTCCACCCTGCTACATCTCCACCTTTCTGTAGGCTATTTGCTGGTGCATATTTAGTACACTGGGAGGGAGGCTAAGACCTTTCTGGGAAGCAGATAAGAAAAACAAGCAGTCTTTGGGTTTTCATGTATTTTCTTTTAGTAACAGTTTTATTGAGCTATAATGTCCATACCATACACTCCACCCATTTAAATATTCAATTCATTGGTTTTTAGTACATTCCTAGAGCAACCATCACTACTATCTAATTCCAGAGCACTTTTATTACCCCTAAGAGAAACCCCATACCCATTAGCAGTCACTCCTCCCTCCCCACCCCAGCCCTGGTGACCACTAATGAGCTTTCTGTCTCTATGGATTTGCCTGTTCGGGAAATTTTAAATAAATGGAATCTACAGTAGTTACAGAATCAGTATTTGAGTCTGATTCTGTCTGAAGCCAAATCTCTTTCTAGTATCTCAATTTTTGCCTCTCAAAATGAATACTTAGTATTGACTTACCTTTAGACTCTGGTTTTCTTCAGAGTCTGACTTCAACTGAGCACAATGTTTTCAAGGCTCATCCATGTTGTAGCATGTGTTGGTACCTCATTCATTTTTATGGCCGAAGTATTCCACTGTGTGAATAGACCACAGTTCTTCCTCGAGGGTAATTCCTATTTGTGAGCCCTCCTTCCTCCTGGTCCCTGAGCTGGTTCTCTTCTCCTGAGAGAGCATTCCTCCCACCCGTGGCTTCTTTAAAGGGACAGCCTGTGCAAAAGACTCTTGTCAAATTGACACCAAGTTTCAATTCAATGGGCCGGAGAATGGTGTCACCTACAATGACAGTGAAAGAAGCTTGAAATATGCAGAATCTTCTGCAAAAGGGGTGCAGATGGGGCTAAAAATAGGATTTGTTGAAAGTTCGTATATGAAATAGTTAGATGCCCTTGATCCTCTCCCTCATCCTAGAAGAGACTAGAGTCCCAGGGGTGGGCAAACTTTTTGACTCGAGGGCCATAATGGGTTCTTAAACTGGACCGGAGGGCCGGAACAAAAGCATGGATGGAGTGTTTGTGTGAACTAATATAAATTCAAAGTAAACATCATTACATAAAAGGGTGCGGTCTTTTTTTTTGTTTTATTCATTTCAAACGGGCTGGATCCGGCCCGCGGGCCGTAGTTTGCCCAAGGCTGGACTAGACATTGATACCCTGGTGTTGCCGGCTTTGAGCAATGACATAGCTAAGGACAGGGGCAGTCTGCTCTCACTGAGTGGTGAGCGCACCTACCCCTCCTCCACAGGCTCCCGGAGTGCTGGCGGCCACAGGTTGCTATCTCCCAGGCAGGAGTCTGAAGGGTTCCTTCCTGGAGGAGATGGATGGCTCAGAGACCCTATTGCCACACAGAGGGCTGCCCACAGCTACTTAACACCCCACTCTTAAACAGAAGCGGACCATGAAGGGTCATCAGGCATCTGAGAGAAACCAAGAGAGAGACAAAAACAAAGAAAAAGAAAAGGGCAAGAGGAACTTGGAAATGAGTAGGTTAGGCAGCAGAAGGAAGCAGCCACCGTAGCAACAACAAGGTCCTGTGACTGGCCGGTCCCCAGAGAATACATACAACCCCAGGAATCATCTTTGAAACTTCAAAGTTTGGGAGCAGAAAGAAAATCAAATAAAAGAGTTAGAAATGAAGCTAAGGAAATCACACAAAAAGCAGAACAATCATATAAAGTAGATGGAAAATAGGAGAGGAAAGATAATAAAATTACAAGATCCATCCAGGCAGTCTAACATCCAAATAACAGGAGTTCCACAGATAGGAAACAGAGACGATTGAGGGGAGAAAAGTATCAAAGACAGAATTCAAGAAATTTCCTTATGTCTGAAAGACATGCATGTATAGATGCATAACAAGGCAGGCAATCGTGAAATTTCAGACCACGAGGGACAATGAGAAGACCCTAATAACTTCTCGGGGGTGGGGGTGAACAGGACATCTGGAATTAGAATGGTATCAGCCTTTTCAAATAAAGCAACACTGGATATGAGAAAACCATGAAGAAAGCCTTCAAAATTCAGAGAGGAAATGATTTTTTTTAATACCTAGAATTCCATAATCAAACCATTAATCTAGACAGTTTCAGAAATGCAAAATTTTTAAAAGTTTAATTTCTGTATGATCCTCCTAAATTAGGAGATTTTCCAAGAAAGAGGAAGACATAAGATGAAGGAAGCAGGTGATACACGCAGAGAAACCCCAGGATGTTGGTCAGGGCAGTCGCTGGGGGGCACTGTGGGGCTGGCCAAGAATGAGCAGTCCTGGCTGCCCCAGGAGTGTGAAGGGCTCCGCGGGAAGTGGGTGGGCGCTGCCTGCAGAAAGATGGGCTGGCACAGGACCCAATGAGTGTTGTCGCCCTGAGAGACTGCTACTTTGGAAGGAAAGTGAGTGATGAGTTAGTAATAAATACATGGACAGTTAAATAATGAAGAAAAAGTGGTAATTGTTAACTCCAGGAAAAACAAAAAGGTGTGCAAGAAAGAAAATATTACTATATACTGCACTTCCCGACCTAATGATCATACAGCAACAGGGGATAAGCACTGAATATTGATTTAACCAAAGTTTTGATTTAGCTCTATATTTGCAGACTGGAGGAGGGGAAGTGGGCAGGGAGATTTAAGAGGCCAAAATGTCAGCTTCCATATGGAAAGTTGATAGATACGATCTAAAATAAAACAAAATCTAGATAAAGCCATATAAGTGTGTTGTTTGAGTATACAGTATTTTCCCTCTATCTGTGGTTTCACTTTCCATGGTTTTAGTTACCCTCGGTCAACCGTGGTCTGAAAATATTAAAAGGAAATTTCCAGAAATAAATAATTCATAAGTTATAAGTTGCATGCTGAGTAGTGTGATGGAGTCTTTTGCCACCCTGCTCTGTCCTGCCTGGGACATGATTCCTTCCTTTGTTCAGTGTATCTGTGCTGTATACGTTCCTGTTAGTCACTTAATAGCTGTCTTGGTTATCAGATTGGTTAAGAGAAAGAGAGAGAGAGAGAGAGAGAGAGAGAGAGAGAGAGAGAGAGAGACCACATTCACATACATTTATTACAGTATATTGTTATAATTGTTCTATTTTATTACTAATTATTTTTCTTAATCACTTATTGTGTCTAAGTTGTAAGTTAAACTTTATCATAGATATGTATAGGAAAAACATATATAGATAGATATAGATATAGATATAGATATAGATATAGATATAGATATAGATATAGATATAGATGATTCAGTACTATAGGTCAGGCATCCTCTGGAAATCTTGGAAAGTATCCCCTGCGGATAACGGGGGCCTACTCTATAGAGATAAATAAGAGAAGAAATAGCTAAAAGACCTCAGTGGTTATGTCTAGAGAGTGGCAATCAGGATGTAGAGGATGAAGCTGGAAAATGCTAATTTTCGTTATAAAGCTTGTAGAACTGTTGGACTTTCAAAATCATGTATATAACTGTGATTTCTTTTTAATAAGGGCAACAGCTAGTAGTTGCGGAATCAGTGTTTGAATTCAGTGTGATTAGATGGTATCTTGTACTTTAATGATTGGCCCAAGGATCCTTCTTTCCTGTCCTCCCTTTCTACCTTTCTCCCTCTGTCCTGTCCTTCTTCCCCTCAAGAACACCTACTACTTGCTAGGTTCAGCGAGGGAGGGGGATGGGAGAAACTGGAGGGGAAGAGGTAATTAATGTCGCCCTTGCCATCAAGGAACTCACAGCCAAGTAAAGGAGTTGGGTATGCAGTCAACTTCCCAATTAGAGCGAGGCAGCAGGAGGAAGAGCTAAACACGGGACAGGAGAGGGGGTGGGAATGCAGAGCGAGGAGCACAGCATTCCAACTGGGGATCAGGGAAATCTTGGTGGGCAGCTTGGGGCTCGCAGGAGAGACAGAGCTCTGGTGTGAGGTGGACAGGACAGAGGCACCCAGAGGCCGGAGTCCTTGATGCCGGTGCAGAGGAGATAGCCGGAGCTTGGAGCCCAGTGCTTTCTGCATCCGGAGGGGAACTGCATGTCCTTCTCTGCCCTTCTCCCTGGAATGGGCTTGGAATGAGACTTTACAAAATCCCAGGAATGCTGAGGGGATGTGGGGAGCATCTGGGGTGACCCCACTGCCATCTAGAGAGGAACTAGAGCAAAGGTCACAGGTGCCCAGAGCCAGTGGCTCCTGCCAGACAGGAATGTGCACCATGGCCTCTGGGTGAAGCTGGGCTGGAAGCTGCAAGCACTGAAACCCCACAGGGATTACTGTAAGTGACAAGGAGAACTGGTTCTGGGGTTGGAGGGACGTCTCACAGAGCCCACGGGACAGGAACTTGAACCAGGGACGGGGGCACCGTAGGGAACCCAGAAAGTTCTTTCTCTCCATTGCTTCTCTATGCTTCCCTCTGTCTGTACCCGCTTTGTTTGTCTGATTCCCAGACAAACTAAAAAATAGCCACTGAGTTTGCACCTGACGGAGCAGCTGGACAGACACTTGGGAGGATGAGATAAACCCAACAGGAGAGCCAAGTTCTGCAAAGTCGTAAGGGAGGTCCCGTGGGAAGCACACGCTCTTTGTGGAGCTCAAAGGGGCTCATGTGGTGAGTGGGGTTGAGGCCTGTGGGTGCTGGCTTCCCCGAGGGCTTTGCTTGTGCTGGGATGTCCCCGCAGACCCCAGGCTGCATCAACTGGCAGCCACACCCTGGATGGGGGGCCGGGCTGGGTGATCTCTAAGGGTATCTTCAGAGAAGCCATTCCCTTGTCTTGGAACAAACATAGGACTCGTGCCGTAGCAGGGACGGCACTGGGGTCTGAGGAAGGCATCCAATTCTGGTCCCCACCCTTGTTAGCTGGGCTATTGAGCATTTGAAATGGAGCCAGTCCAAGTTGAAATGTGTGGTGACTGTAAAATACGCACTGGGTTTTGAAGACTTAATACCCCCCAAATAGAAAATATCTCATTACTATTTTACTATTAGCAATAGTAACCCTGATATTAATGTTGAAATGATAATATTTTGGCTTAAATAAAAACATATTATGATAATTAACTTCATTGGTTTATTTATACTTTTAAAAATATGGCTCTTAGAAAAATTAAAAATTACAAAAATAGCTTTCGTTTTATTTTGATTGGACATCACCAATCGAGACTCTAGATCTAATGCATTCATTGCCTTTATTGAAAAGAACTAAATCACACAGACTCGGCACTATCCTAGAAAGGTGGGGAGAGGTGTTAATGCAATCGCAATGCCTTAGCCTCCATTTAGTAAATTAATTTAGCAGCACCTTGTCCCCTAGGGTCCCAAACCTTGGCCCAGTCCACGCTGCCCCAACCCTCTGCAATAAGCCAGCCCTAACCAGAGGGGACAAGATGAGGACAATGCTCCTGACATAAGGTGCATGTATCCTGGGGACCTACAGGTGCACTAAGAGGACTCCGCAGAGCTTGAGAGAAAGACATTCTCAGCTTCCCAAGTTTGGCTGCTTTGGCCGATGACATCAGAGTTTCTTGACTTGGGGCTTCTAGCAACCCAGCCAGGCAAAGTGGGTGGTCTCAGCTGATCAGAAGTTCTGAGGTACTATTGTAGATCGATCTGATTAATGTAAATGTTGAAGACAATTGAATTACTCATGAAGATGTAATTGGTGATGGAAAGTTTGGGAACCACTGACAGAAGTAGTTATATTCGTCAGGGTCTGGTTCTTGCATGTTTTATCTTCACATTTGGCTGGTGACAGAGTTCACCTTAATGTTGCCCCAGGAATAGGCCCTTGGCATGTACATCCCTCCAAATTCATAGAATTTTGAGATTTGGAAGACTTCAGTCGTTTCCCCCTCTGGGATGATGAGCAACTGTCACCACTGTCCAGGCCCCATTAACAACCCCCATGCACTTTGTTCACCCCACTTACTCACACCCTGGAATGTCCCAAGCTTTACACTGTCCCGGGAGTCATAACCATAAATTCCCTCATTAATGCTGCGGCTCTGCACGCCACTGTCATACTCACAGAACCAGTTCTTCACCCTCAATGAGACCACAGGTGCCTGGGCCCTCCCAGTGCGCTCGCCTCCCACTCTCCTTGACCTTCACCTGTGTCTCCAGCCCCCACCTGTAGGGAAGGCAGCCCTGACCAGGAGGGAAGGCATGTGCTCAGGGCAGGCTGCCGGGGCTGAGTCCCCACACTTTCTTTACAGCCTGTAAGACTGTGGGCAAGTTATTTAATCTCCCCAGAACTCAATCTCCTGAATTGTAAACTGGGATTTATGATGGCATCTACCTCATTGAGAAGGATGTGCTATATAACTATATCTGTGTGTGTATACACAATAAGATAATGGGAGTAGAGCTTTCTATAGTGCCTAGTTCACAGATGCTCTCAGCAGCCATTAGCTATCTAATCAATCATTATTGGTTCTGTCTTTTCACCTGCCCATTAGGGCTGCTCAAAGAAAGCTCAAGAATCAGAATTCTTGTCTGTGTCTCAGAGTCATCATACTCCCCACTGGACCTCCCATGGCCCGGCCCTCAGTGTGTGTGTGTATAAAAGTTTTATCCACAAATGTGTGTCAGTATGTGTTTTTGGTAACATCTTTTTTAAAAAAAATATATTTTATTGATTTTTTACAGAGAGGAAGGGAGAGAGATAGAGAGTTAGAAACATCGATGAGAGAGAAACATCGAACAGCTGCCTCCTGCACATCTCCCACTGGGGATGTGCCCGCAACCCAGGCACATGCCTTTGACTGGAATCGAACCTGGGACCTTTCAGTCCGAAGGCCGACGCTCTATCCACTGAGCCAAACCGGTTTCGGCTAACATCTTTATCAAGATATAGTTCACATGCCATACAATCCACCCACTTCAAGTGTACAAATATATAGCCTTTAGTTATATTCATAGAGTGGCACAACTATCAGCATAAGCAATTTAAGAACATTTTCATGACTTTCTAAAGAAACCTGATACCCTTTGCAGTCAATCTCTATCCTCCAGGCTCCTCAGCCCCAGGCAACCACAAATCTACATTTTTCTCTCTATAGATCTGCCTATTCTAGACATCAAATATAAATGAGACCTGACCATATATGATCTTTTGTGACTTTTTTTTCACTTAACATATTTCCAAAGTTCATGTATGTTGTAGTATATATTAACACTTTGTTCCTTTTTATGATAAAAATAATATTCCATTGTATGAATACACCACATTTTGTTTATTCATTTATCAGCTGGTGGATGGTTTCTACTTTTTGGCTATTATGAATAATGTTGCTATGAGCTTTTGTGTACAAATTTGTGAATGGCCATATGGTTTCATTTCTCTTGAGTACATGAGTAGCAGTAGAATTGCTGAATCCTATGTTCAGTTTATGTTGAACTTTTGAGGAACTGCCAAACTATTTTTCAAAGTGGTTGCATTCTTTTACATTCCCACCAGCAGTGTAGGAGCCTCCCAATTTCTCCATATCCTTGCCAATACTTGTTATCATGTGTCTGTTTTATTATAGCCACTCTAGTGTATGTGAAGTGGAACAGTATCATATTATGGCTTTTATTCGCATTTCCCTAATGGCTAGTGATGTTGAGTAGCTTGGCAATCATTTCATCCATCATTTGCTTATTATCTCTTGGGTCCCTATTGTAGGTATTCAAAACATTTTCCAAGCATTTTCGCGAGGTTCCAATTCCTCTCATCTCCAGAGATGCCCATCTCCTCTGCTACTCTGAAACATCTCCATGTTCGCATTCGTTCTTCAACAAATAATTATCGGGCTCATTTGTGCAGTGCGGGCTAATGGTTGGGGACACACAATGGAGTGAACCATGCTCTTTGCCCTCATCTCTCACTTGTTCATAGCGAGCGGGTACCATTTACAGTCTGCAACACTCCATCGTGGGACTGCTCTGCTTACTGTGTACGCTTCAGTGGCATTTTAGAATTTGGGATAAAATTTAGTGACGAAATTTATGGCAACCAAGGTTCTGTGTATATCTGAGTGTTAGGCCAGCCCAACCACCTTCCTCGCCGTTCTCCCTGCCTCACATCTACTGCCATCCTAGGATCCATGATTCTTTCATGCAGCCGTATCCCTGTTCTCCACAGCCCTCCTAGACTGTAGCTTCTCCAGAGGAAGGGATCATTCCCACACCCCCTTGCATTTCCCACGGCCCAAAGATAATACTTGGCACATTAAAAGTATTCAGTACAATACCATTCAATGTTCTTGACACATTTGCCATTGAAATAGTAAATGACTAGATGGCAAAATAAGTGAATGAATGAAGGTATGCTGTTCTGCTAAGTACGATTTATTTTAGTTTTTCGTTGGCTGAATTCTGATCCTTATTTTGAACTGGCCTGAATGCTATGGCAGGCCAGCTGAACTGACGAGCTTTATTTTAGTTAAGTATTTATAACAAATAGTGCTGTCTTGCGGAGTGTGTGTGTGTGTTTGGGGAATGGGAAGAGGTTCACATTTTCTTAGGAACTGAGTTTGTGCATTGCATTTTTGTCACACTGGGTATTAAGTTTCTACAGATTCTATTATATTAATTTTTTTAAAGTTATTATTCATTGATTTGAGAGAGAGAGAGAGAGAGAGAAGCATTGATCTGTTGTTCCATTTATTCATGCATTCATTGGTTGATTCCTGTATGTGCCGTGACTAGGGATCTAACCCTCAGCCTTGGTGTATTGGGGTGACGCTCTAACCCACTGAGCTACCTGGCCAGGGCCTATCCTATGGAGTTTTAACTCCTGGCACATTTGGATTTGTTTGCATCTGTAGGGTTTTAAGCACAATGAAATAAAACGACATAGCATAGAAGAAAATATCCAAAATCCAATATAAACATGTGGAACAGAGTCATGTTAGAGGAGGCTGCGTCGAACTCCGCAAGGAAGCCTGGATTTAGAAGTGTCCGGTCACGGTGTACCTTCCCTTTCACCCTCCAGAGGCAGGACAAAGGTCTCTCTCCCTCCGGGACAGGAAACGTCTCTCTCCTGAATGGTTTTATTGAGGGAGGGAATGGAGAGAGCGGAAGCGGCTTCCGGTGGAGTATCCGCCAGGCCCCTGGAGACAGGATGCGGGACCCGGGCCCTCCAGCCCCTGTGCTCGGGCTGTTTCCTATTTCCAGAGGTGTAGGTGGTGGCCCCTGTGAGGCAGCGGTGATAAATGCATTGTCCTGAGACCTAAACTGGGGAGGGAGGAAACGCCTGGCATTTATGATTATCTGTCTGCTTATTCTCTGATACGTTGTCTGGGGCAGATAATGACCACAGTGGAGCGAGCGTTTCCAGAGGCTTTAGTGAGTGTAACGTCCGATAAAGGGCTAGGACGTGGGAGACCTGAAGCAGGTCTCACAGCCAGGCTAAGCTTGCCCCTCGTCTTCCCCTCCACTTCGGGGTCTTCCCAATTGTCCATACTCTGACTACCCCACCCCCAGCTCCTGGCCTCGTTCCCCTCCCACACACACTCTCAGGGCCATGGCTCCCCACCAGTGCCTCTCATGGCCACAGCTCCCCCAGGCTTCCTCTTTCCTGACTCCTCGCCTCCCACCCACTCCTGGAACTGGAAAAGCACATCTTCACTAATCGGCCAGGGAGAAAAGGCGACAGGAGAGCCCGCCCTGCTCCTTGGCTTTTAGTCAGTACTTGCCCGTGCACGTGTTTTACTCATACCCTTCATTGAATACTAACAATCTAAAAGGCAGTGATAATAACTATTTCCCCCATTTTACAGGTTGAGAATCAGAGGCTCAGGAAGGGAAATTGACTACCCTCCTAATGGGAATCCCAGGGATGTGAAGTCATAGTGTGATGCGGAGACCTCCCTCTTACTCAGTACATTCTGTTTCCTTCTTGCTACTTCCGGGCACCATGTGAATGTCTGGGGCAACGAGGTGCATAAGGCAGCCCTACCCTTGAGGAGTTCCTGGTTACACAAAAGCTGGGGAAACACTGGGAGAAGCACAGACCAGCAGGGACAGGAGGGAGTCACGGGGAGAGAGGGACGGTGAGGGAGGAGGCAGAGGCTCTGTGGTGGATGCTGCCCACAGCCCTCTCGCTGCCCCAGCTGCACGGAGGGGTGGATGCTGATGGCGCCCAGGAATTGCCCCATGTTAGGCCCCCTTCCCAGGGGAAGCTGGGTGCAAAGTCCAGCCTCCTTGCCTCAGATGAACCCAGCTCTGAGGGCCACCAGCTCCAGAGCACCCATGGGACCGGCCGAGGCCTCGGGTCTGACTGCCCCTCAGGCCAGCCTCCCTCTACCGGCCCTGCTTCCCTCACTCCGGGCCTTTCTGCACACAGGCCAACCTCAGGTGTGTGTCCCAAGGAAGCCGAGAGGCATGAAAGCATGAGGTGTGAAGGTACATAGCATGCTCCAGTGAGGAAAAACAGGCCAAGGCTGCCAGGCTGCAGGGTGTGTGTGTGTGTGGGAGGGGGGGGGGGGGGCAGAGCACACTGTGCAGGCAGCTCCCGCTGAACAGCCAGTGCAGGGCCCAGCCTGCAGCGCTGCGCAGGGCCCTGAGGCCTGACCTACCCGCGAGTAAAGTGCTTACAGTGCAGGGGAAGTGCAGTTTATGGCCTGAGTAAGTCACAACAACGACATGTTTGGGAATCACTTTTGTTTGCCGGTGCTTTTGGAATGTCCAAGCTGAAAAGCAGCCTCAGACACATCCAGTCCAAGGCCCTCAGCTGTCACGGGAAGTGTGAAGCTCTGGAGAGGTGGCAACACAGTGGTGTCAGAGCCACCACGGAACCCGGTCCCCTGGTCTTTGCACCACTCCTCTGCAGGGCTAGTCCTCATCCCTAGTAAGAACTTAAACATGAGCCCGTGAAGGTCCACTCATCTTGGTGCACTGACAGTGACTTGTCCAGAGAGTGCAAATGCCCTTGAAGAAGACTGCCACCCGCCAGCTACCCCCAAGGACTCTGGCAACTCTCCACACAGTGAGCCTGCACTGCTGGTGCCAGGTGCATTCAGGCTCAGTGTTGTTCTAGAGCAGTGGTTCCCAACCTTCCTAATGCCGCGACCCTTTAATACAGTTCCTCATGTTGTGGTGACCCCCAATTTCATTGTTACAAATTGAACATAATTAAAGCATAGTGATTAATCACAAAAACAATATGTAATTATATATGTGTTTTCCAATGGTCTTAGGCGACCCCTGTGAAAGGGTCGTTTGACCCCCAAAGGGATCGTGACCCACAGGTTGAGAACCGCTGTTCTAGAACCTTCTGCACTTCCCCTACTCCCTATCACATCAAATTCAACTGCGGTCAAGACAAATGTGGAAGCCATGGACATCATAATGGCAGCCACTCTACCTACCTGCGCACCTGTTCAGTGTTTAGTGTGGGCCCCGGCCCTGGGTGAGCTGGGCCCTCCCTTCTCTGGGGAAAGTGTGATCAGGTACGCTGACCGCCAGCCGGGGCACTTACTGTGATCAAGAGCTTGTGATCAGTCCTTAGCTTCAGCACAGGAACCTCTGATAAAGGGATGGCCCAGGCCCATTGCTGTGCTGCAGACAGCAGTGCTCTGTCTTGGCTGTCATGTCCATAACTGAGACTTTGTCCTTCTGTCTGGCTTCGGGGCTTGGCAATTATTAACCCACATCATCAGACTCCATGTGAACTTCTCTTCCCAGATTAGGCCCGTTCTCAGAAAGCCGCCTTAAAGCAGTGTCTCCTGCTGGGATCTGCGTGATGCTAGCTTCCAATGAGCTCGATGTATTAGCTCCTCCATGTGCTGGGGAGGGTCCTGTGGTCATTAAAGTTGGAGAAACATTTATCTTTGGAAGATGCTCCATCTACTTTAGGGCATTAAGTCCTACCTTAAACCTGTGTACTTTTGTTTAACTTAGGGTTTCCCAATTTTATTTGGCTACAGAAACTTTTTTTTGCATGAACATCTTTTAACCTCCTTGAAGGGATCAACCTCACCTCTTTCTGAGCCCAGTTTCTCTCCTCTGTCCTGGTTCTTACACCTGGGCTTTCTGTCTGGGTCACACGGTTCTGCGTCTCCCCACTGTCCCTTCTGCACGCTGGGGTCTGGGTTTGTTCCTGTGGCTTGGCTCCCTGCTTCTAGACTCTGGTTTACCTGGGCCCGATGGGGTTTCCTAGGACATGGGTCCTCCAGTGCTGAGGCTGAGGGCATCGCAGGCCACCCGGGCATCGTGGTCATCTATTCTGAGCCCTGCTCTGCGCCTGCAGCCCCTCCGCTCCCTGCAGCCACTCTGGAGCTTGCAAGGCCTCTCCTGGGAGTCCTGCCGCTGGGCTCAGCCCACCTGGTGGAACACACAGCTATTTCGCTTTAACTCTCTGCTCCTGATGAATGGTCTGGGACTGTGATCACAAGTTGCTTAAATGCCCATCCGCTCCCTAACTTTTCAACCACGCAATCTCCTTATCACCCACAGCAAGGGGCAGATCCTGACGTTCCCTTGCTACCCTTCTGGGCAGAGTCTGACCCCATCCCACCATCCCATCCCATGCCCCTAGCAGACTCGAGTAATCATAGCACCAGGGTGCCCTGTGCCTCTTGAGAGCCACTCAAGCATCAGGGGAGGGACCTCAGTGGAGAGGAAGCTGTTGGGCCAGGGCTGCCCTGGCATGTTTGTGTGGAAGGGAGAGAGAGTTCCGGAGTCCAGAGAACAGAGCTGCAGCCTCCCAGCCCCTCCCCCACCTCTGCCCTGTCACTACATTAAGCAGGGTTTGGGGGACTGGCATCTGGGATCGATGGCCGAGTCTCTGGGTGAGCTGAGCACCCAGATGTTTGCTCTGATGAATGAGCAGTCTCTGACGTCAAGGGCTCACTCACAGTGTGGAGGGTGATAGGGCATGGGAACAAATGAGTGCAATTAGTGTTAAGACTTGTCAGAGCACAATTGGTAGGGTGATTGATTTGTCCCTGTTTTAACTGCTGTAAATAGTTTTCCTTATTCACCGGCCCTTGCTCGAGCCTTTCTGTTCCCTTGTTCCGGGGCCCTTCTGTAGGTCCAATCAGGAGTTCCTTTCGTTCATTAAAGCCCTAACTAATTGAGAGACTGGTGACATTTATTCTGGAAGGGGAGGGGTTAAGGTGACCTGTTGCAGTGGGGAGGCAGAAATAGCCACATTAGAGGGAAGTTTGGATCAGAACTAGATGTTTTTCCAGGTTCAGTGAGCAACGGGGCCCAACCCTATCCCCCATCCAAAGGTGCCGAGACCTTGGATGGACTGATTTGAGCATGCTGTCACCCTGGGGGCCATGGCAAAGGACCGCTCATTCATTCATTCATTCATTCATGAACGAGCTACTGGATGTCTATTCTGTGCCAGGCACTGTTGTAGACTCTGGGATTAGAGGAATGAACAAAATAGACGAACACTCCTGCCCTCGTAGATCTTGGATCTTGGTGAGGAGAGATGAGCACAAACTAAATGCAAAAGACTTGGGCTTTGATCTGAAGAGCTGTGAAGCCATTGGAAGGAATGGGCTTAAAAGGATCACGGCAGCCTCTGTATTGTGATTGGGCTCTCGTGGGGCAGGGGCAGCATGACCAGTTAGGAGGCTGTTTCTAGGGTCCTGGAGAGATCGGTAATAATGACTTAAATGTTGGTAATGAAAGTGTTTAGATTTGGGACATGTTTTGAGGTAGAGCCAGATAGAGGAAATGTAGAGTATGAGATTAAAAAGAGGAATCAAGAATGATTCCAGGGCCCAGTCAGTGTTGCTCAGTGGTTGAGCATTGACCTATGCACCATGAGGTCGCTGGTTCAATTCCCCGTCAGGGAACATGCTGGGTTGTGGGCTTGATCCCCAGTAGGGGGCGTGCAGGAGGCAGCTGATCAATGATGTTTCTCATCAATGTTTCTATCTTTTGCCCTCTCCCTTCCTCTCTCTCTAAAAGCAATAAAAATCAATTAAAAAATATTTTAAAGAGAATGATTTCAGGGATTTGGCCTGAACTACTAGAATGGAGTGACCATTAACCAGAGAAGGCTGTGGTAGAAAGTGTTTAGGGGAAGCGGGGGGAGGGGATCTTGCACAGAAATATCAGAGTTCCCATGCCCCCTTTGCAGGCAGGGCCACACCAGCCTATATGGTTGCGTGTGGATTAGAAATGGCGTCCCTTTCTCTAGTAGAAGCAGCCCGCGCTGGGGGCACAGTTGACAAGGGGAACATTAGCTCTTCTAGCCAGAAGCCCTGGTGCTGTGAACAACCTTTACAAGCCCATGGAGAGGCCCTGCTTGAAGGGATCAGCATATCAGAAAGACCCCTGCAGGCAGGATGGGGCCAGATGCATACTTGGGGCAGAACAAACTGAACTTAGAGCAATAATTGTTCCTATCCCTAGGTCATGTTTAATAGGAAACTTTATACTTGCTCAGCAGCTATAAAGGAAGTCTGTTTGCATGAGTTCATCAGAGGTATAAAGGTGGAAACATAAGTTAGGAAGTATTGTTAGTCTTCTTAGGATTAAAAAAAGTGAATGATGTTTTGTTTTGAAGTTATATGATCCTCTTCCATTACATGATAATGGCAGATTAGTTCTTTATATTAATCTCTTAATAAAACAAATCAAACATAGGAAAATAATGGCTTTTATTCTTTTCTGAATGTCTTACATTGGCACTGGTAAGGAACACCAGTGCATGAATATTTGCTTTGAAGACGCTGTCCCAAATCTAAAGAAGTGTTCCATCCTCTTTCACACTCATATTAGCCCAAAAATGACCAGACAAACCATGGTTTTCCTTAGAAGGTTCCTTACAACATACTATAGTCATATAGTTTATACATTCATGAAGCCTCACAATGACCCTGAGAGGTGGGTCAGTTACCTCCCATTTTGCAGGTGAGGAGAATAGGGTTGGAGAGTGGAAATGACCTTCCCAGCACCCTTCAGCTAATATGTGGAAGAGCCTCAACATAAACTCAGGTTAGTTTGGTTCCAAAGCCTATGATCCCTATTAAACCGTGTTCCCCAGACTGCCTGCTCTGATGAGAAACCTAGCATTCCCCAGTCCCAGGGCCCCTGATTCTGGAATTTGTAGGTAATCAATACATCTACTCTATACACCCTCCTCCATCTGATTCCTGAGATCTCTCTAGTCATCCTTGAGGAGATGTCTTCACCAGTGGTCCCAAAGCCTGGTCAGAGTGCAAAGGCTGGATGATGCATAAGGAAAAATTGGGGAAGCCTATTAGAATATAGATTTCCGAGTGTTATCCCAGGTCCACTAACGGAGAATATCTGTGGTTCAGGGCCCAGAAGTGTATTGTTAGCAAGTCCCCAGGTGGCTTTGGTGTGGAGTTGGGCATGGGGACCACTGATAGAGCCTCATTCCAGTGACGGGGAATGCCCTGCCTGCCTCTGTGTTAGTCCTGCCCATCGTTTCCACCCTCCTCACTTTCTTTTCTTTATCCCCTCGCCTTGGTTAGCTCTGGCGATTAAAATATTGCTTAGATTGCACTGCACTCCATCTCCCTGTAGCTTTTACCTACTGGGCCCCATTCTACCCTTTGGGTTACACAGAACAAGTCTAACCCTTCTGCCACAGTGACAGTCCTTCAAGAATTGAAGTCACCTAACAAGTTCCCCAGTCTTTTCTTCTTTAAAACAATATCCCCAGCTCTGTCACCTACATCTCCCATTGTTTAGTGTTAAGTTTTTATGCCATCTGTGTCATATTCTTCTGAAATTATTTGGGCAATCCATTCCCTTTTAAACCAGGGCATCCAGAACCAAAGGCCACATTCCAGGCATGGTGGGACCCGCACCACATAGTAGGGAGTTTTGCCTTTCTGGTTCCAGACTCTGCCTCTCTCTAAATGCAGCTTGAATAGGATGAGATGTTCTGGGTCACTGAAGGGTGGGCTTCTGCGGAGCGACTGGCCAGGCTGAGATCCACAGGTGTCCGTGGCACATGTCGCTGCTGAGCCGGGTCTCCCATGTCCTCCACTGGTGCCCTTATTGACTTTGGCCCCAGGGTGAAGACCACAGATTTATTCCTGATGATTCCATCTTGTCAGATTCTGATTCTTGCTCCAGATTCTTTTTTTGGATGCTGTCTCTTCCATCAGTAGGTTGAATGTTCCTCCCTCTGATCCTTTTGGACTGTTTTGTACCAGACTCTCTGGGCCACACAGTGGTCTATGGTCATTCTTGTTCCAGCCATCATTACTCTGAAAATGACATATTACATACCCCTTGGTATCTGTATGCATATCCAGATTTTATCCTATACTAGGGGCCCAGTGCATGAATTCGTGCACCTTGAAAGGAACTGTGGGCCATGAGGCTGCAGTGGGCACAGGGGCGGGTCTTGGCCCATCCTTCATGGCCCTGCCTGGCCCCTCCTGCTGCAGCCCCCTGGTCCCCTCTCTGCCTGTAGACTGGCTCCCGCTGCCACAGCTCCCATGCACTGATGGCGCTGGCCCCGCTCACACCTGCTGATGGAGCAGAGCGATTGGGGCTGGCACCAGCAGCAGGTGCGAGCGGGGCTGGGGCCCTCAGGGGCGATTGGGACCGGTAGCCGCTGCTTACATCCGCTGATGGTGCCGAGCGATCAGGACTGGTGCCAGGCACCAGCAGTGGGTGCGAGCAGTAGCTCTGGCGCTGGCAGTGGGTGCAAGCACCAGGCGGGACCTTGGCACGTGGGAGCAAAGAATTTTCAGTAACCACCAGAGGCTTGCCCCTATGACAGCGGCTGGCGCCCCACCTTGGTCTGGCACCCCCGCTCACCTGCTTCACCATCCTGTAGGGGCCGACGCCCTCCATGATCCACACTCTGCCGCCTGCTGCTGAAGCCGGCCATGTTCCACGTGTGTGCCCTGGTGGTCAGCACACGTCATAGCGACTGGTTGTTTGATTGTTCCACTGTTTGGTCTATTTGCATATTAAGGTTTTATATATATAAATAATAAAAGGCTAATATGCAAATTGACCTAACCGGGAATGACTGGTCACTATGATGCACACTGACCACTAGGGGACAGACACTCAATGCATGAGCTGCCCCCTGGTGGTCAGTGCGCTTCCACAGGGGGAGCGCCACTCAACCAGAAGCCGGCTTATGGCTGGCCAGCACAGCGGCAGTGGTGGGAGCCTCTTCTGCCTCTGAGGCAGCACTAAGGATGTCTGACTAATGGCTTAGGCCTGCTCCCCTGAGGACTCCTGGGCTGCCAGAGGGATGTTTGACTGCCAGCTTAGGCCCAATCCCCTGGAGAGCAGGCCTAAGCCATCAGTTAGACATTCCCTGAGGGGTCCCAGGCTGTGAGAGGGTGCAGGCCGGGCTGAGGACCCCACCCCCACCCCCAAACACACACACACACACACACTGCCCTGAGTGCACAAATTTTCATGCACCGGGCTTCTAGTATAGATATCATACAGAGATGTAGTGGACACAGTTGGTGCCCACCCAAAGCTTCTCGGTCCTCTTCTACCAGTTCTGTATGTCTGTTTCCCAGCTTTTGTGTGATTTGATGCTAATAGTCTGTACCTGTGACCTTCAGAGGATGTTCCATAGGCATAGAGACATTGCCCGTGAGATATACCTCACCTGCCCCCACCCCACACCAAGAAGTGAGTGAAACCAGGAGTGCAGACACGCAGCTTAGTGTCTGGAGGCTGCACTCAGGCGCAGCTCACACCCTGGAACTGCCAGGGGGATCAGGCTGATCGAGAACTTTGCTTAAGATGGTGCCCTGGCCCACTTCTTCCCCTTCCTGCATCTCCACTCCCTTCCTGGTTTCTCCTGGGAGCACCTTCTCAATAATCCCCTATGGATGAGTTTTTGGCTCAGAGTCTGCTTCTGTGAGAAGCTGACATAAGATGGTAGTCATAGCATGAAAAGATGTATCAGGTGTTCTACGTGAATATACATATATAAACATTTCAGGACTTTCTGTTTTTAAAAACCAAAAAAATTCCCCTTTATAGATTAGCCATTCCATTTTCAGTATAAACTCAAATACAGGTATTACTTATATGTTAAGTGGTCCAAATGGGACTTACTGACCAGTCACCAATTCGGATGTTTCAGAAGGAATCTCCTAAATTACTGAAGGAAGCACCTGGGTGCCAAAAGGAGGTGTTCTCGGTACTACACTGCTCAGGAAAGCCCCTCATTCCTTTAACATTTCTCATCTGACTTATTCCTTCCCATCTGTGCTTATTATTATTTTTTTTACATTGGGTGGAGCCTACTTCCTCTTAAAGACAGTCA
Source organism: Myotis lucifugus (assembly GCF_000147115.1). Lineage (NCBI taxonomy): Eukaryota > Metazoa > Chordata > Mammalia > Chiroptera > Vespertilionidae > Myotis > Myotis lucifugus. Next base: position 1,296,683 of record NW_005871071.1, on the reverse strand, counting down.
CCAGGATGTCTTCCTAAAAAAATAAATACATAATAGAACGCCTTTGTACCTGCACCTTTTTTTTTTTTACAACTAGCCCATTTAGCTACTTGGAAAGTCAGAAGGATGCCTTCCTCCAGGTGGATGTCCGGCTTTGCCCCTGTGTGCTCAATGCATGACAAAGGCCCAGGGCTGAGGAAGGATCACTCGTCCTTTACTCCACCCATTTCCTTTTTTTTTTTTTTTAAATATGGTTTTGTTGCTTTTAAAATTTAGAGAAAGAAGAAGGGAGAGGGAGAGAGAGAAAAAAATCTATGAGAGAGCAAAACATTGATTGGCTGCCTCCTGCATGCCCCCTACTGGGGATTGAACCAACAATTGGGGCTTGTGCCCTGACAGGGAATCTAACTGGTGACCTTTCTGAGGATGGGACTGCCTTAGTTCAGAGCCTCTTTATCTCATATCAGTACTATTTTAGTAGACGCCAAAGTACTTTTGACCCTTGGGCAACACGGGTTTGAACTTCATAGGTCCATTTACACTCGGATTTTTTTCAAAAACGACGGTAAATGTATTTTCCTTATCATATTCTTAACATTTTTACTCTAGCTTACTTTATTGTAAGAATACGGTATATAATACATATATCATGCAAATATGTGTTCATGGACTGTTTATGTTATCAGTAAGGCTTCCGGTCAACAGTAGCAGTTAAGTTTTAAAATATATTTTTATTGATTTCAGAGAGGAAGGGAGAGGGAGCGAGAGATAGAAACATCAGTGATGAGAGAGAATCACTGATTGGCTGCCTCCTGCATGCCCCAAATGGGGATTGAGCCCACAACCTGGGCACGTGCCCTTGACCGGAATCAAACGCAGGACCCTTCAGTCCGCAGGCCGATGTTCTGTCCACTGAGCCAAAACAGCTAGGGCTAGTAGTTAAGTTTTAGGGGAGTCAAAACTTACTAGTATACACAGATTTTCAATTATGCCGGGGGGAGGGGATAGGCACCTCTCACCCTGCATTGTTCAAGGGTCAGCTGTACTTGGCCTGCAGTCTCTGCCTTCCACCTGTACTCTTCTCTCTGCAGCCTGATCTTGTCACGGCCCTGGTTGCAAACCTTCAGTAGGTATCCATCACTTGCAGATCGATTCTCAACTTTATTCAAGGCCTTTTGTAACCGTATTCCACACCACTTTGTCTCTGGACTTTCCCTCCTGCCCTGAAGTTCAAGCTAAATGGCTAACACACATTTCCCAGACCCTCTGACCTCGAGCTTTCCTGTGGCCCCTCACCCCCTAATGCCCCAACTTTTCCTCCTCATTTTCCCAGGGAGCCTTTCCTGTCCTCTGCTGCAGCCGCAGCTTGGATTCCCTCCTCCGGTGTCTGTCACAGTGCTCTGGACATGCCTCAGGTCTGTGCCTAACCCAGACCAAGAGGTGAACAGTCAAGTCCACAGACTCTGGAGCCTTGTGGCCTGGGGCTGACGCTTAGCTTCACCACTTGTAAGTACTGGCACCACAGGCAAGTCATTCACCTCCCCAGATGTGATTTCCTCATCTGCAAAACAGGGGACATAGTGGCCTCTTCCTCACTGAGCTGCTGGGAAGATTAAATTACTTGATGTCTTCTCAACCTTTTGCACAAAGTAAGTGCTGTGTAAGTGTTAACTATCATTTTACTAAGTACACGTCTCTCTTCCCCAGTTGATTGTGAACTCCTAGAAAGCAGGGGCCGTCTTACTCATCGCTGTGTCCCCAGCACCCGGCACACAGTAGGCCCCTGGTCTGCATTTGTTCAATGAATTGGCTTCTTATTACCCTGCCAGTAGTTCGTGTGTTCCAGGGTTAACCGGTGAGCGCAGCGCTATTTTCAGTGGCTCCCCAGAGTGGTTCCAGCCCCTGTGTCTAGACAGGTTTTCAATGCCGTGTATCTGGGTGGCTTGGCCAGGGGATAGGGTTCCTCTCAGTCTGCTTTCCTTATCTCTGCTTCTCAGACACCCGTGAATACGGGCTGTTTCTTGTTCTACTTTATCCAAAGATGCTTTGTAATTCAACACCCTTGTCCTTGGGTTGGAAATGTGTCCTTTTTTCACTGTGAAAATCTGGTCTCTGTTTGGCATTCAGAACAGGAGAATATGCCAGGACTTTGTGATGTCGTGACAGCTGAATGAAGAAGAAGGAAAGGGAAGCCTCAGAAACGTAAGAGAGAAGAGGGCACGAGTAACAAGAAGCCTGGCATTGCTTGGGCTCACCTACTCTGGGTCCTTGTCCAGCAACCCAGTTCCTGATAGTTTCTGCCAAGAAATAACGATAGTCTTTGCCGGTTTGGATTTTGCTGGAGAAATGGGTCCCATCATAAGCTCGTCAACTAAAGATGCCCATGGAGAACTCAGAGGGGGCTCAGCAGAGAGCAACAATTCCGCAGGCAGAGGGTGGGAGGATATGTGAGCGAAATCTAGGATTGGGTGAGAGAAGGTGGTGCACCAGTGACTGGATTCAAGAAAAAGAAGGGCGTTTATACAGACCTCTAGAATTGCCTGCAGACCTGTGCTTTAGCCGAGAGATTTAGGACAGATCTCAGGAACACGTGGCCATTAGTGTGGATGCAAAGGGATGGCAGCGGAGACAGCTGTCAGCGCTCCTGTGCCCTCCAGCCCGAACAGTGGCGATCCTGTCACCAGTGCTCACGGGGGTGCCGGAGTAGACTGGGGCAATGTTGAAGGGGAATAGGGTGACCTGCCACACCAGAGCCCTGTCCTGTCCCTGTCATGTCTGCCCCTTCCGATCCTCATTTCTGTGGACCATGGAGGACTCTGGATGGGGCAGAGGTGCTCAGCTTTGGATTCCTCTTTCCAAGAGTCAATTCTTCCTTTTTATCTCCCCCCAGAACTGTTCACAGAAACCTGTGACTAGGACTTCATTTTTGACTTTTTCTTTTCATTCTAGACCCACCTTTTCACTGATTTCTCAATCCCCACTTATCTTTCCATTTTTCCCTTCTCCTCCTTTCCACTCTCCTCTCTTGTGCAGTTCCTTATGCCTTGGCCTGGCAGAGAGGGGCTGTGGCATAAGCCAGAGCCTGGCATCTGTCCAATCCTGCCACCCACAGCCCTTAGTGACAGCCCACATGGGGAGCTTTCCTGGCTGGGACCATCCTGGTGCCCTGGATGCTTCAGCTGGCAAGCTGCTCGGAGACCCTCCTCCACCCCACCCCCCACCCAGAAGCTGGGTTGAGAAGGATCTTGGTTTCTGTATCGCTTGATCATAAGTGAGTTGAAATATTGCTCTGTAACATCATTTCTTCATCCATTCAACATTTACTGTGCACTTACAACATGCCAATTACCGTTCTGAGTACTAGGCAGGAAGAGATGTAAACAAGACCCAGTTTCCACAAAGAGCTCACACGCAGGTGTGCAGCCTGCTGCTTTTGTAATGAACCATAACACACTGTATTATATTAACAATATGAAAAAGACTTGGGTAGATGGAGGAAAAATGAGTCCGTGGGCCGCACTTCCTCTCAGAAGCTGACTCCGTCTTGGGTGGTCACTTGGGTGGTTGCCATAATGTAAATAAACATGGATGATGCCATGCTATTTTGACTCTGACTGAACAGCAGCCCATTTCCTCTCTCCTCAGGGCAACACAACAAAACAATAATCATTAGCCTTTTTCTGCTGAGGTAGCCATGCAGATCTTTCTAACCCATGTTGGCTTTCAACAGCCACATTTTGACCACGTTTTATTGAAAGCAGACCCACATTTCAGTCTTGCAAAAGTCTCCCACGAGTAGGAGCTGTGTGGAAGTACATTTCAAAGGCGCCCTTCATAAAGGACCTCTTTTTAGAAGAATGGCTGGAGGGGAGGATGCAGGGAGAAGTGTGGTAAAAAGCAGTAGACCTGCAATTAGAAGGCTAGTGGTCTAGTCCCAGCATTTCACCAATTATCCTAATGTGCCTGGGCCTCGGTTTCCTCATTTGCAAATGGGGATGATAACAGCATCCACCTTGTTGGGTCATGCTGAGAACTGGTGAGAAAATGCTTATAAGGCACTTCGAATGCAGGCACAGCGGCAGTGGTGATGGTGGCCTCACTTCCTCGTCTGCAGAAGGAGCGAGTGTCTGTCCAGCAACATTTGAGCATCTTCCATATTGGTGTCACACTGGAGGTTGAGAATGGTCCAGCAGCTCACCATTGGGGAAGGGGACACACACACACACACACACACACACACACACATACACACCTCTAACAGCTGCTGGGTTCATGAGTTTGGGTGTGCAGGGCAGGAGGGTCCTGGAGAGCTTGGTGGGGAGGCAGTGTTTGATCTGGGCTTTGAAGGGTGAGTAGAAAGAGATTGTCTTTGCAGAAAAACACATCAAGTTCTTCCTGATCTGCCTGGACTCCCTTCTGCTGCTTCTCTACCATGAGCCCCTTACACTGGGATATTTTCAGTTCCTCAAAAATAGGCCATACCTTCTCTTGCCTTCTACCCGTCTTTGCACAGGCCCATTCTTTTGGCCTGGAACTCCTTCCTCTGCGAGGGGGGCAGCGTAGTGGACAAGCAGGCACCAGGGTCAAACTGTGGGGTCCATCCTAGCTTTGCCATTTACCAGTCAGTGGGGCCCCTGCTGTGCTACTCAGTCTCTTGGTGAGTCAATGTCCTCAGCTGCAAAATGGGGATGCAGGCTAATGATAGTGTCCGCCTCAAAGGCTGGCTACGAGGACTGATTGAGGCAACACCTGACCAGGGCTCGCCAGCCGGCCCGCAGTAATCGCCGAATATTAAACAGGAGCAGTTTGTGGTGAACACTCTATCCTACTTGTATTTCAGGTCTTAGCTTAGTCATCAGCTCCTCTTGGGGGTGTTTCCTACACAGACCAACACCTAAGGCCAGGTTGAGTGCTCCGTATGGCATCTCCTCTTCCACCAAATTACCAGCACCTGCCATCTCTGTGTCCCCACCGGATTGCAAACTCCATGAGGACAGAGGGCAGTTGATTGCTGGCTGCTGGGAGGGACACGTGGTAGGCACTCAATCAATACTGAATGAATGACTTGGGGTGAGGGTCCTGGCGACCCCCAGGGATATGGCAGAGCCTCCTGGGGCAGCCAGGGTGGGAGTGGGCCGTCAGAGCATCTGAGGATGAAGGGACAGGTGGATCTTGACACAGCGCCGGCGTCCAGGGGGGACGCGCACCGCCTTAGGGGTAGGATGCCTCGCAACTTTGGCCGTCCGCTCCCTTCGGAGAATTCGGCCGTCCGCTCCCTTCGGAGAAAATGCAGCCTGACGGGTAAGGCGAGGGCTGTCGGGCCGCCACCGGCTCCGCCCCCGGGCCCGGCCCGCCCCTCCTCGCCGTTCCCGCCCCTGCCCCCGCCCGCCTCGCCCCAAGCGCAGTGGCTACCGGCCGGCGGCGCCCCACGCAGGCGGGACCGCGCTCATTCCGCCCGGAGCAGCGCCGCTCGGAGCCGCGTCTCCTGCCGCT
>NW_005871071.1:1289960-1290856 GCF_000147115.1 Myotis lucifugus | reverse complement strand
GGGACACCCAGCCGCAGGGTGAGTAGCTGGGGACGGAGCCGAGGGGGGCCCTGCTTCCCCGGTCCAGCCGCCCGGCAGTGAGGGGTCTGGGGAAGGGGGCGCGCGGGAGCCGGTCCCTGGCCCCGACGCCCCACCCTGGCTCAGCCTTCGGATTCTGCTCCAGATCCGGCCTTGACCCTTCCTCTGGACGCCTCGGGGGCGGAAAGTGTTTAGGGGACTTTCTGGAATTCCCAGAGATTTCCTCTCTTTCCTGACTCCCCAGCCAAGCCAAGTTTACTGGCACCATTTTAAAACGCAAGGGGGAACATCTCTGCAGTATCCCTACCTTGAGACGCAAAGGTAAAGAACGTCTTTGACACCCAAACCTCCCTCCTTCCAGCGATTGAAAAAGGGTGTCTGGTCCCCACTGGGGGATAGAATAACAGTGCTTGCTGGTGGAGTGCGTTTAGCCAAGGTGGTCTTCACCGGGCAAAGTCGGGGCCAGACGCTGGGGCCCAGTTGCCTGTGACTTGCATTTATGCAAACCTCTTTCTTCTTTCTCATTTAAATATGAGCACAGTGGCAGCAGAAGCAGCCCTGGTATAGCCTTGGGCACCGTCTCCAGGGAGGTTGCCCTTTGGAAGCCCTCTGTTTCTCCGCGACCTTTTTTGCATCTTTTCTCCCCTCTCCAGGTGCTCTGGGAAAAGACATGCTAGGCACATGCAGGTTGCATCTTTTCTCTTCCAGATCAGCACCGCAGAGCACACTGCCAGGGCCTTGGCTTGAGCTTCTCAGTTCATCTATTCAGCATGATATTCAGTACTTATGATCTGTGCTCTTTCAACGGTTGAGACATCTCTAGTGTGTTTCCCAAGGTTCAGCTAAATGGGTGATTAAGTCCAAGTCAGGGCTGCTTT
>NW_005871071.1:1187739-1289604 GCF_000147115.1 Myotis lucifugus | reverse complement strand
TGAAGATGTTTTTCTCAAAATTTAGTTTCAAGAATTTCTTTAGTTTTACGTGTTTTGGTGTCTGGCCCAGTGGACCCATTATTGAGGGAGGCTCTGCTTTTTGAATAAGACACCCTAAATATTTTGGAGAGAAGGGGTCAGGGCCCTGAATCAAACCATGCAGGGCTGTTTGAAGCAGATGAGTACTTGTTTGGAGAAGATTTCTAAAGGTTTTAGGATTTCCCCCTCTGTTCATGATTTCCAAATTTCATGAGTCCTGTCTGTGTGTGTTTGTAGCGGGGGGGGGGGGGGGGGGGGGAGGTGATGAGAGGCTGTGATCTTTTGACCGATGCTTGATTGATTTATTAAACAACATTTATAGATCTCCTCTGTGTGATTCAGGGCCAGACACTGGGGCTCACTCTACCTGTGGAGGCAGACTGTCACGGACTACCATCATACAGTGTGAGGGTTGCCCTAGTGGGGTAGAGTGTTGGTAAGTCCAGTGGAAGCTGCAAGGTCAGGCTCTTCTGGACGCATCTGAGCAAGGCCTCCCTCTGCAGGAGATATTTGAGTTTAGTCTTGCAGGATGAGTAGGAGTTTGCAGGGCCATTGACATTTTTGGGATGCTGAAAGGAGGAACTATCGTTCTTCTGAATGGAACTCTTGACATATACTGTATAACAGTGGCATATTGGGCCTGCTTTAGAGCAAAACACTTATTATTATTTTTTTTTTGAAAAACAGGAGCACACTGTCTTGAAAATAAAGTGGTAGACCAAATAAGTAATCATGAAACGTGTTCCTGAAGTCGAAAGCTTTTCAATGAACTCTGCTCTGTTCTGTCTTTCCTTTCTGATGTCGGACAAGGGATGGTCTTGAACAATAACGTTGGCCATTAAAACAGCATTTCTGTTTTCTTACCAAATTAGGGGCTGCAGGGGAACCAGGCTGTGTTGGTGTAGACATTCAAGCCAACCAGAAGTGGTGGTGACAGCTGACACTGAGCAGGGAGTTCTCTGAGTCAGCTGCCAGGGGTGGTGTGGCCAGACCAGACTGTCACCAGTTATCCTTCGTTGAGTGGCTGCCACCTGCAATTTATACTTCCTTCTTATCTGAAATCATCTTTCAAGGAAGAAAACAACAACTGTAGGTGGGAGAGTAATTTCTGTCAGCTGATAAACAAAGCTCTAAGAGGCATGTATGGATGCCAACAGCAGGGGTTGTGAAATTGTTAAAACAATCTGCCTCCAAACCAGTTGTGCTCTAAAAATAGTTTTATCTATGGCAACAGCAGGAAGATAAATTGGCTGGAGAATAACCATAGGCAGAAAAATGACCTTGGAGAATGGGGAAAATATCTTTAAAATACCGACATTGCTTCATGATTTTGAAAGAAATTTTGTAAATGCAGTCAATCCCACTGAACGAGCCTTTGAAGTGAAAGGTCAGTTGTGTGGCCAGGTTGTGCGCTTTTGGGGGAAGGCACATGTTGCTTTGTGCAGCCAGATATTTTTGGTCAAGCCGTCCAGCTAGGGTGGTGTGAGACCTGTCAAGGGTGTCTTCCCGCACCATTAGATATTATGAATATCGCCTACTGATAATAAGACTGTTGGCTGATGTTACTGTTATCATGGCCCCTCAGTGGCATATAAAAACAAAACAAAACAAAACCAAACCCTGGCCCTGACTGGCTGGATAGCTCAGTTGGTTAGAGCATCGACCAGGTACGCCAAGGTTTCAGGTTTGATCCCCGACTAGGGAACATACAAGAATCAACCAGTGAGTGCATAACTAGGTGGAATGACAAATCAATGCTTCTCTCTCTTTCCCTCTCTATAAAGTCAATTAAAAAAAAAACACTAAAAAAAAACCCCCAAACCCAACAAGGCCACAAGGCTAGGACTGTCTCCTAGCCTGCTCTTGCCCACATTTCTGTTTATTTGGCAGAGGCTTCCCCTGTTAAATGCCAGATTGGGCTGCCAGTCATCACTTCCTAGCTCATGCGCCACTCTCCTGGGTCCCATTCTGCCTGATTGGCTCAATATAAAGAATTCTCTTTCGCTGGGCAATGAATGGGCCGGACAGGTATTTACCTCATTTCCCTTTCCTTTTCACAGAAACACTGTGTGCATAACTTCTGTATTGTCCCACAGGCTCTGAGGAAGGGACACGGGTGTTGTGGGACCTCAGGGTCTAGGGAGGGAAGTTGGCTGCAGCATCCACCAGGGAGGGCGTGGGCAGGGGCCTCCTGAGCCAGACCCTGACAGGCCAAGTTGCAAGGTTTGGGAACCCTGGCATCCTCGGGGCTTAGCCCAAAAGCCTCTGCCAGTAAAAGTTGACAGTCATATCTCAGAAAAAAAGAGAGAGAGAAAGAAAAAGAACTGTCCCAGCCGCTCTGGTTTGGTTCACCTGTCTTGCTGTGTCAGGGTAGGATGAGTCCTCAGGACTGTTCAGGAAACTTGAGACCTGGAAGCTTCTAGTCACTTGGGAAACTCTTTGAAGTCAGTCAGCTTCAGAAATTGTCTAATTGAGTTCAGGGGGCTGTGGATCCAGTGCTAACTAACCAGAGACCATGTTGAAATGTTTTGATCTAAAATGCTTTCCGCGTTGGTCTGCAGACCTAAAGGTCCCCAGGTTCGATTGGTTGCAGGCTCTTCCCCAGCCCGGGCCCTGGTTGAGGCATGTGCAGGAGGCAACCAATCGATGTATTTCTCTCATATCGATATTTCTCTCTGTCTTTCCCGCTCTCTTCCACTCTTTCTGAAAATCAATGGAAAAATACCCTAGGGCAAGGGTTAAAAAAAAATGCTTTCAGTGATTCTGTGTGTCGTGGTCTTAGAGTTTCCTGTGGCGATCCCTCTCAGGCTGAAACAATTCTAGTATTGCCCAACACACTGAAGAGTAACACGGTGGCATTTACTGCTTTTCCCCCTTTAGATGAGTGATATTTCCTAAATGCCAGTCACATTGTTGACTCTTACTTGTTCCTTAAGGCCAGAGTGAAATGCAAAATTCAATCACCGGAGTCCTGCTTCAAGAGCCCCCTCATTTTGTGGACATGCAGACACTCCTGGGACAGTGCTCTGGGAGGTCCCTTTGCCAGAGAAAGTACAGACCCCTTAGTTTAGCATCCAGCTCCCTCTGATCTGCCTTTCGTTCCCTGTCTCCTCCCCCCGCCCCCCATGTTTGTCCCAGATATTCCGAACTGCTCGCCATTCCCCAAGCTTTCCATGCTGTTCCTTGCCTTGCTGCCATTTCTGTGCCTCTCCTCTGATGAAGGGTCATCTCCCGGAAGTGTGCCCTGAACCCTCCCCTTCCGTGTGCCCCGAGAGGCTTGTGAACCCTGTCATTGTTTGCATCACCTACAATCAACTACTTCAGGGACCCTCCCTCCCCAGGCCTGCTGTACTGGGTGCCTAAGAAGAGGCGGTCACCAGGGTCCTAAAGGAGCCACACTTAGCATTGCATTGGCAAAGGGGAAAACAGGAAGGGAAGCTGGGAGTAAAGCCAGCCCATCAGCCCTGGCTCACCTGGGCAGGAAGCAGGTGACACATGGATGGGAGTGCTGGTCCAGGTGAGGAGTCTGACAGTTCTGGGAAGGCCTCCAATTTTGCAGTTACCTCATCCTGTTGCATAATTGGAGTTTCATTCCTTTGGTTAAGTCAGTGGTTCTCAACCCTGGTTGTACATAGCATCACCAAGAAGCTTAGAATATCTGTGCCCGGGCGCCACCCCAGACCTTTTAAACAAGAACTTCAGAGAGCAGAGAATAACATCCGTATTGTTCAGGAAGCTCCCCAGGTGACTTCAGCGTGCAGCCAAGGATCACAACTCCTTCTTCCAGCTTTGCTCTCCCCTTACAGCTTTTGTGGAAATGCCGCCACTCCGGGGACAGTGTTCTGGAAGGTCCCTTTGGCCTTGTGGAAGGGCCAGGCTGTCGGGAGGGACAGGTGGGGGAGTCATACACTGCAGGTCACACCGCTATCTCTCTGAGCATTCACTTACTTGCGTGCTCTCCCTGATCTTGGCGTTCGCACATTGTGTGCTGGTACAGAAGTGAGCCAGCATGACAGGGAGAGAGGTCACATCTCCTATTTATGAATTTTGTCTGGAGCCAGCCCTGACACGAGAAAAAGTGTCCGACTATATAGGTCAGGGGTCAGCACGCTACTACCCATGGGCCAAAGCCAGTCCTTGGCCTATTTTGTATACTTTGAGCTAAGCATGATTTTTATAGTGGCCTGGGAAACCTAAATGTTTACTCTCTGGTACTTACAGAAAAAGTTTGCCCCACCCTGATGTAGATAATCAGGCCTTCAAGTTCAGGGCCGCAGCAGAGATAAGAGGCCTACTCCAGAACAGGCATGCCCTGTTCCACACTGGCCTGAGCTTTCTGGAGAGGTTATGCTTATGCTGAGCAGAGACAGCGTGGGATCCATCCTCCCGCCACAGCCACAGGGTCCACACCTTCTCTCCTTAGGTGGAGCTGGGCAAGGGCCCTACAGTCACAGCGCAGACCAGGGCTGAGGGAAATGTAAATGCAGTTGGCTAATTTCCTTAGGGAAATCCATGGTCATAAACGGGTTAGAACACCTGTCACCTCTCAGGGTCATCTTCTCCACCCCTTTTTATGTGAGATGGATAGTTTTCCTCAAGGGAGCCCAGGTGCCTGAAGCTGAGAGCATCATGGCATGTAGATCTGCAGCCCTCTGCCTCCACAAAGGGGTCAGGAACAAGCCCCAGAGAGCAGGCTTAGCTTCCAGGAACCCTGAGTTGCAGACAAGGGCTTGCTTGTGTATTTTCTTGTGGCGAAAGCTTGAATGCTGTCTGCCCTTCCCTTGCTCTCCTTCCCATGGGGGTTAGTTTGAAGAATGTGGGAGGCTCTCTAGGGAGTTTCAGGCATATTCTCCTTACTGCGTATTAGTTCAACCCCAAAAGAAATCCATACTGGTATTTACTGAGCAAGGCCCTATGTTGTGTTGATTCTATTTTAAGCACTGTAAGGGCTACCAATGCAATGAGGGTACACAGCTTGCCTGATCTCTCCATTTTCCCCTTCTGTCCATGTTGCAGTGTGTGGACACAACAGGAGGTACCCAATAATTGCTATCGAATCACTGAACTCAGGTTTGAGTTTTAGTTCCTTCCTCCAGCGATGGCTCCCAGCCTTCCATTAGAGGCCTTGCTTCTGCAGCAGCCATTTGTAGATTGTTAGAGGTTGGCCTCTGCCTATTTGCCCATTTTCTCTTCTACTCTAGCTTAGGCTGCTGGCCCACTTACCATTCCTAGAACAGGCCAGCTTCTGCACCTTTGATCAGCCGGGAGCAAACACCTTGTGTGGTAGTTGTCTGTTATTCGGACTATGAGTTCTCCAAACCTCACTGACTTGGAAAGTTCTTTCTGTGCTTCTATACCCAGTACAAATGTCAGCTCTAGGAGCCTTTCCATATATGCTCCTGCCTCCAGGTAAGATGATTGTTCTCTTTCCTATATTCCCATAGTAACCAAGGATGCTTACAGAGGGTTTAATATGTGCCAGAAGCTGTTCTCAGCCCTTGACATGTATTCGCTAATTTAATCCTCACCACAGTCCCAAGAGAGTGGTTCTGCAGTATTGTTGGCTCTGTTTTACGACCAAGGTAACTGAAGCTGAAGATCAAGTAGCTTTCCAAAGGCTTCAGAGCTAGTAGGTGTCGGGGCCAATATTAGAATCCAGGAAGTGGAGTTCACCAACCTGTCCTGTCCCTCAGGACCTTGTGTTGGTGACACTAAGTGTTGCTGGTTGCCTTGTTTGGGTATGCTTTTGGATTCTGAGCTCCTGGGGGCATGGCTGTTTCTTTTTCATCTTGGGGCCCTCAGAGCCCTTAAAAGTACTTTACAAGTAGTGGGTGCTCAGTAACTGAGTGATCAAATACACTGAGTCCATCTTTCTGCTTTTATGCACTGGAGGGGACCCTCACCTATAGGAGTGGCTGGCCCAATAGCAGTGGTGTTCAGGGTAGGTAATTTTCAGCATTCCTCACTGTTCAGAACACAAGGCTGAGCCGGCCGCTGTGGGAACCCCTGAGAATAAAGTACCCTACCTGCCTCTCAGGTACTGCCCAGCCTGACTTGCTCTGAGCTTTGTATATCTGAGTTTCAGGAAACCATCGAGATCAGCATCACCAAATGCTGAGAGATTTGCCTTGCTCTTACTCAGGGGGAGATTTCCCCACGAGTGGATTCCTGAAAACAAATGAATAAAGAGAGGTAAACCACACCAGGTCCACCTAATGGGTGCATTCGGGGGTTACTTCTCATAATGCTTCTGTTGAGGAACTCGGCGTGCCTTCCAGACCACTGAGATGTCCTGTTTGCTGCTCCCGAGGCAGTCCTGTGGGTTTAGGACAGGTTGATATCTTTCCTCCTATCTTTCTGATGCATTGCTCTCAATCTTTATTAGTGCTATCATTAATGCTGTTATTATTTTAATTAAAAAACTTGCACAGTTGCAAATAATGCCGAAATCCCGCTTTCTAGAGACTACCACCACCATCACCAGTTGGTTGTGTTTCCTTAAAGACATTTTCCCATATAAATCTACACCAGTGATCAGAGTGTATTTAAAAAACAAAAATGTGCCCAGGCCAGGTGGCGCAGTTGGTTGGATTGTCGTCCTGTACAACAAAAGGTTGTGGGTTTGATTCCCCCGGTCAGGGCACATACCTAGGTTGTAGGTTCAGTACCTGGTTGGGGTGTATACAAGAGGCAACCAATTGAGGTTTCTCTCTCTCCCCCACATTCCTCTCTCTTTAAAAATCAATAAAAAAAATATCCTCAGGTGAGGATTAAACAAACAAACAAACAAAAATGGGGTTATTCTTAACATTATTTCAATGCAGCTTTTTTTTTTTTTTTTTCCACCTGACAACGTATTTGGCCATCTTATTAGGAAGGCATCTGTTCCTGTTCCTGGATTTAAATTGCCCTGGCTCAGCCTTGGTTAAAGAATGCTAGCAGGGTCCTTAGGGTCCCATCAGAGCACCTCTAATGATAAGAGTAAACAATCCAGGGGCACTCTACAACTGCCAGATATCTTTGAGGTTCATTTTATTTTAATTCATTATCTGTTACCAGGTAAAACTGATAGTTCAGGGAATTGCATTCTGTTTACCCTGCGGCTCTGTATGCCATAGGGCATGGCTCTGCGAGAGCTGCAGGAAGTGTGCTGAGGAATATCAAAGTTTGGGGTGGGCAGATGAAGAATGGTTCAAGCCGAGGAAGGGGACATCTCACCTTGGGGTGGTGGGACCCCTGGGGACCCTTCTGGGCCTTGTTGCCTCTTCAGTTTTGTAGTTTATTGCCCTTATGGATTACCCATCTGGGGCAATCGACTTACAAACAAACTAAAAATCACAGTTCTAATGCCCACTAGATCCACTGACCAAATCATTATTTCCATGGAAAGCAGAGCTGCAGGACCAAGTAGGCTCATTTCATTTTGGAACTTGTAGGATGAGGAGACTATGGAGATAATAATAATCCCTGATGTTGATAGAGGCTTACTATGTGCCAGACTTCTTTCTTTTATTCACATTTTGCCCTTGAGATTCAGAGAGCTCAAATAACTGTCCCATAGTCAACACAGAGGGTAGGTATTGGAACCTGGGTGTGCATGTGTGCACCTGTGCACACGTGTGTGTGTGTGTGTGTGTGTGTGTGTGTGTGTGTTTGTGTGATGTGGTACCGGAGAAAAGTACCTTATTTTCTCTGCAGAATTAAACTGTGGATTAGATCCAGCCTATCAGTGAAGATTATTGAGCATCACAGACTTGGATTGCCTATCTCAGTGATGGCAAACCTATGACACTTGTGTCAGAGGTGACACGCGAACTCATTTTTTTGGTTGATTTTCTTTGTTAAATGGCATTTAAATATATAAAATAAATATCAAAAATATAAATTTTTGTTTTACTATGGTTGCAAATATCAAAAAATTTCTATATGTGACACGGCACCAGAGTTAAGTTAGGGTTTTTCAAAATGCTGACATGCCGAGCTCAAAAGGTTCACCATCACTGGCCTATCTGGTTGAGTTACACTTTGATGTCTGTGTAAATGCCAACTGGTTTCAACCAGTTCAAGTGGCCTGAAGTCAGAGGGTTGCCTTTCTCCGGAGGAACTAAGATTCCCATCAGTGTTGTTGCCGATCAGCTAAGAGAGTTACTTGTGGTAGAGTTCGTTTCTCTTTGGCCAACATGACTGGCAGCAAGTTTTGAAGGTTTGGTACACAATTAGCCACATAAGAGGCAGATAGCCTTGGGACCATTGGGGGACAAAGCTTGCCCTAAGGAGAGTAAGGATGGAGAGAGATCTCGAAATCAAATTATGTGGTTGAAAGAACTGGGATTGTTCAATCCAGAGGAAAAGAGGTTCAGAGGATAGGAGGCCTGTCTAGAGAAAGGGAATTGTACTGCAGTCCCCAAGGGCAGTGCTAGGTCTATTAGGTAAGAGTTCTGAGGGAACATGGTGCTGTAATGTACCCCGCGAATCACAGAAGGACGCCTCAAGAAGTCGAATTAAAGAGTCACATTTATTGCGATCCGGGACTATGAGGGGCCATTTCACTCTTCTCCCAATTCTCATAGTGATAAGATGGCCGGAACACCAGACTTATATAGGCAAAGATCACAAAGGTATTGATTACATCCCAGGGTTTGGAATGAGGAACCTGATTTGCAAAAAAGCAGTTTACAGAAGCAAAGCAGCATGTTATCTAAATTATAGTTTTGGGTCTCCGGATCACTGAATTGACAAACACATTATCTAGAGCCCTCGGGTCTGGAATGAGGAACCTGGTTTGGAAAAAAACAGTTTACAGAAGCAGAAGCAGCATGTTATCTAAATCACAGTTTTGGGTCTCCAGAACACTGGAGCCCTCGGACCTTGGGATGACTGTGCTGTCCTTCCCAGGTGAAGGAAAATGTGTTTTCTAAGACCAGTATGACCACAACCCATGGGATATTCACATTACAATCTTAATCGAATGGGATAATTTATATAATTCAGAAAATCAAAATAACTTTTCTATTATTTTAGCAAACAAATAAGTACAGAAACCAAACAGCAGGGTTAAAGTTAAACTATAGTTTCTACCCGAGATGATGGCTGCCATACTTCAATGGTAGTTCATTACCTGGAGGTTAGAGATGCTGGGCAGCAAAATGGGATGCTTTGGAGGGAGGTGATGGTGTATGTAGAAGAACTAACACGTGTCCCAAATGCTCACGTGTAGAAAATGTTACCCCCAGACTGGGCACCCATCTGCCAGTTACATTGTTAGCTGTGGGGTTTCCTTCATAGTGTTGACCAAGCGTAAATGAATCGTGATGCTTTGTTACAATTAAAAATGGCAAAGTTAAAACAGAGTGTTCCAAGGAAGAAAGAAATATCAAGAGTTTTTATGGTAAAAGTTGCATTCTTGAGAAGAATCAGTCCTACATTCTTATTAGCCCTTGGATTGGTCCAAGATAATAATCTTCCAGATACCTGGTTGTCTGGATAATGGAGGTCAGGTGATCTGGACACCTGAACATTCTTTAAGTCCTTCAGGCAGGTAATCACAGGGCTATCTATAGGATCTGTATATCTCTATCTCCATCTCTATCTCTATCTCTATCTCTATCTCTATCTCTCTATTTCTAGCTATATCTACATCTATCTCAAGGCATTGATGCACACCTGGAAAGTTCAAAAGTTTAAGTCCTCAGGCTAGTTAAAATAAAATTAATTCCTCATGCTTCAGCCCATTTGGTCAGAACCAGTTTTGCCAGCTTGACTATACAGATTCTGTTTTAAGTCAGCTTAGCTGTACTGACTTCATCTGGTTTTCTTCACTTCATTCCTCCACAGGCTGGCGGGTTGACTTAAATGGCCTTTTCCTCTTCCATCCCACCCTGGGCTTCTCGGCTGCAGGGCATTTTTGCTCAGAACCCACCCTGTGGGTCAGTGCAGACCCAGGACCCTGCAGATCAGGTTGGGGGTATTTTAGTTTGCTGGGGCTGCTGTAGAAAGGACCACAAACCAGGTGACTTAACAGACATGTCTTGTCCCACAGTTCTGGGGCTAGAAGTCTAAAACCAAGGTGTCGGTCGGGCTCTGTCCCAGGCTCCTCTCCTCAGCACGTTTACATGGTGTCCTCCCAGCATGCCTGTCTGTCTCCACACTTCCCCTTTCCATAAGGACATCAGGCATTGTGGATTGGGGCCCACCCTAAAGGCCTCATTTTAACGTAATACATCTGTAAGGACCCTGTTTTCAAATAAGGTCACTTCCTGAGGTGCTAGTGTTAGGACTTCAACATTTGAATTTTAGGGAGACACAAGTCAATCCATAACAGGGCCAAGCAGCACTCCTATAAGCTGAGCCTGTGCGGCTGTGGGCTGGGTACTCTGGGTGCTGCTGGAACCCTCCTTGGGCTCCCCCCCCCCCCCAATATATTTCTATTGATTTCAGAGAGGAAGGGGGAGAGAGAGAGAGAGAGAGAGAGCGAGAAACATCAGTGATGAGAGAGAATCATTGATCGGCTGCCTCCAGCATGCCCCCTACTGAGGATCAAGCCCCCAACCCGGGCATGTGCCCTGACCAGGAATCGAAATGTGACCTCCTGGTTCATAGGTCGATGCTCAACCACTGAGCCATGCTGGCCAGGCTCCTTGGGCTTTTTAAATGGCTGGATCATTTCTCCCTGGGAAATGTCACAGCGGGACCAGCCTGTGACATAAGGGTAAAATAGACAACATGTGTCATTAGTATATTCTCATTGTTTTGCAAACACCACCACCATCTGTCTCCAGAATTTTTTTTTTCTTCTCAAATGGAAACTTCATATCCATTACATAATAAGTGCTCATTCTTCTCTCTTCAGCTTCTGGCATAATGGATGTCAGGTGGTCTGGATACGTGAACATTCTTAAGTCCTTTAGGCGGGTAATCAGAGGGTTATTATAGGATCTATATCTGTATCACCGTTCTGCTTTCTGTCTCTATGAATTTGTATTATTGGCTTATTTCGCCCAGCATAATATCCTCAAGTTTACCCATGTTGTAGCATGTGTCAGAATTTTCTTCCTTTTTAAGGCTGCATAGCATTCCTTCCTCTGTACATACTACATTTTATTTATCCCTCATCCATCAATGGACATTTGTGTTGCTATTGTGAATGACGAAGCTATGAACATGATTGTATAAACTTAAAAAAACTTTGTGATTAAACGTACATGTTTATTGTAAAAATTCAATATATTGTCAAATAGAAAGCAACCTCGTACCCCAGTCGTCACTGTGTGTATTTTGGCCTCTATCCCTCTAGCTGTATTCTGGACTATGCATGTGAAATAAGGTTATTCTATATATACTATTTGCTGTTAAAAAAACTGTTGGAACACTAGGAAATCACTCAGTGGTTTCCCTGCTCTGAGCAGCAGTGTGGTGAGTGTCGGCGACGGGCAGGCGAAGGCTGGTCTTGCCTCAGTCCCCTGTGTGGTTGGAACGATCACCCACATTGCAGAGTAGGGGTGTAGGCTCTGAGAAGCACAAGATCGCCCAGCTCTTTCTACCCCAAACGCAGGTTCACAACTGGCCTCTCCTCTCTCTCTCCCAGGCAAATGTCTGCAGACTGCGGCTGACCGTACCTCCAGAGAGTCCCGTTGCTGAGGAAAGTGAGAAGAAGGTTGAAAGAAAAGAGCAAGTAAGGCATTTCTGAGGCAAAGCTTTGACAAGTGCTCTTTACACTCTTTTATGTTGGGCCCTTCCCCTCCCGTCATCTCTCTAGGCTACTCAGAGCCGAGTGTCAGCAGCCCTGCTGAATGGAGGGCTCTCCACCTTGCACCCCGTCTGTCCTCCAGGTGCCAGACCGCTCTGACTGCTGGCTCTGCCTGCCCCCGCCCCTGCCCTTGCTTCCTGATGAACACTGGCTCTGTGTTGGCTTTAGTGACAGGTGCTGTGGCAGGAACGTGTTTTTCCTGAGAGAGCGCAGCCCCGTAGAGTCAAAGGGCCCATTGTGAGCTGCTGGTGGGGCCTGGCCTTTCTGTGCAGCTGGAGCTGGAGCCGGTGCACGCTGCGGAGAGGCTGCCTGAGAGAAGCCCAGCAGGCTCTGGGGTGTGGGGCAAGGGCAAGGGCAAGGGCAAGGGCACTTGGCTGCAGGTCGGAGGGGCAGGCATTTCTGTGCCAGCTGCTGTGCTCAGTGCTGGGCCATGGAGATAAGTCTGACCTTGTCCTTCCCTCAGAGAAACTTGCAGTGTTTCAAGCGAGACAGACGTGTAAGTAAACAGTGATGATGGGATACTTCGTGTCAGCATCCGGAAGTGTAAGAAGGGCTCTGGGAACACGGGAAGGGGGTAACAGACTGCTTGGGGTGGGGGTGACTGGAGCAGAGGCTTAGAGGTACATGGCAGATCCTGCTCACCTCGAGGCCTGTGGTCCTGGGCAAGTCATTTTTCTCATTCACAAACAGGTATAGGGTACCTACTGTATTCCAGGCACTGTTCTAGACACTGTGAGTGTAGTAATGGACAAAGCAGTAAACAAAAAAGTCCATCATTCACAGAACTTAATATAAGTTCTATTGGGAGAATAACAAAAATTTAAAAATGAAGCACCGTTTATAGTTTAGAAGGTAATAAGTGCTGATGGAGACAAATTAAGCAAGAGAAGGGGACAGGAATACCAGGGTGTGGGTAGTAGGTTTTCTTCTGCATGCATTTTATATAAGTGTAAAATAAAACAGTAAACTATGATATAATATAGATGTTATACATGAAATCATAAGACAATACCATCTCAGAATACAAGCCGTGCTTTGGAAACAACCAGTTGTGTGGTTACCTATAAAAAAATTTACTGTAGGTCTTTGTCTCTCCTTCCCCTCTCTTACACCCTTCTTCTCCCCACCTGCTGCCAAGGACAAAGAGCCATCTGTGCTCATGCAAATGATGAATGGCCGGGAAAGGAGGTAGGGAGGAAAGAAAATGAGGTTATGACTAGAGCAAGGTGAGAGAATGTGAAGTTGCTTATCTGCTGGAAAAGAGAGGATGAGTCCCGCTGGAAGGATCCTGTAAAATAGCTGGTTCCAGGCTGGAGCAGGGAGAGTACAAGGTGAGCCTGGGACATCACCTGCTAGAAAGCAAGGGAAGCACTCAAAGGCGAATGGGGTCATAGCAAAGGACCCAGAAGCTGGTGTGAAAGGGCTCTCACTGGCAAATGTGGAACATTTGAGCACCAAATAGAATGACAGTAATGGGTTATGACACATTGAATGATAAAAAACAATCTTCATGAGTGTATCGTAATAAGTGGGGGGGGGGGAGAGAAATAGAGACAGACAGAGAGAGAGAGAGAGAGGGGGAGAGAGAGAGGAGAGATATTTCTCTGATGTTATTCTTTATAGAACATCAGCTGATACATTTAGAAAATCTGTTTTGTAACTCTTAGGTTGAGTCATCAATAGATGCAAAAACTAATAGGTGAGTGATTATTGTGGAACAGTAGTCACATGGCCTCACAGGTTGTTTGCTGATTAAAAAAGTACAGAGAGCCCTAGCCAGTTTGGCTCAGTGGATAGAGTGTCGGCCTGTGGACTGAAGGGTCCTGGGTTTGATTCCCGTCAAGAGCACGTGCCCAGGTTGTGGGCTCGATCCCCAGTAGGAGGCAGGAGGCAGCTGATCAATGATTCTCTCTCATCATTGATGTTTCTATCTCTCTCTCCCTCTGCCTCTCTGAAATCAATCAATATATGATCCAGTTTAGTAACCAATAGTGGGGTGGCCTGATGCTACGTGACTTCTGAGGTGGTCCCAGTAAAAAGTACTCAGTGTTACCTATGTAACATTCATGCCAACCTTGTTTAACTGAACCTAGTAATAAGGAGACAGAAAAAGCCAAACATGGGACTATCTGCAAAACAATTGGCCAGAATCTCTTAATAAATTCAATGTTATTTTTTAAAAAAGATGAGAATCTGTTGGAGATAAAAGAGACTTAACATCTATACTAATAAGAGGGTAATATGCAAAATGATCATGATGCCCTCACAGTCACGACCGGATATGCTAATTAGTCATGACCAGTATGCAAATTGACCATCACTCGAACACACAAGATGGCCTGCAGGGGAGGGCAGTTAGGGGCAATCGGGTCGGCAGGAGAGCAGTTAGGCGTCGATCAGGCTGGCAGGGGAGCGGTTAGGGAGTGATTAGGCTGGCAGGCAGAAGTGGTTAGGGGCAATCAGGCAGGCAGGCAGGCAGGCAGGCAGGCGAGCGGTTGGGAGCCAGCAGTCCTGGATTGTGAGAGGGATGTCCAATGGCCCGTTTAGGCAGTCAGACATCCCTGGAGGGGTCCCAGATTGGAGAAGGTGCAGACTGGGCTGAGGGACCCCCCCCCCCGCCCCCCGCCCAAGTGCACGAATTTCGTGCACCGGGCCTCTAGTCAAATATAATAGGTGAACCTTGATTAGATCCTGGATGAAAAAAACTCTATAAAAGACACATTGGGATAATTAGCTCTGAACATTCTCCAAAGAAAAGGTTTGGGGCTAAAAGCTTGTAACCAAAAGAGAACAGGGGTAGCCTGGCTTTAGCCACTAGATCCTTGTTGGTGACCAGGACTGAGTGGGGCCCTATTGTTGCTGGGAGTGTGTGTCCCCCTTCTGTCCTCTCTGACCCCTTCCTGTCTGTCCCTTTTAGAGCTGATAGATTTGTAAGAGAAATGGGCCTGGGCTATTGCCAGGGGCACATGGATAGCTTAGCATGTGGGGACTCAGAAGGACCACTTAAAAAAAAGTATATATATATCTCCCCGCTACTGGGGATTGTACCCTGACTGGGAATCCAACCATGACCTCCTCATTCATAGGTTAACGCTCAACCACTGAGCCACACTGGCTGGGCTCAGAAGAAGCACTTTTTGAAAAGGGTCCCAAACGAGTGAGTGACAGGACAGGGCCTTGGTGGC
Organism: Myotis lucifugus; assembly: GCF_000147115.1. Classification (NCBI taxonomy): domain Eukaryota; kingdom Metazoa; phylum Chordata; class Mammalia; order Chiroptera; family Vespertilionidae; genus Myotis; species Myotis lucifugus. The sequence goes on along the minus strand of NW_005871071.1, from coordinate 1,274,634 downwards.
TGTTCCCTTGTGCATGGTGGAGGAGGTGGGGGACTTGCTCTGTTGGAGTGACCCGTGCTGCAGGCCTGGGGGGATGTTTGTGAAGGGTTCCCGGGGGCTGACACTGGGGCAGTGGGAAGCCCTGGAGGGCACGTCGTCACCGCTAAGGAAGAACCAGGCATTCCCAGAGAAACAGGCACTTCCCCCCCCCGTCAGGTGGGAGTTGGTAACCAAGTTGTGTACTGATTTGCCTCTTTGTCTTGAACAGTGCTTTTCAAATGTTTTAAAGCAATTGGACCCTCTTTTTTTTCCCTTCTGATCAAAATGTTATCCCGAGCCTTTATATATAATCGAGGCAAAAATGATGATGGTGAAGGCCAGAGTCCTCCCCATGTCCCTTGACCCTGCTCCCCGGCCCCCTCCTGCCTGAGAACTCCAGGAGCACAGGGCAGAAACCGCAGGCATAGATCACGTGCCATGATGCCGCTCATACTGGGTGGACCAGGTGTGCAGCCGGAGTGCCCGTCTGTGATGCAGTGGTGACTCACTGCAGAAGAACTGGGGTAGAGAGGAGGAGGTGGGGCTGGCTGTGTCCCCAGGACTGAAGTCCTTGGGTGGTGGCAGCACTTGAAGGCACTGGTGGTAAACGTGAGGCTGTTCTGGGTGATTTCGTCACCAGTCCTGGTGGGGTTCCTGGTGTGAAGTCACTGGGAGCCAGAGGCAGGTACCGGCGAGGAGGCCTGGGGGTGCCACCTCCTCTGATGTGCCTTCCATGTGGCAGCCCCTCCCTGGGACATCGTAGCCCACCTGCAAGATGCCAGGAGTTCTGGTGAGATGACTTTGGTTTTTTGGGGGGTCTGTGGTGTGCAAAGGCTGGGGACTGCAGCCTGCTGAGATGTGGAGGCAGGAAGATGTAAATGGCCCAAGTGGCTTCTGATGAAGCGAAACTTCTCGGAGGATTTCCAGGGCCCTGCTAGGGCTGCAGCCGGCTGAGCGCAGGGCTGGGCCTTATCCTTTTCCGCAGCCACGGAAGATGCTTAGTGTACTTTGAGGACCTGAGATGACATGGAGTGGCCGGCCACACGTAGATGCCACTGCCAGTGGGGCCGTTCTTCTGTCCACTGTTCCCACATCACCAGAGAGGATTCCTCGCAGCGGATGGGTGTGGCACGTGGTCCATGCTGCCTAGGTTCCCGGTGGTGTGGCTGGAGGTTCTGGGGCAGGCACCACGGAGGCAGCGGCTTTTTCTGGAGTCATGGGGCTGTGGGGTGGATGTGGGAGGCTGTCTGCTCCTTTTACTCTTTCTCTTAGAGATGATGTTAACTGCCCTGAGGCCTCAGGTGAGCTCTCAAATACTGTCTCTGCTCCTCAGTTTCTTCATCTTTCAAGCAGGCGCAATAACGTCTGGTTGTAAAGAGCAAATGAGCTCATATAGGCCAAGGGCCCACTTCATTGTCTGGCCTATAAAACCGAGTAGAGTGGCAGTGACTGGATGCCAGATTGCTTCCCTTCGACGCCCAGAATAGTGATTCTTGTTCTTGCTTTTCTCCCTCGGACCATCCTGGAGCCGGTCCCCTTCCTGGAACTGCCGGGCCTGCATCTCCCCCACCCTCTTGGGCTGTGCCTGCTGCATAGCCTTGATGTCATGATGTCCTTTTCCATAAATCTGAGTAACCCTCTGCCCATTCCACCAGGCCTGGCCCCTTCTCCCTGCACAACCTTACCTCGAGAACTCATCCTTACACAGCTCAGAGCCACCTCTGGGGGGATGCCCACCACCCCGCCAGCTCTGCTCTCCTGAGCCCTGCCCTGTGGGTGGCCTCACTGGCTCTCAGTGTTCTCGATGTGGTGGTATTTTTATGTACAGGGTACAGATATTTTAGAGTTTTGCCATTATTTTTAGCATTAAAATACGAAATCTGGATTTCATAGTTTTATATGAAAATATTTGCCCATAAAGTTGTGGGCTTCATTTAAATTTGAATGGAGTACAGGTACACCCCTTCAGAAACTGCTGACCCTGACCACAGGCTGCCAGGGCATCTCACATTCCCGTTCCCCAGTTACAGCGAGAACGGCTGTCCTGTCTTAGGTTTGTTCGGCGTATGTATTTCCCTCAGAGCCATGTGGGTGTCATCTGTTTCCAGGGGATTCTGCTGGAGTCATCCTGGAAATGGGCAGGGCATTACGGGGAATACAAAGACAGTGTGTGGGGGTTTGTGGGGGAGAGAGAGGCGGGGGAGTGGGGGAGGCTGGTGCCAGCACCCAAGTCCCTGTCCTTCACTGGAGTCTGACCCTTCCCTGTATTTCCTCCAGAGCCAAACCCCTTCTCTCTCAGAGCCTGACCCTTCTTCTCTAGGAAAATTTAGTTGTTTTGGAACCTTCTTCCCCAAATAACCTATCTGAGAAATTCAGTCGGGCGTAGGCCCTCTCAGATAAAATGGCAAATGAAGACAAAGGACAGATGAAAAAGGTCACGAGATCTCTTCTTTTAAATAAAATAACTATATTTTGTTGTAAAAAAAACACAAATGCCAAAATACCAGTATTTTGGTTTGATTCCAGTGCGGCACCCCTGTTTGGGTAGCAGGACTCGGAGCCTGCTGGCCAGTGCCTCTCAGTCCACCTGAAACCAAGTCAGTATTATCTCCTTTTTCATTTCCTGGTTGGTCTGCCCTCACTGGACAGGTTCACTTATTACCTAAACCCATGACATCTACTTCCTCCCCAGAACCCTTGCTAAGGCCCTCGCCCAGGCCTGGGGTCTCTTCCGTCATTTCTCAGTTTATCGACCTCTTCCTTGTCCTTCAGGCCTGCTTCCCCGAGAACTCCCCTGACTGCCCATGCTTTGTTGATTGTCTCAAATTACAGGTTCACAGGCTGCCCCTCACCTGGCACCTAGGCACCTGCTGCTAAGAACTCCCACATGTCTATACACGCATTCCTGCGAAATTTGTGCACAACATATACTTATGCATATCTACACACACAGAGAAATGAGGTGGTGTCTTTGTTTCTCCCTAGAGCCTAGCACCTGCCTTACTCATAGTTTGTGCTCAATGAATGGCTGTTGTTTATGATGATGCGGCTTTGTATTCGTTTCCTAGGTTAGCTGCCATAACAAAGGACCACAGACTGGGTGGCTTAAATAACAAAGATTTATTGGCTCGTGGTTTTGGAGGCCGGGAGTCTGGGATAAGGGGTCACTCAGCAGGGCCATGCTTTCTCTGAAGGCTCTAGGGATAAATCCTTCCTCGCCGCTTCCAGCTGCTGGTGGCTTTCAGCAGTCCTTGGCTTGTGGCAGCATCCCTCCAGTCTTCACATTGCGTTTCCCTGTGTATGTGTGTCTCTGCATCCCATTTTTCTCCTCTTTATAAGGACACCAATCATACAGGATTAGGCCCACTCTAATGATCTCATTTTAACTTGACCCTAGCTCCAAATAAGGCCAAATTCTGAGGTATCTGGGATTAGGCACTGATATACATTTATTTGTATATCACAATTCAACCCATAATACGTTTTTTTGTAGAATATAATCACCTTAAATTGTACTAACAACTCAGATGAATTAGCCATGGACTTTTATTTTCTTATTAAAAAATCAGTAATAGCCCTAGCTGGTTTGGCTCACTGGATAGAGCATCGGCCTGGGGACTGAAGGGTCCCAGGTTTGATTCCGGTCAAGGGCATGTACCTTGGTTGTGGGCACATCCCCAGTAGGGGGTGTGCAGGAGGCAGCTGATCGATGTTTCTCTCTCATCGATGTTTCTAACTCTCTATCCCTCTCCCTTCCTCTCTGTAAAAAATCAATAAAATATATTTTTAAAAAATCAGTAATAATTTAGGAGAGGAAATGTTGGTTATTTTGTAGGCACACAGTTTATGTTGAGAAATTGGTAAATGTGGAATATAACCTTTATAAAATTGTTCAACATTAAAATTAATATTGGTGGTAGATAATTTTGAAATTAAATGCCTATGATTTTTCAAAGAACTTCGTGAATGCACATATCCATATTTCTATCCAAATCTATATGCAGTGCATTCTTAGGTAACACACATACTCTTACACATAGAGAAGTAAGAGACAGACACAACACCAACTATTACAGCCTTACCATGTTGAATCAGGGTCTCAACCGTACAGTTGAATTTTTGAGAATGTGATCTGAACTTTGCTGATTTTGAGTCTGTGATGGTGAAGCCTTTTGCAAATTGACAAAGTAGTTTGAAGCAGATAATATTTGCAGTAGCTCTTAATATACCCGCATCGTAGGTGTCCTTTAGTGACCTGTGTTTTGAAAGAATCTGTTTCTCTCTGGACCTTTGAGGACTCTGAGTGAGGGAGAGCAGATATATGTATATGTAGGAAAAGTCGGGAGTTTTCATAGCCTAATAAAATGTTGAAAAGGAGGCAACCCTTGCCCTTGGGTTTTATAGTCCCCTTTCCTTTAGAGCCCTGGGTGAATAAGCCTGAGTTCCCGTCTTGGTGTGACTGTTTACACAACATCATGGGCTGTTGCCAGGTGAGGGAGTGTGCTGTCATGATTCAGGTGGGGGTGGGGCTAGGGCTGCCCTGCTGATAGAGTGCAGGATCTACGTGTCTCCCAGAGAGAGTGGCCCTGGGAGGATGGGAAGAGGCCCGGGTTCTAGTCCTGGCTCCCTCACCAACCTTTGAGCCAGTCAAGACATCTCTAGCGGCCTCCGTTTCCTCTTTCAGCAAATGGAAACATTCGCCTAGAACCAGTGAATATGTAGAGAGGTGCCACCAGTAAAAGTGCAAGTGCAGTGGCTGTACCTTCCATAGATCAGGCTGGGTGAGATGCCCAGCAGCGTCTCCGCGGCCCCACAGCTCTATCAGATGCTGAGGAGGGACCGGTTTGCAACTCTTTCCATATTTCTAACTTCTGAGACTCTGTGATTCTCTCCCAAGTCAAGTCGAGAGGTGAGTCAATTTGATGACTGTGATGGTAGCAGCAAAAAGACCCAAGGAAAGGGAGGTGGACAGACAGACAGAAGCATCCAGAGAAACATGTAGACTTGAGTAGGAACGCAGAGCCTCAGAAATGTAAAGACACCACTACCAATAACAGAATCTGTCAGTATCTACTAGTCTGCCTGCTGCATGCTGGTTGTTTTACATATATGTTACTCTGTGAATTCCTTAGAGCAACCTTCTGAAATTGGTGGCATTATCTCCTTTTTACTGTTCAGGACTCTGAAACTCAGTGAAGTAAATAACTTACACATAGAGGATTTGCAGTTACAACTGGCCTCTGTGACGAGGCCCTTTTGCCATGAGAATGCCAACTTGTACACTCTCTCCTATCAGGAAAAGTCTGTTTAGGATATTTAATCAGTGAAGGTTACCTAAGGTGTCTACTGAACATTGGGATCCAGAAAAGAAGTTCCTGATCACTCTCTCCCATGTCCTTCTTTCCCCTTCCCTACCTCCCCGAGTTGTGAGGCATAAGCACCTGTTGTCTGCTCAGAGCTGTAAAGTAATATCTTTAAGAAGTTACCTCCTATCAGGATACTATCATTAGAATTACACTCTCTTTGGCATTTCTGGGTGACTAGAAGTTTTTCTTTTTCTTCTCATAGGTAAGCATTCAAAGTGGTCATTTGTTTGTTTGTTTGTTTGTTTTGTTTTGTTTTTCCCCAAGCATGATTTTATTTAGGAAGGGGTCTCTGTTCAGTCTGTGAGATCATCAGAAATAAATATCTCAATAGCCAAAGGTTTCCATTTCTCTGAGGAGCCTGGGCGGCCCATCCCTTCCCTATTTCTCTGATAGGCTGTGGCTCAGCTGTCATGTTCATTTTCCTCCCAAGAAGGCAAAACAGTGTCAAGTGTAAGTAATGACCAGGGGCCAATAATTTGCCGAGATGGATGCACAGGTCAGACAGGTCAGGCCACATTCCTGAAAGTGCCCTGTGCCTGAGGATGGAGAGCATGCCCGGTGCCCCAGCACTCAGCTGTCTCTGGGTCAGCTGCTGCCCTCTGGCTGGAAGACGAGGTCCCTCAACTTCTAGTTTACAAGTCATTCAATTCACGCTGTGGTCCATCTTTGTTATATTGGCAGCCTGGAGGTAGGACCAGCTGGCCTTCTTAGCCCTTGGGGCTAGGGGCTGGCTGTGGCCGGCTACCACTGTCAGTTTGGATTTATGTTAAATTGTGTTTCTGCTGTTCTTTATCCCTCACCCCCCCAAACCCTTTTTGTCCAAGGACTTTCTTCCTTTGCACAGATCAGTGTCTGAGATGACCAAACACTCCAAATATTCTGGCATAGACCTGATTCTAAATATTCTACTGTCTTCCTTTCTTCAGAACGTATTTAGAGCATCTATTTTTGCTGAGTATCAGGGATAGAGCAGCAAAGACAGTCAATACTGTCTCTGCCTCAAGAGAGCTTATCTCATTGTAAGATCAAATATGGTCACCTATCACTGGCCTCACTGAAGCCCATATAGCAGGAAATTAGGCTGAGTTACTTTTTTATGGTTTCTCCTTCTTTCTAAGGCACTGGTTGCTAAATATATCTTTAGGGAAAACAGCCATATCATGAGCCTGTAAGTAAATTTTAAGCTATGAGTATATCCCTGGGAACAGTCTATGTTTTAATGATTATGCCTGTTGTTAATTCTGCTGCATTTCACCTAGGGATTCTGGGATGGCCTTTGTATTGGTTGTTTCCTTTTCCCTTTTTGGCAATAACTTTCTTTTCATTCCATGCATTTATTAGGGCTTTTGTTTTCAGAGAATTTGCCTAGTATTGTTTCATGCCCTGGAGACTGTTAGTAGGCCTAGTGTTTGTTTGTTTGTTTTTTAAATACTAAGCATCATTATAAAGAAGTTTTAAAAAACTTAATTATGGAGAATTTCAAACACAAATAAGAAGAGACTAAAGTGTGTAATGAATCATTGACCCTTCACCCAGCCCCAGCAAGTCCTGTCCTGTCTACACCCCGTCTACTTCCTCCACCCTGTATTCTGATGTCATAAATATTTAGTTAAGTGTATTTCTCTGAAAGATAAAGGCTATCTCCTAATACCGGGATCGGGCCTAAATGGGCAGTTGGACATCCCTCTCACAATCCAGGACTGCTGGCTCCCAACCACTTGCCTGCCTGCCTGCCTGATTTCCCCTAACTGCTTCTGCCTGCCAGCCTGATCACCCCCTAACCACTCTCCTGTCAGCCTGATTGATGCCTAACTGCTCCCCTGCTGGCCCGATTGCCCCCGACTGCCCTCTCCTGCAGGCCTGGTCCCCCCCCAACTGCCCTCCCTTGCAGACCCAGTCCCTCCCATCTGCCCTCCCCTGCTGGCCATCTTGTGTGTTGGAGTGATGGTCAATTTGCATATCACCTCTTTATTATTTAGGACTAGGGGCCTGTTGCAGGAAGATTCTTGCAAGAATAGGGCTTCCTGCGGCCAGAGCGAAGCAGAGAAGGGAGTGAAAACCCACTGAGGTGGGCTTCGCTCCCGCCTCCGCCTCCGCCTCCGCCGCCCCGCTTGCTTCCCTCCTGCCTCCGCCGCCCCACTTGCTTCTCCGCAGCTTCACTCCCTTCTGCAGCGCTTGGCGTCCTTCTATGTTGTCTTCAGTCTTCACTCAGCGCCTGTGTATGCAAATTAACTGCCATCTTTGTTGGGTTAATTTGCATACTCATCTGATTGACTAGTGGGCATAGTGGAGTGACACCAATTTGCATGTTTCTCTTTTATTAGTGTAGATGTTATTCTCATGCCAAAAAAGTTAATATTTATCTTATAGGGAGATACTTTAAAGGATATAAGGGGAGGAAAATTTAGTCATATAGTGCCAAAAGTCACTCTTTTCATTTTTTTTTTTTCCTGTATTCTCCCGTTTTGGTAAAAATGATAGCACTCTCAGCTCCTTTGCAGCTTTACTGGATATCAAATTTATGATTGGGGCAAAACCATCAGCTCCCTGTTCCGCCATCTAAGAGGACCCAAGGTTGTCTCTTTCAGCTGGACCCTGTGCACACACTCTGGGTAATTCCCAGAACCTCTTTCAACTTCTAAAGCTTCCTTCCTTTTCATTCAGCAAATATTTATTTAGAAACTCATTGTTTTAGATGCCAGGAATTATAGTGGAAAAGAAGACAAAAAGGGCCCTAGAATTCTTGGAGCTTCCAGTTGATAGGGGAGCAGGCCTTCCTCATATAACAATATTAATGGTCACTTCATTATGGTTGTGGATATCTCAGAGACCCAAGCAGGTGGAAGGACCAGTGAAGATGACCTTGAGGGAGGCCTTTCAGGGCCCTGCAGACAGAGCGAATAGCCTGTGTAAATGCCCTGAGGCAAGAAGGAAGGTGGCTGATAAAAGGACAGAAAGGAGGCAGTGAGGCTGGAATGGGGAGGAGGCTGAGGGGGAGATGGACCATAGGAGGCTGGAGGAGAGCCTCCCCATCCTGGGCCCACCTCTTCCCAAAGGCCTAGGACCCTGAGGTCTGGGCTGCCACATGGAGATGTGAGTTCCAGTTCCTCTCCTGACTCTTGGCTACGTTGAAAGCATTGTAGTCAAAGAAGGAGCTTACATTTGACGAGACATAGACAGGCACTTGAATGCTGCCACCTTGGAAGCACTAAAATCACATAGGAGGGTTATTGTGAGGATTAAAAAATATTGTATAATGCCCTAACCGGTTTGGCTCAGTGGATAGAGCGTCGGCCTGTGGACTGAAAGGTCCCAGGTTCGATTCCGGTCAAGGGCATGTACCTTGGTTGCGGGCACATCCCCAGTAGGGAGTGTGCAGGAGGCAGCTGATCGATGTTTCTCTCTCATCGATGTTTCTAACTCTCCCTTCCTCTCTGTAAAAATCAATAAAATGTATTAAAAAATATTGTATAATAAAATGACTAGACAACAAATGTTTTCCCCTTCTCTTTCTTCATAAACGTTCCTTCCCCTTCCCTTCACAGCTCAGTAGCTCCTCACATGGCCTCAGGAGCCCTCTCCTTGTGGTGTGGCCCCTGCGGGTGGGCCTGCTCCTGAACAGAGTCCTGGGCTGGGCCCTTCCCAGTGGCCTGGTCTTGATTCTTTTCTTGCTCCTTCCTTTTGATGTTGGGGAGACCCTTACTCTGTCCCCTGACATGTAACAAAGCCTGCAAGTGGAGAGATATACTTAGAGCAGGTGGAACTGGGCTTGAATCTAGATGTGTGACTTAACTTCTCTGAACTTTAGTTTTATTTTCACCCTGATTTCGTAATAATTTTTAGTTCTTTGAAAATTAAAATAAAAATTATTAATTCAAACATAATGCCTTTTTAGCCCCAAAATCAAAGAGTATAAAAGAGAAAAAAATGATATCCAGTTTTACTGAGGAAACTGGCATTAAAGGTCTGAATTACATCTTTCTAGATGTTTTATACACACAAGCACACATTCTTAAAACAAGAAATGGGAATATGAAAATTAGTATTTTTTTACTTAAAGGATCTTCATATCTTTCCATGTGCAAAACTTTTAGATCCATGACCCCTAGAGTGGTGCTTCGCAGACCCCGTTGTCCTTGGCCTTGTTGGTATGTTCCTCGTGGCGGTGGCCCTCATTTCCCCTCATGGGCAGGAAGGCAGAGTCCTCTGTGTCCAGCCACCTGAGCGTTTTCCTGGATGCTAATCCACCCGTGGAGGGTGTGCTTTGCAGAAATGCATCTCACCAAAGCCTTATGTCATCATCAGCTTGTTTTGCAGGAACCGGGTGGGGTCCGTGGCTGAAAGAGCATGCTTTTGTTTCCTGGTACAGGGGAGTTTCATTAGAGCGTTTCCTCTTCCTAATTCCATGCTTAATAAAGCAGGGATATCTAACCCCAGCTTGTCACTCCACCAAGACCCATTTAACAGCCCATTCACCTCAACTTGATGGACAATTTCTAGAGTTCATCAATGCCTGTGGGACAAGGGTGAGGGATTCAATTGGAAGTATTTTCCAGAATCAAACGTAGAGGGTCACAGTTCCTCATATCCCATCTCTCCCCAAGTATGTGCAGAAGGGTAGGAAGCAATGAATATTTTGTTGTCTTTTTTAAAAAGCTCACATTATCAGCAGACAATGCGAAAGGGTACACAGTAAAAAACTGACAGTTATCCTGATCTCTAGCTCCCCTGCCCCACCTGCTGTCCTTCCTTTGAGGTCATCACTATTAATCATTTGTCATGTATCTTTTTAGAGTTTTCTAAATTTTAAATGGGATTATAAAGTACTCCTTATTCTTCCACAAATGAATGATTTTAAAATGCAAATGACAGTTTGATATGTCAAACATATTTACCTGGGAAGAATTTATGCAAAGGTGACCTAAAAATGAGTGGGAAAGCGGAGTGGCCGCGATGGGACCCAGGCTTCTGCGCTGTGATTGCTGAAGTACCAGGGTCAGCCCCCAGGACAGCTGGGGCTCTACCAGGTTGTCTGTGAAATCTCAGTCCCTGGTCTTGATTCTTTTCTTGCTCCTTCTTTTCAATATTGGGGAGACCCCTACTCTGTCTTCTGACATATTTCAAAGCCTGCGAGTGGGGAGATACACTTAGTGCAGATGGAATTGGGTTTGAATCTAGATGTGTGACTTAACTAATGTGTCTCTGAACTTTAGTTTTACTTTCGTTTTCTCGGCTGTAAAGTAGAGAAGACAATCACTATGTGATTGTGAGGATTAAGTGGCTGTGAGGATTAAGTGTGCTAAGGAACAGTTCTAGCTTATAGTATGTACTCCACAAGTCTTAATTTCTTTTTCTCCTGCTTCTTGAGCCTTCATTCTAGAAAGGTATGTTAGGACTTGGGCATATTACTTCTTCCTAAAGGTATTTGCATTCCAAAGCTGATCAAAACTTTAACTGAAGAAATTAAAGTGGGAAGATACTTTTGCAGTGAGGTCACGCCCCTCTGCCTGTTTTTTTTGAAATATTGTATGAATAGTCACAACAGGTGTGTACTCAGCCTACAGGTTGTGCCCTTTTCTCAGAGCTGGTCCTAGGGTCAGACCAAACCTCAGAGGACAATTTGGCTGCCAGAGGGGGCCAACATTTCCCCCCAGGTATCTCAATCCCATGCACTTGAGGCCACATATTCAGTGAGGAGGTTGAAGGCACACAGAAGAACTGGTATAAGGGAAAAACAGCGTTACCAAGAATGTCAGAGTTCAGACACTTGCTCTTGTTATTGGGGACAACACAAATCTAGCCCTTTTGTGGAATTAGAAAAAGGCTCCTCTGGGAAGATGGGGCCCTGCAGATGCACTTCTAGGTGGATGGACAAGGCCTTGGAGAAATTAGAGAAAGGCACTCTTCCTCCAGGGTAAAGGCAGGCTCTCCCCAGGCCCAGTGAAACTTGGTGAGCAGAGACTGGCAAACCAGTGCTGGGCACAGCCCGCATAACCATATACAGTGGACCTGTTGTTACAGCTTTCTTCACACGGCCTAAAGCGTCACTATTCATTTTTCTTTTCCTACTTTTTCCAGCATCCTGACCCAAGCAATGGGGAGCCAACCAGGAAACTTCCTCAGGGCGTTGTCTATGGTGTGGTGCGAAGATCAGATCAAAATCAGCAGAAAGAAATGGTGGTGTACGGGTGGTCCACCAATCAGCTGAAAGAAGAGATGAATTACATCAAAGATGTGAGTCACTTAAGGATTTTTTTTTGTTTCTGGTTTATACTCTCTCTGTAGCATGCAAGAGGGTGGAGTTGGAGCATTGGTGTGAATGTAACACGTATTTTGGGAGAATTCTTAGCGTTATCACTTTGGATGGGAATGTTTCTACATATCTTTATGGTCCTGTTAAGAGTACAGATGTAGTTCTTCAGTGAGGTCTACAATGAGCTTCTGGGTGTTACTTAGTAGGACTGCCCAGGAGACCAGCGACTTTCTTATTTTGTGTATAGCAGTGGTTCTCAACCTGTGGGTCGAGACTCCTTTGGGGGTCGAACGACCCTTTCACAGGGGTCGCCTAAGACCATTGGAAAACACATATATAATTACATATTTTTGTGATTAATCACTATGCTTTAATTATGTTCAATTTGTAACAATGAAATTGGGGATCACCACAACATGAGGAACTGTATTAAAGGGTCAAGGCATTAGGAAGGTTGAGAACCACTGGTGTATAATATGGGGGCTCTTAATTGGTTTTGCTTGTTCTATTGGACATTCCTAATGAATGAGTTTGGACAAGTGTATAAATTTGGATGATTTTAGATGCAGGTAACGGAAAAGCCAACTCAGAAGGGCAACTTGTCTCGTGTGGGGATTAGTCTAGGGGTAGGTGGCTCCAGGAATGGCATTTTCCAGGCTCTGGTCTATTTCTCTGAGTTTCCCTTGGTTCGTTCCTCCTTCAGCCTCGGGCTCATAGTGTCACCTGAAAACATGACAGTGTCTGGGGAAGAAAAGGAATCTCTCATCTCTGATCACTCTTTAAAGGCCTCCATTAGGCTTCTCCTTATGTCTCATGGGCCAGGACTGGGTCAATGCCCGTTCCCGAATCCATCACTGGTGTGGGAATGGCATGACTGTGGCTGGTTAAGACCAATCAGTTGGTTTGAAACAGACGCTGAAAAGTCAACCCAATAGACATTGTTAAATCCAGACCAATCAATGCCATTTCTTTGAATTTAATATTACATTTCTAATATTTTGAATTCATGTGTGTGTGTGTGTGTGTGTGTGTGTTTTAGAAAATTTGGAAAAGACAAAAATGTAATAAAGAGAAAACAAAATCACCCATAGTTCCACCATTCAACCAGAGCAGTTGTTAGCATTTTGGAGCATTTCCTTCTAAAATTTTTGTACCTATTTATCTGCTATATATCTCCATTTCTCTTTGGTTCTTTGGTTTCTGTAGATTGACCAATGCCTTTGTTGACCAAGCTAGAGTGATTACATAGAGAGAAAATGAGCTTCTGTGACATTTATGGCCCCTAAACATTGACCCATGGACTAGAGGTGCTCATGAGCAGCAGGGCATTGTGGGGCCATGGAGTACCTCATGGGCCTTGGTTCAAGGTCCAGCTCTCTGTTTGGCCCAGCCAACCTTTAGCCCTCTCTAGGCTTCAGTTTGCTCATGCATAGATCATGGAGCTGGGAAGGGACCCTTGAAGTCAAAACCTGTATAGGAGCAGCTTGGACATTTGTAGCCTTCTGTATTTTTCTCATGGAAATGCTTGGCCCTTCATTGAAACGCCCCAGATAACATGACACCGCTTCAGAGGTGAATCTTCTCAGCAGGGTGGAGAGTTGCAAATCACTCAAGACAAAGACAGCAGGTGCAGGCTGGCTGTGGACCAGGATGACATGAGCCCAGCTCACAGGGGTGGCTCTGCCTTGAAGTGCCCACCTCCATTGTGCTCTGCAACTTAAAAGTCGTCTCCAGGTCCCCTTTTGATAGCTGGCTTCAAATCCATCATTGGCCTGCTCCTTCCTACGCGTGTCTATGGGATTGTTTGTCCTCTCTCGCTGGATTCCTGGGTGTTTGCCACCCAGCTGAGGATCACGCCCACTGCCCACTGGTGGGCAGCGCGAGACACTCAGGGCACGGGTGAGACATTCTGCCTGCCCTCGGTGGAAAGTAGTGAGTTTGGCCCCATTTCCCCAAATTGTTTGTAGTTAATGGCAGAAAAGTAGGCAATTATTAATTTTTATTTTCCAATTATAGTTTACATTCGATATTATTCTGAATTAGCTTCACATGTATAGCAAAGTGGTTATAAAATGGTGTACCTCACAGAGTGGTCCCCCTGCTGCTTCCAGTACCCACCTAGCCCCATACATAGTTATCATGATCTTATTGACAGTATTCCCTGTGCTGTAATATGCATCTCCGTGACTATTCTGTAACTACCAACGTGTACTGCATGTTTTCCACATAGCCCCCAAACCTCCTCCCCTCTGACATCTGTCAGTCATTCTCTGTATCTATGAGTCTGTTTCTATTTTGTTGAAAGTATACTATTATTAGAATTCATCTGGGGAAGGCTTGGCATCTTACTTAACTGCCCTCCCAAATCTCCACCAATATCCAGTCACCCCTAATAAACATGTCTGATTTTAAAACGAGCTAATTCTGTAAAAGCAACTTCAAGATTGAGTCCCCTCTGCTGTCCCCTGCATGCCTGTGGTTGCTCTAACCTTTGAGCCCTTCCTGTGGTGGAAGCTCCAGAGATTCCCTGTTCTCTCTGCAGATCCTTGAGTGCTTTGCCCATCCTGGGGGCACCAGATTATTGGGGGAACTGACTTCCAAATTTATGGGTTTTCCAGGACTCATACTCCCCTGCATTACATTCCAGACATTTAATTGGCAGTCAGAGCAGAGCTAGGGAAAATTAGAGGTTGCTTTTGCTTATTGGTCCTCTCATCTGTGTGTTTGCTGACAAGTTTTAAAAATTTTTCTACTTGTAAAAAAAACGTGTGATAGGAAAAGGGGCAGACTTTGCCTGAATTGTGGTTTGAAGGTGATGGGTGAATTTCAACAAAGCATTTTCTCTCCAGGGTTTATTATTTGTATAATTAATACTTGTTAATGATTATAATTATATATAATCATAACATGTTGTTATTATTAACATAATATAATACCCTTGGTTTCTAACCAGATATCAGGAGTGATCTTATTCCTTAATTTCCCAAATTGTCCTGTTCTTAAGATTGTTGTAGTGGTAGGAGGCCCTTTTCTTATTAGGATTTCTTAAAAGATTGGGAAATCTCACATGAAAACGTTATAGCTTGCTCTCTAACCAGCATCTTTGTGGGCTGCAGGTGAGAGCCACCTTGGAAAAAGTAAGGAAGCGGATGTACGGAGACTATGATGAAATGAGACAGAAGATTCGGCAGATCACCCAGGAGCTGTCAGTAAGTCAATGTCTCGGTGACGTGGGCCTATGGAGGGGTGACAGAACCTAGAGCTCCCTCTCAGTGGCTAGTGTCGGAAGGCATTTGAGTTTATGATGTTCTTTATGAGTGGGATCATGTTTTAAATGAACTGAGGGAATTTTATTACAGATTAAAGTTATCGTTTAAAGGATTTTTTTGTTCGGAGCAAGAATACTCTTCCTTATATCAAAGTATTCCCTCCAAGTTCAGGAAGAAGACAAGGAAGCCAGCTGTCACCATATTAATTATCATTGTGTCTGAGGTCCTAGCCAGTGGAATTAAACAAGATAAATAAATTTAGAGGTATAAAAACTAGATAGGTAGGTGTAAAACTATCACTATTTATAAACTATATGATTATGTACCTAGAAAGTCCAAGTGATTCAATGAAAAAAAATTCTATAAACAATAAAAGAAGTCTGTAAAGTAGCAGGGTGAAAAATTAATAGATACAAAGAAAGAGGTTTCAGTGTATAAAAACCAACCAGTTAGAAGAAATAACAGCAACAACAACAAAAAGAACCTACCAAATATCTAGGAGTAAACGGTAACCAGTGGAAAGACATACCACGTGCTTAGAATAGAAGATTCAACATTATAAAATGTCAGTACTATCAAGCTAATATACAAATTTAAGATAAGCCAAAATACCAACAGATTTTTATTTTAAGTTGTTTTTCTACAACTGGAACTGGTGATTTCAAGGAATATAGAAAATAAATATGAAGAGTTGGGGAAATTCTGGGGGGAAAATACCAATGAGGGAGACTAGCCCTACTACCATTACAAGAAACTGAAAAAGCCCCAGAAATTAAAACAGTATTGGCACATAAATAAATAGGCATCAATGAAAAAAATTTAGAAATGTATCCCAATGTGTGACAAATGTAGCATCTCATATAAAGGGAGGAAAATGGACCAGTCAGTGTGTACTGTGGTGACAACTTATGTGCTGTTGGGACAGAATTATATATGAATCAATTCCAGGGAAATTATATCTCTACAATAGAATACAGAGTTGTAAAAAGAGAGAGAGAGAGAGAGAGAGAGAGAGAGAGAGAGAGGCAGTGAGAGAATGAAAAGAGTGACTAAGCTCTTCAAAAGGAGATGGAACGATTACAAAGGTTATAGAGTAGATGACGAAAAAGCAAGATTCAAGATAACGTAATGTAATGTAATGCTACCACTTATGTAAAACAGGGAGGGTAAATAAATGTATCTAGATTGTTTTGCGTGTGCACAAAAAGTTGCTAAAAACATAATCAAGAAAGTAATTAACAGTGATTCTTAGTTGAGGGGCAAATTGGGAAAGGCGATAACTAAGCAGATGAGACTGGGAGATTTATTTTAGTGCATACCTCTCACACTTTTTAAAAGTTTGAACTATGTGACTGTTACTGCATCAAAATTTAAGAAAAGACAACCTTCCTCTGATTTAACCAAGCTAACGCTTGTGAGAAAAGTTAAAAAACAAAATTTGTGATTAATAATCTTGAAGAAAAAAGTCCATGTGTCTATGACATATTCTCCATAAGAGTTAGTCATTGCAGGACCGGAGCACAGTTACAACAGCCACACATCAGAGTTTACTTTACGGCTTGGCTGTGAGAGTATCTGCTTAAGACCTACTGCCTTGCTTATAGGGGCAGGGGTTCATAAACACATCCACCCAGCCATTCTCCCTGGCACGTAGGAAGCGATTTGTAAAATTCTCTCCTACTAATGGAAATTCACTCAGCTAGCCAGTGACGGACACTAACAACTTTAATTAACACTGAAGGATTGGATTTGCTAAGATGAATAAACAGGTCTCGGCTCACCCTTGTTGTCTCATGCCAGAACTGTCACAGGAGCTTGTCTCTCTGTCTACAGCCTCCTCCTCCTCCAGGCCACACCACACACTGCAGCCAGACTGATTGCTAAACTACTGCTGTGTGAACACGCCCTGAACAACAGCACGCCACCCGCTCCGGGTCCTGGCAGGCTGTTTCAGCTCTCTGTCCCATCCCCAGGGTGCACCTCCTGTATCGTGCTGGCTGCTTTCTGTGGCTCTCACAAGGATCACCTTTGAGCCTACCCAGGTCCCTTCCCCTAGCTCTGCTGCCTCCCTGCCCTGCTCTAGCCAGCCCTCCTAAAAGTTCTAGCTCAAGATGGGCCTCTGATGAATTCTCTCAAAGTATCAAATGCACACACCCAACCAAGACAACCCAACAACAGCAGCAGCCACAAAACAACTCTTGAGAAAGGGGTGAGCCCAAAGTACATTCTTTCTAGGGTGGGTAGAAAGAACAATAGGGCCAAGAAGATATTCCAACTGGGTTAGAGTCCCAGCTGTGCCACTTCTTAGCCCTTTGTGTGCAAATTCCTTACCTTCTCTGATTCTGTTTCCTGCCACACAGTGTTGTTGTGAGGGCTGAGGCCCAGTAGGTGAATGTGTACAAATTATCCGAAGGAAAAAATCTTCTCATCTCTCTGGTCTCTGGGTCCTGCAGATGTTGACTTTTTAATTTGAAGCTGTCCATGAACTGTCATTGAGGTGGATGTGGCTACTGTCAGGAGACTCTTCCAGCCCACACAAAGGTTACTGGGGGTGTCTGCGTTGGTTTTGTGAAACTGTCTCTTCTCTCTGTCCAGGTTTCACAGGCGCAGAAGGACTACCTGGAGAATCACATCGAAACACAGTCGTCGGCCCTGGACAGCTTTAATGCCACGAACTCAGCGCTGGCGTCAGACTCCATTGACCTGCAGGTATTCCTCTCGCTGGTCGGTGGGGTGCCGTCTGCTGGAGGGCAGGCAGGCCTAACCAGAGTGGCCCTGTGCCCTTGTAGAAACAAATGCGAGTCACCGAAGAATGTCCTCAGTCCTCACACAGAACCCTTTAAGCTTGGCTGCCGTCAAGGCCGAGCAGGGAAGCTGGTGCAGGAAACTGAGGGAAGCGCTTCCAAGCTGAGCCTCTAAACCAGTGGTTCTCAACCTTCCTAATGCTGCGACCCTTTAATACAGTTCCTCATGTTGTGGTGACCCCCAACCATAAAATTATTTTTGTTGCTACTTCATAACTGTAATTTTGCTACTGTTATGAATCGCAATGTAAATATCTGATATGCAGGATGTATTTAGGCGACCCCTGTGAAAGGGTGGTTCGACCCCCAAAGGGGTCACGACCCACAGGTTGAGAACCGCTGAAAACCTCTGTGTTGCAGTTGTTTTGTCCTCATTAAAATGGGGGTTCAGGTCCCGAGTTCCATGCTGGAGATGTCGCTTGCTCCCTAGGTCCCCAAATGGTCTTAAGTGTCAGTGTTATCAGCCCCCCTCCGCCCCGCAGCCCTGGTTTACAGGAAGTTCCACCCAATCACAGGAAAGAAGGCAACCTGTGTTCATGACTGGCTGTTAAGCACTTTTTCCTAATTTAGAAATTATTTTGCATGAAAAGAAATAATATGCATTTTAAAGAATCTCTTGTTTAGAGATCCTTTCTCTAAAGCCTCAGGATCTTACATTTGTGCAACTGTGTGTGTCCACCCCTTCAAGGGGCTTGCTTTCCTGATTAATTTGATTTGCTGGGAGTTTACTCCTCAGATGCTGCCCATTGCTGTTCTTCCAACTGAGCCCCCCCCCCATCTAACATGCAAATTAATTTGAAGATGACCAAAACAATGCATATATTCACCTGAAGCTGCGGCCCATCCCTTGGCTTTAGTTTTTAAATATGCAAACAGTAGTTTCTGCCCCACCTTCAACTATATGTGGCTCTTATCTTTTTTCCCTCCTCTTAAAAGTTCCATAAGCTATTTCACATCCTCTCTGGTTCCATATAAATAGCTTTTCAGATAAGCAAACAGATTTCCATGTTAGGGTTACCCACTTCCCCTAGAACCTGGTGTTCTCTAATAACAACTGCTGGGGCAGCCTGGCCGCAAACAAAGCGAGGCCAATGTCCCGCAGCGGGCCTGGGCGGGCCCCTTGTTTGGATGTGTCTGGGAGCCTGTTTCTGGTGGGGCCTCTGTGTCCCTCCCTTTTCCTGGCTCTCCATCCCGCATGCCCGTTCCCCTGGCCTCAGGCCAGGCCCTGCTCAATCCAGCAGCCTTTGTGTTCCCTGACTCCTGCCATCAAGGGGGCTCACCAAGGCTCCCTCCCCTTCCCTCTTGGACACCTCATTCCCAGCCAGCTAGGAGACGCTGTGCCTCACCCGATTCACACCTGGTCTGTATCGATGCTGTTTCTGGGCTTCCTTCCCCATGATCCCTCTGATTTGCTCTCTTGCTGTCACTTCAGGCATTTACTTCAGAGGTCAGCTGTTAGGACATGGTCAACCATAACCCAGGTACTTGACTGATTCCCAGTTATGGTCCAGCCTCTTAGCCTTGGGCCAACAGAGGAACCTTATAAGGAAAATATTAAAAACCATTATTAAAAAGGAGAAGGAGAAGAAGGTGAGGAAGAAGAAATAGGGGGGAAAGGAGGGGAAAAAAGGCAGTAAAGAAAGGTACGATCTCATAGCCAGGAAACACCTGAGTCTGTATATAGTTGGCTTCTTACTTCTGCAAGGCCCCAACCTCTTCCATTGTCCATTATACCCTCTTTTCATTGTTATGTACAGCGAGATCAGACCCTTGGTCTGATTTCATAGAACATCAGAGCTGGAAAGAACTGTTGAGATGATCGCCAACCTCCTTGTTTATGTATAAACAGACTGAGGCCAATAGAGGGAAATGACTATCAGGTACCTAGCTAGTGGCAGAGCCAGGGCTAGAACCCGTCTCTTGGTCCAGAGGTAGATTCATGAGCACAAGAGTATCTACAAGTATCTGTAGAGCCAGTGGGACTTGGAAAGGGGTGGTTGGGCCACGTGGTTTCCGTATCCTCTGGCAGCTTCAGTGCTCTGTGATTCCATGCGTCCAATGGCTCCCGTGTTTATTACCATTGAAAATTCTTTTTCTGATTCAAGTATGTTTAGGAATGAGGCTTTTTATTTAAATTGGAGGCTAAGAATTTGGGGCACCTCAGAGACTGATCATCTACAAAGAGGACAAAGGGTTGAGAAAGTGTCCGGCACCAGATCTTCTGATTTAAAATGGTAGATGGCCAGGGGAGGCGCTGGGAGGTGCTCAGAGCCCAGTGTCCAGCGGTAGGCATTCTGGGCTCTGGAAGAGAGTTAACCAAGTAGAACGTGAAGCATTAAGGAGCAACACTCTTCATTTAAACATTCTTGCTGCAGTGGGTGGCCTGGAGCAATAATCAACAGGCGTTTGACACTTGTCAGACACTAGTCTGAGTCACCGAACCCTGTTCCCTGGTCCTCCTTCCCCGCCACCTCCTCGCCCAAGAGAGAAAGGTGAAGCAATACGGGCATACAGCAACCTCCGCCACACTGTCCCTGTCCTGGCAAGCAGTCAAAGCACAGAAGTGAGGGCCCCTGCAAGGAAAAAAGGAAAACATTTCTGTTCTACAAAATACATTTTATTTTCTGATTCCATTGTGGGAATTTGGGAAGTATAGAAAACACAAAGAGGAAAATAAATATCATCCACAATCCTATCACTTATGGAAAACCATTATTTGGATTTGGATGAATTTCATGCTAGTCTTTTAAAATTTTCTCTGTGTAAACACATTTGAACAAACGCTTATACATTTTTTTTTTCAAAATGAGATTGTTCTATACTTACTGTTTTCAAACCCATTTTTCCCAAAGTGAAATCATGTATTATGAACACTTTCCTTGGAAAGCCTCCATTTTAGTCCATTTCCGTCCATCCTAAGCAGTGGCAGGGGCACTGGCAGCAGCGGTGGGGTTTTATGGGGAGGTTCTTGGTCCATCCAACTACAAGGCCACAGAGCTCTTGACCACCAGGGGGGCCCTCAGCCCCTCAAACACCAGGGTCCCGGGTTGGCGTCTCGGTGGCCTGACCTCTACTTCAGTGGTTAATAACAACGATGTCCTCGTGTGTGCATGACTCTGGTCATGTTTTCTCACATCACGAGATCTGTGTTTTTTATTTATTAATTTTAAAAAATTTTCACCCCATTAGAAAACGCTTGTGGATGTTACTTTGGAAAATAGCAACATTAAGGATCAAATCAGAAACCTGCAGCAGACATATGAAGCGTCCATGGACAAGCTGCGGGAAAAGCAGAGGCAGTTAGAGGCTGCGAAAGTTGAAAACCAGCTGCTGAAAATGAAGGTAAAGTAGGGCAAGGGGGGGCGGATAGATTTCCTACTAACTTTTCTCTTCTTTCCTTCTTCTCTCTCCTCCCGTCTTCAGCTCTTCCATTTCCTTTTCTCTGTTCTCTTTGTTGAATTTTCTCACCCTTTTGGGATCAACCCCAGAGGGCTTGGCTTAAAGGCACTAGGAAGTTTCTGTGCTCACAGACCTCAGTCCAGATTGGGGTGCCCATTATGCCCCCACTGGGCGCCCCTGCCTTGGGCCCAGTGGCCTCCAGGGCTGCCAAGACAGTCACTTGGCACTGCTGTTAGTACTGAGAGGCCCTTGGGATGCCCTCAGGTCTGCGCTTTCAGCAGCTTCACTGTTGAGATTTTCTCTGAGGCCCCAGCTTTTCTGTGTGGTTTGACAAGAAAGAGCTGAAGGGCACACAGGAAGACAGCCGATGGTGGCCATGGACTCTGGGCAGTGTCCCTCTTGCTCACCAGGCTGTGCTTAGTCCACTGCCGGGCTCCTACTGCCCTCCCACATTTGAAACCTACTTGACCCACCCTGTACTGTGTCTACGGTGTGTCCGTCCTGGACGTTCCTGTTATTCCAGGGCTGGCATCCAGCATCTGGGTACATGGTTAGGCAGTTTGGCAGACTGGCTCCTTCCAAGGAGACCAAGCGCCTAAGTCCAGCCTGCAGATGCCTGTTTTAGAGACTAATGCGTTACTTGACCCCCAAATAAATAAAGTTACAGGAGTCAGAGCGTTTCACATGACCTGGATGCAGAGGAAACAGGACTCGGGTGACGAGTCATTTCCGAAGTCTGTGTTTGCAGTGGAAATGGGGTGCAGGATGCATTCGGTCTCTCTCAGCTGATGACAGCTCTGTTCAGGATTTTCCATTTTGTGGCTTCTGGGTACCAACGGGTGTCTAGTGACAAGAAGAGTTAGAGGGCATCTTTGCAATAAACATCATGTAACCTGTTGAGGTTGAAGTACACCTCGCTTATCCAGGGTTACATATCCAGCAGACTCAGCATTCTGGAACAAGCGGTAGCTGGAAGGAAGGGCTGCAGACAGCATGAGGTCAATGGCATGAAGTTCACAGGCAAGAGCAGGGCCACGTCCCCCCGAAGCCCTGCCCACCCACTACTCCACTGACTTTTCTCGTCTCCTAAGCTGGGTCTGCCCGAGGCACCAGGAGCCCCCAGCTTAGTGTGGCCCAAACCAGGTGGGAATGTTCCAAATGCAACATTTGGGAAAGCACAAAGGCATGGAAAGGATGAGTCCGAATTTCTTACAGGAGCTTAAGTCTTTCCCAGTGATTCATTGGTTAGTGCAACCAAGGGGGCAGCTTCAACTCCACGTGGACAACTTCTCTTCAACGGCCTCCCCGCTTTTCTGACATAATTTGTGTAAAGTAATATATGAACATACGGGGGGAGGGAGAGGGCGGAGTCAAACAATATGAAAGGTAATCTAGAGATATGCCTGCACCATTTTACATTCCCAGCAGCAGGGTAAGAGGATTCCCGTTTCTCCACATTTGGTTTAATACCTAGGTAAGTTTCCACCTCTTTAAAAATTCGCTCATGCAGAACACTTTTCCTGTTATCAAGTAAGTTAGTATAAGGTGCCACCTTTTAGTTTCTATGCACCTGTTCACCCCCTTTCCTTCTGCCTTCGATCCCTTTGCCCGTGAGTTCCTGCTGCCTCTGTCTTCTGCCGAGCCCGGGCCGGTGGGTCCCCTCCTCTGTGTGTCCACCCGTGACACGTACAGAGTGAGAAGGGCTGACGCCCTGGCACCGGCGAAGCTGCCGCTCTGAAACGGGTGTCTCTGTAGGTGGAGTCCTCCCACGAAGCCAACGCCGAGGTGTTGAGGGAGATGACCAGGAAGCTGTACAGCCAGTACGAAGACAAGCTGCAGGAGGAGCAGCAGCGGCACAGCGCCGAGAAGCAGGCGCTCCTGGTACGTCGTGGTGCGGAGAACAGAGCAGAGCAGGGCTTTTGGTTCTGTATTGTCGCTGAGGTTCAAACTCGGGGGTGGACAAAAGTAGGTCACAGTTGTTAGTATGGAAAATAATTCGAGAACGAATAAATCATAATACCAACTCTGTGTTTGCATACTCACAACTGTATTCCTGCTTGTGCCCCACCCTGTGGTAGGGTTTCTGGTTGGAGTGAGTTGGTGGACTAACTACTGGGTGAGGGCTCAAGGAATTTATTGTTTGCTCATCCACTCCCTTCCCTTCTCCCTCCTTTCCTTTACTCATCTCCCTCCCTTCTCAGAATAGCCCCCAGGCTCTGGCTCTAAATCCATCTCTTTCTCTCGCGAATCTGACCATTCGCCAGCATCCAGGCAGGTCCTGGGCCTGCAGCTGTGTCCTTCCTCTCCCCGCTTGCTCCTCTCTCCCTGGAATTTCCTCCTTCCTGTCCCCGATCCTACCCACATTCCCTGGGAGCCGTGAAAGTGAGGGCCTGCCATTCCCACAGCCGGCAGCATCCTGCCCTTGGGAAGCCCGCACGCTCTCCCCGCCCTTTGCGTGGCCTTCTCTGTACCCCTTATCGGAGACGGGCTGTATGCCTCACACCTTGGCTTCCCTAGGACAGCATTTGTTTCTTGAAGGCGAGGACTCCAGGTCTGCCCTAACCTGTGTCCTTACAGGCGTCATAATGTGCCGAGAGATGGACTGAGCTGGTGCTTTGCAATAAGGGAGAAAGACGTGGGCATTCTGCATTCAACTCCCGATCTGGCCTTCATCCCCTTCACGTTGTTGGCACATACACTGACATTCTGAGTGTCTAGTCAACGGCTAAGTAACCTTCACAGGCTCGTCTTAGATATAAAGACTCAAGGGGAAAAAAGGGGGAAAATGACTAGGCTTATTAAAAAGCCACGTGATGCAGCTAGGCCCCATGTCATGCATTAGCGGCATCGTTAGCAACACCCTGGTTGGAAGTCTAGGGTCTCCATGGCTCTGCTGAGGACAGTGTGTTGCTTTTCCAGGAAGAAACCAATAGTTTTCTGAAAACGATTGAAGAAGCCAATAAGAAGATGCAGGCGGCAGAGATCAGCCTGGAGGAGAAAGACCAGAGGATTGGGGAGCTGGACAGGCTGATCGAACGCATGGAAAAGGTAACAGACACAGTTCCTGTCTATTCCGCTCGCCCGGATGCCCGGCTTTTCCGCAGCCCCCCTGCAGGCCTGTGTGAAGGCCTCAGACGCCCATAGCACTGACAGCTCTCGGCCCTGCAATGTGTGAGTTCAAAGAAAAGACCCAACTGTCAAAGTATGGGAAGTCCACGAATGTTCTAATTTTTCCCTGGTGACCATTTTAATGCTTTAATAAGCATTACATATAAAATTATTTACAAAAATGAATATTTTAGTGGCTCTGCTTTGCTGGGGCCTCAAGCATGAACTTAGTTGCATGGTCAAGTCCTGTTTAGATGTTACATCTGCACCCCAAGCCTGTTGTTTCTGGGAGTGTGTCTGAAGGGTGGCTTTTCTCTGACACCCCACATTTCAGAGTGGGGGTAGCACGTTTCTTCGTGGGTGGGGACAGGGGCTGTGTGGGGAAGGCAGGCGCTCAGCTGAGATAATGAAGCCTAGAGAAAGGGAGGAGGCCAGAGATTAGGCAGAAGTGGAGAAAAGGGAAGAAAGGGTGGAGAGAGGAGAGAAAAGGAAGGAAGGGAGGGGGAAAGAGGGGCCTGTGACCTTTAGCAGGTGACAGCTGACTTCTGGGAGAGGGGTGGTGGCTGCGAGCCAAGCCTGGGACTGATTTCTGGAAAATGGCTCACATGTGAGTTTGCAGAGCAGTGGTGACCTGCCAGGACCCTGACGTATCGGCACCCCGCACTCATGCTGGGTGCTGAGATTCTCCAGGTTGATGATGGTGAGAGGGGGGATGAGGACGTGAGCAAGGCCAACATCTGGGCTTCCTAGCGATCCTGAGAAGAGGTCTCCTTACCCCCATGTCTGCAGCTTAAGCCCCTCCCCTGACAAGGTGAGGTTGAGCCTGAGTGGGAAGGGCATTGAATTCAGTGCCACGGAGCTTCGGCCTTGCTGAGGTTCCCCTCTGGGGGAATATTGGTATTTGGGAGGGACTTGAACAACTAAAGAGTCAATGACCATTTCACCTCTACCCTGGAAAACAGAACCTGTCCTTTATTGAAGAGAGGATGTGAGGTGCTTAAGACCGTCATTGTTGGTGGGAGGTGGTGACAGTGAGGATCAGGCAGCAGGGGCGTATTCTAGGACTCGGGAGGGAGAGCGGGCTCCATGCTCCTGCTCTCCTACAAGAGCGGAAGATGCCCATTCACACACACGCTCCCTCCAGGTGACAATTTGCACATTAGGCTTTTATATATACAGATTATTGTGGAGGCCACAAGTTCTAAAATCAGTGTGTTGGCAGGGCTGGGTTCCCTTTGGAAGCTCCAGAGGAGAACCATTTCCTGGCTTTTCCTAACTTCTCAGACCACTCATATGCCTGGACTCATGGCCCCTCCCCCAGCTTTGGAAAAGCAGGTAGCATTTCCAATCTCTGTTTCTCTCTGACTCTGACCGTCCCTAAAGGAAGGGCCCAAATGGATAATCCAGGGTAATTTTCTGTTAATCACACCTGCAAAGTTCCTTTTCTCAAGTAACATGGCATATGCAGGTTTCAGAGATCAGGATGTGGACATTGTTGGGAGCTATTGTTCTTATGACCACAGCATAGTTTTACAGGTGAACATACCTATGTAACACCCACCCCCCCAAGTTAGTCTATAGGCAATATAGAGCCTCGTTAGTTGCTACAGAAAATAATCAAGAATTTTGCAGTATCACAGGCCACTGATAGAGAGTATTGATTATCATTATTTAGAACTACAAATTTCACAAGGCATCTGAGCCTAGGCTGACAGAATACTGTGAATGGCTTTATCCAAGATGTTTGTCTCTAACTCATAAATATGCCTGGAAACACATGCCAACAAATTTGGCGTTTTTGAGTTCGGTAGGACTCTGGTGAGTGGGTGGGTACAACTCACATGTGTTGCATATGGACTTGAGCTCCCCAGTGCTGGAATTGGCAGAGGTACACGTTCTCTGTCCAACTTGGTGTAATCCATTGGGGAACATGCCAGTGTCTGTCTGTTTTAGGAACGCCATCAGCTGCAACTACAACTCCTAGAGCACGAAACAGAAATGTCCGGGGAAATAACAGACTCTGACAACGGAAGGTAAGATGCAGTGCCCTTTATCTCGTGGTGGGTTCTGATGGTGGACGTGCTGTGTGCTTGTGGGCTCACTTGGTCCTTTCATTTTTCACTCACCTGGTCATCTCTTCCTGCAGAAAACAGTGCTGGAGAGCTTCCCGTATGGAGCTGGTTTCTTTAGGAGCCTAACAGCGCATCCTACAGCCGTGGCACACGTTTTAGTTTTGCACTGTCACAGTGCAAAAGTTCAGGTTACCAATGTTCTCCATAACCTTGAACTCCACAGGATGCACCTTGTTGATGAGAAATCATCAACTATGATTAA
Organism: Myotis lucifugus; assembly: GCF_000147115.1. Classification (NCBI taxonomy): domain Eukaryota; kingdom Metazoa; phylum Chordata; class Mammalia; order Chiroptera; family Vespertilionidae; genus Myotis; species Myotis lucifugus. The sequence goes on along the minus strand of NW_005871071.1, from coordinate 1,248,083 downwards.
TATCGTTGGCATGGAAGCTAACTTTAAAATGTCTTTCTGTGTTTCCAAACATTGCTCGGCCAAATCTTGGCTTGTCCCCTGTCTCTGAGTGTACGAAGCCCTGCGTGGAAAATGCAGAAGTAGTGCACAGACTCTTCTAGAAATCAAAAGGCTGAAAGGCCTTGTGTGGCCCCTTAGTGAAGGGGAACAAGGTTGGGATGATTTGAGCATTTGGGGCAAGTTCCTTATCCTCCCCGAGATCTGGGAAACGGGAATTCTTTTTTAAAGGAGGAGGGGGTTGTGCTGATCATAACAGCGTCCATCTCACTGGGTTATTATTATGAGGGACATGTTGGACGTACTGCCCGCCACATAGCATTTGCTGAAAAAATACCCGTTTTCCTTCCTCTTATGCAACTTCAGAGTTTGCGGAGTTATAGGGGTCTTGCCTGGTCTTTATGTAGCGCTGAGGAGGGACCTGGGAGAGGTGGGAAGGGGTGAGCTCACCACCAGACCCTGCACCAGTGGTCCGGTCCAGGGCCCCCGAGAACAGAAGGGCCCATCTGCTGGGTCCTTTGGTTTCTTTGAAACCAGCAAAGTCAGAGAATAATTTTTGCTCTTTTAAAGCCAAAGTGTGAAATGTTGTACGATGTAGTTCAGTCTGTTTTGGTGAAGAGAAGGTCTTTCAACCTGTTTCCCATTCTCCCACAATAATCTCACATAGAACAAGGGTGATTCCAGCCTTCCCAGGGCTCTGTTGGGAGCTCTCATTTCAGATATTCTGTTGTGTTGCTAGATGCCTCTCCTTCTCCGTTCCCTTAATCAGCGTAACTTCCTGGATGTCCCAATATCGTATTAACTCCAAAACAGACAGCCTCTCATACCTGTAAGTGGTACCAGCAGATTCCCTCTCAGTGCCTGGAAAGTCTAACTGTCCTTATACAGAGGAAACTTACAAGTGGGAACGTGAAAAGAGCCCTCTAGTCCTTCTACGGTGAGGGGGTTGCTTGAGTAATCACCTAGGACATGCATCTTGGCGTTCCCCTTCTTGTTCTTGGCAACATTCCTTCCCAGCGGTGACTTTGGTGCCGTGCCGCTGCTGTGGTGTGGGACTCAGTGGCTCTCTCCTCTGTCGTGTTAGGTATCAGCAGCTGGAGGAGGCGTCGGCCAGCCTCCGGGAACGGATCCGACATCTGGATGACATGGTGCATTGCCAGCAGAAGAAGGTCAAGCAGATGGTTGAGGAGGTAAGCGCTCGTCAGAGGTCATGGGCCGGGGTGCTTCCGGCGGTGGGGACATTTCAGCTCTGCAGCCAGATCTGACCTCAGCTCAGTGTTCTGGGGCTCACAGTGGACGCGCTCAGATGACCTCTGTCTTGGCCCCGAGGGGAATTTCCTCGTATGTCCCCCCTGCTGATTATCCCTCCAAAAGAGGGTCTTCTCCAGATCAGAGGGTGACAGTTAATAAGCCATGCGGTGCAGGGCATAGCTCACCCACTCTCAGAGGACAGCAACACCCTCTACCCTACGCGGGTGCCTGCAGCCCAGGGAGCAAAGGGAAGTTTGACAAGGAAAGTTTAATTCAGCTCGTGTCTCTACACTGCCCCCTGCCTGCCTCCCCGGGCTACTACTCGTCCTTTCTTCATTTCTGGTGTGCTCTCATTCCCTTTTCCTATCTGTTTTCTCTTTCTTCTGCCTTCTCCCTTCATTCTCTTCTTCTGTTTCAACATCTTTTCATTTTCCACCATCCTTTCTCTCCTTAAGTGCCTCTGTGTGAAACCAAGTTGTAGGTTTACTATATGCTGAGCATAGTTTACTATTCTATTTTTTTAAATGAAAAGACAGATAAGTTGAATATTTATATTATCTAAGAGGAAAACAATTCTTTTAACCCGTGTTAATGTAATCTGTCTCTCTTGTGGTGATTGCTCAATAGAAGAAAGTCTATGCTGTTGTAAAGCCAGTAACATATTATTGTAATTTTTCTTGCTCAATTAAAAAATCAGACAGAAGCCCTAACTGCTTTGGCTCAGTGGATAGAGTGTCAGCCTGTGGACTGAAGGGTCCCAGGTTCGATTTGGTCAAGGGCACATGCCCAGGTTGCGGGATCAATCCCCAGTAGGGGGCATGCAAGGAGGCAGCTACTCAATGATTCTCTTTCCTCATTGATGTTTCTTTTTTTAAAAAAATATATTTTATTGATTTTTTACAGAGAGGAAGGGAGAGGGATAGAGAGTTAGAAACATCGATGAGAGAGAGACATCGACCAGCTGCCTCCTGCACACCCCCCACTGGGGATGTGCCCGCAACCAAGGCACATGCCCTTGACCGGAATCGAACCTGGGACCTTTCAGTCCGCAGGCCGATGCTCTATCCACCGAGCCAAACCAGTTACGGCCCTCATTGATGTTTCTATCTCTCGCTCCCTCTCCCTTCCTCTCTGAAATCAATAAAAAAATATTTTTAAAAATCAGAAGAAAAGAACAGTTAGTACTAACAGGTTTATAAAAATTCTCTAGGGTCTAATTCTCTAACTTGCAAAGAAAAGAAAGTGGTTCAATTTAGTTAAACATGTGGATGGCAGTGAAAAAAATGGGAAAAAAAGTTTTTCCCCTTATGTAAAGCACTACTCTGAAAAGTTATTTCTTTTATTATTGATTTACTGAAATTAAAAGTATATCTACTTCTAATACATAATTTACACACATGACACAAATAGAAGTTTAAAAGTATAAACTGTAAACTGTTGGAGATATTAGTGGCATGGGCTTAAAGTCAGGGAGTTGTGAGGATGGGGGGGGACACTTTGTTTTTTCTTGTGTGTAGGATAAACATATACATTAGACTAAATTTACTTCCCAAACAAGGAATCCAATCACATGGAGTTGAATGCTGTGCGTATTATATTGGCTCCTGTGCCAGCCTCGGAAGCAGTAGAATAAAAGAACAGACAGCCAAGGTTCAGACGAGGCAACCACACACGCACCTTCGCAGCCCCTTTGCACACCTGAACAGGAGCACTGCCGGCATCAGCGATGGTGGATCCTGCCCAGTGGCACACTAGGTCGATATCAGCAGTGTGTTTCCCAAGGAAGAGCATCATGTTGTCACAGTTAGCATCTCGGGGAGCCATGGCTGTCAGAGCATAGCTTTTCTGTGTCTGACATGAAGTCTAGGGCAGGGCTGTTCTCATTTCCCACCTGTGGCTCCTTATTGTGGAACATTGCAGTTCCCCCACCTCACCACAGGGTGGTGCTCTGTACTGATCTCATATCTAATATTAGAGAACCAGGGACTAAAACCTCAGACTGGTTGGCTTCTGATACAATTATTATTTGTAATGTTTATGATTGGTACCAAAATCAAGAGACATTTTTTAAAAAGACATTTTCAAAGAAGTTTAGGATTTGCTGTTTTCTAATTTACTTCTGGAACATAATGGAACTACCAATTTGAAGGGAGTGGAATGGGCGAATATCTATATATGAAAATAAGGAAGTATATAAAGATCACTGTCCATGCCCTGCCTTTCTACCTGTGATTGTCTGTCTCCCAAATGAGCTTCCCTGCGTCCCGATGATGTGGTCGGTGAGACCCAGGCACTGGAGTGAGATCACAGGCTGAAATTTAGGATGGCACCGTCAGAGGGAGCCTCACTCAGGGGCCTGCTGGATTTCAGCAGTGGATGGAGACTTAAACAGAGAGAGAAAGAGGCTTTTAATTCTAAATGTAAACATCTAAGTCAAGTAGTAAGAATTAATGTGTCTAGTACACTGTGTTAACTTTACAACAAAGGGATGGCTTAGAATCTTAATTGCTGTAGCCATTTATGTGAATTATTTTTTTAAGTTAGAAACATGGAAAAGGGAATATTGACAAATGAGCACATTCAGAAGAGCAGGATCGGGTTGGAAAGGAGGTGAGAACTCTGGAAATTCAGGGAATGGTTGAAGGCTTTGGTGAAGAGATGGCCAAGGGAGCCGGATGTGAGAGCTGAATTAACATCTTAGATAACAGCCATCGAGAAGAGGGAATATACCTGTTTTGTATCGCCATGCAAGGCCAGGCTGGAACCACTGGGTGGCACTTACGAAAGGCAAATTTCAGCTCTTGGTTCAACATAAGGAAAACATCCTATATAATAAAAGCCTAATATGCTAAGTGTCCGGTCGTCCGGTCATCCGTTCAACCAATCAAAGCGTAATATGCTAATGATATGTTAAGGCTGCTCAACTGCTTGCTATGATGTGCACTGACCACCAGGGGACAGACAGTCGACAGGTAGGTTAGCTTTCTGCTGGAGTCTGGCCAATTGGGACTGAGCAAGGCAGGCCGGATACACCCTGGAGCCCTCCCACAGTCCCTCCCTGGCTGGCCAACCTCCCCCTTCCCTCCCCAGCCCCAATTGTGCACCAGTGGGGTCCCTCAGCCTGGCCTGCACCTTCTCGCAATCCGGGACTCCTCAGGGGATGTTGGAGAGCCAGTTTTGGCCCGATGCAGCAGGCCAGGCTGAGGGACCCCACTGGTGTACGAATTCGTGCACCGGGCCTCTAGTTTCTAATATTTGCTGCCCTGGAAGGTATTTAGCCCTTCACCATGGATGCATTCCTTATGACATAAGAAATTGAGATAGAAGCTCCTTATAAATAAAGAATTTTCTATTGTTTACTAGGCTGTGCCTGTTGTTATGATCACAGCATTATCATTACTTTGCCCAGTGACCAAAATCGGCAAAATTATAACTAAATCACTTCAGGGCATTTGCACCAAATTTTAAAAAACTCAGACTACTGCCTGGCCAGTGTGCTCAGTGGTTAGAGTGTTGTCCTGTGCACCACAGGGTCAGTGCATGTGCATGAAGCAACCGATCGATGTTTTTTCTCTCTCTCTCACTTCTTCTCTCTCTAGAATCAATGAAAGGCATATTCTTGAGTGAGGATTAAAAACAAAGCAAAACAGAAACCCAGACCACTGAATCAGTTACTTGTGGAATCTTGGACTCTGACTTTAGAAGAGAAATATATTTTTATCCATGAACTCCGGATATTAAGACAATTTGACTAGAAACAGAGGCAGCCAATGTCAGGGTCCCCTTTCCTTCCCTCCCAGGAAGTCTGAAAGCTTGTCAGTGTGGTAGCTTCACATTCACCAACGGCTGAATCTAGTCTCCATCCATTGTTGGTGTCATTTTCGTCCCAGTGTCTATGAAGAAACTCCGTTTATTAAAATGATGTGCTTCTTTTCCCAGCTCCAATCATCCATGAGGTCCTTGGACTCTTAAATTGTTAGGAAATATATTTCCTTCCACCTCAGTACAGTGCAATTTCTTAATAATACAATCTGAATAAAACATAGCCAATAAAAAATATATAAAAACAACAAAAAAATACCCAGCCTACGTTTTGTAACCCATAGCTCAGTAATTGATTTTCATTGTGGGGGACAGTATGTTTCAGTAAGGACTTGCACATGTAAGGAAAGAGCAGAATGGGCCTTTTAGAAATGAAAGATTAATATATATCTGTGGGGCCAAGTTCATTGGACAAAGGCAACTCGAAGAATCTTGTGTGAAGTGTGGGACCAAATACCCCCACAGACTAGATCTTTATTGGGGTGGATGTCAGGGACTGGTGTCTCCCTCCGTCACTCCTTCTTCTAACTGGTTCTAACTCTGACGAAAAGAAAAAAGAGAACTAGCTCTACATATGCTCCTTAGACTTCAAAGGTTTGCCAGAAAATATAGAGGGACTGAAAGAAATAGCTCTTGTGGGGAAATTCACTCATCCCTCCGTCCACCAGCTACCCGCCAGCACTCTCCGTGCAGGGCTGGGACAGGTGGGGAGGCGCAGGTGTGGCTCTGCATCTCCCCAGCGGTGTCATCCAAGCTCCAGAGTAACCCTCCTCCTTGGGTGTCCTGCAAGCCCCACGGGGGTAGGCCCTGTGCCTCAGTCAGGCTGCATTCTTGAGCTTTCCCTGAAAGGAACCCGGGGCCCAGGGAGGAGCAAAGGGCAGGGCGGAACCTTGACTCGTCTTTAAGTGTTAAAGACTTTAGCTGGCCCTTCAGAGGGTCATTCTCACCTCTTTCCCTGTGCTCACCAACGCCCAGTCTCCTGCCATCCAAAGCGGCTTTTCTGCCAAGGGGAAATTAGCTGGAGGAAAAAACAAGTTCTTATTTGCCCTCAAAAAGGGTAGACGTACATTTTTGCCAATGGGCAATGATATTGTTCAGCTGAATACACGGTAATTTAATAAGAGTTCCTTTACCTTTTCCGCCTCAATCATAGGCATCCTTTTGTTTCATCATGGCCTTCTTCTAATTTCCCATTGTGTTTGTGATGGGTGAAATGCAAGTGTCTGAAGAGTTCCAGAGAAGGCATTTTTCCTGAGTTTTCCTTTGCAGAAAGCAATTGCACCCCGACCCCCTTGTATAATTTAGATGTTTAATGAGCGCACAGGTGCAAGGAATCGATTTTCTTGTTAGTGGCTCTCCGTGCAGGCAGTGCATTAGAATCACAGGGAAGCCTTAAAAAATTCCAGAACCCAGCAGATGGGAGTAGGAGGGAGGGACTGGCGATTGGGGGTATTTTTGGTTGGTTTTTAAGCCCCACAAGATTCCAGTATGCAACCGATGTTCCGGGTTCTTACAACAGTGGCGTGCGTTTCCATGCTGGGTTTTCAGGTCATCAGTGCATTTAGCCAGCCTCCTTCAGGAGCTGTTGTGCCTGAGGTGAGAAGCTGGCAGTGAAGCTGGTAGGAAGGGCTCAAGGGAAGAAAGTGCGAGACGGGTCAGCAGGGACCAGGAGCATTGAAGTGGGAGGCTGGTCCAAGTGTGTGACCGTCTGAAGTCCTATCAGCCCCATCTAGACAGCTCCATCTAGAAAGCCCCATTTAGATGGCTCACTCTTTTTTAAAAACAAACATTTTATTGATTTTTTACAGAGAGGAAGGGAGAGCGATAGAGAGTTAGAAACATCAATGAGAGAGAAACATGGATCAGCTGCCTCCTGCACTCCCCCTACTGGGGATGTGCCCACAACCAAGGTACATGCCCTTGACTGGAATCGAACCTGGGACCTTTCAGTCCGCAGGCTGATGTTCTATCCACTGAGCCAAACCGGTTAGGGTGATGGCTCACTCTTAATAGCTCTGCTGGCCTGGTGGTGTCCAGGTAATAAAACTTCCCAAAGGCTATCCTTGGCCACCTAGAGAGAAGTTGTTACTAAGGCAGGTATATTTAGGCACACTCGTTAAGCAGATAATAGAGACTTAAAGGGACAGAATCCAATTGCAGTGGAAGCCGAGAGCTACCACTAACAAAGAGACCAAAAGTGGTTCGCATGGATCCTCTTCCTGCAGTGCTTGTGTGTGCACATGTACAGCCTTGCCCTGGTTTAAATTACTCACTTCTGTCTACACAGAAGACCTTACTTTTGGCCACACTGGCCTTCCTTGGAAAGAAAAGAACACGATACCTTGTTGAAATCATAGTATTAACAATGACTTTGTCTCAAGTGCAAGACGAGGCAGAACATTTTTGCAGTTCCTCAGAAATGGTTTTGAAAGTATTTGATTATCATCCTTTAGATTTTTAAAGAGTGAATTTCTTGTTATAACTCTATAGTTTTTTGAGGAGACAAACTGGATAAGGGAGAGTAGATGATGAGTGACTCTTTGGGGAGTTGAGGTTTGAGTTACTAGTTTCTGGCTCTTGAGCCAGCCAGCAAAGCTGGGCTTCTGTTTTCTTTTTTCAAGTCCCCATAACTTACCTCCCAGGCCCCGAATCTGTATACACCCCCTGCATTAGAGACCCGGGGAAGTAAGTTAGAGGAAGGAGTCAACTTTATGGGTTTACAGGGAAAGGTACCTAGACTGGAGGTGAGCATGGACTTTCTAGACGCAGACATGTTGCACTGACTAGTTGTGGGACCTTCAAAAAGTTATTAGTTTCTTGTCTGTAAAACAAGGTTAATAACAGTATCTATCCGAGAGGATTTTTTGTAAGAGTTAAATGAGGTGATGTACAGTTGATTCTTGAACAACACCAAAATTCGTGTGTAACTTTTGACTCCCCCAAAACTTAACTACTAATAGTCTACTGTTGCCTGGAAGTCCTACCTATAACATAAACAATTGATTAACACATATTTTGTATATTATATGTATTATATACTGTATTTTTACAATACATGAAGCTAGAGAAGATAAAATATTAAGAAAATCATAAGGAGGAGAAACTATATTTTAAGTATTTATTGAAAAAAATCTGCATATAAGTGGACCTGCACAGTTCAAATCTGTGTTGTTTAAGGATCAACCCTTTAGAAAATACAGCATATTCATTGGAACATGGGAAATACCCAATAAATATTAGCTGCTATTATTATTATTATTACTACTGCTTCTACTGATGGGTGGGTCCTTGCTGTGAACACCAAAGGTAAAGTTAAATGGGTTAAAAGCAAAAGCCGCTGGGTTGATTTTTTGACCAATACACAGGACTGCCCTTCTCTCCTTGGGAATCTTATGGATCTTTGGGTAACCTTCTTCCTCCTCCTGTGCTTTGTGCTGCGTTCTAGCTTAGCCATCTGTCCTTTGAGTAGAATATTTATACACAAAGCACATTTTAAAAATAATTTTTATTGATTTTTAGAGAGAGGGGAAAGGAGAAGGAGAGAGAGAAACATCTCTGTGAGAGTGAAACATCGATCAACTGCCTCCCACATGCCCACTAGTGGGGATCGAGCCTGCAACCCTGGCATGTGCCCTGATCGGGAATCGAGCTGGCAACCTTTTGGTGCACGGGACGATGCCTAACCAACAGAGCTACACTGGCCAGGGCTATACACAAAGCAATTTAAAAAAATCAATTCTCTACATCCCAAGAATCTTCCATTTTAAATGGATCAGCCATTTATTAGCAATTTATTTTGAAATTATCCTGTGCTGTGCTGAAATGTACAACACCAAGGTACATTTTTGCCAAATGCCCTGTGTTTGGAGGACTCCGTGTGATCTCCAGCACTGACAATTAGCCACGTGGGGGTAGGGGAAGGAGCCACAGCACTGAGCCCGCGACCCTAACCCACCCAATTCACCTGTTTCCAGATCATGTCCCACGAGCTCTTCTCCAGATTTAGTCTCCGGCTCTTTGGAAGATGATAAATGGTAGCCTGCCCTGGGTTGGAAGCGGCTCCCTGTATTGTTCGTGATTAGAAGAACGCTTGCACTCTCTGCTGGGAAGAGGTGGCATGTATCTGATGAGCCGATGAACAAAACAGGAAGGACATGCTATTAAAAGGAACACTTGACCATGGGGGGCTCTTACTTGTGGAAACACCACATACTGTAACCTCAACTCGTACAGCCCCACACTGCAGAGTCAAGAGGGCTCAAAGATCCACAGACCATTTTTTAGAAACTTGGGTTCCTAGACATCAAAGAAGGAGCCACAATGAAAAATAGTCCTAAATATAATTTGGAAAGTGCCAGGTGGAGGCCGGTCGTCAGGTCCTGGAGAATGGAGCCTTCGTATGGAGAAGCTGCCGAGGACCCTGCTAAGAAGACGGGAAGTGCTGCCACCAGATCACACCCCAGAAAATACAGAAGCAGCCGAGTGTCCATGTAGTTGGCTTTTATTTATCTGAGTGGTGGCCCAGCGGATGTCCTCTCTGAGTGGAGAGCAACAGCACTAGTCAACTTAGCACTCTTCCTGTTGGTTTAAGGAGAGTTTGGTTGGCTTCTGTCACCACAGGCATTTTGCCTGAATAGACAGTTCGATTAACTTCATGAAAAGGAGAAGTATATCTGATGACGAGAGACATGTATTCGGCTGAAATATATTGAAGTGAAATATGCTTCATGCTGCTTTATTTGTATGGGGAGCTGGTATCTCGTCAAAACGTAGTGTTGCTTAAATCTAGTTAGTAGTAGCAGCGGCAGTGGTGGTGGTAATAATAGTCAGTGGGTGGTATTAGCCCACCGATGCTAGTAGACTGGGTTAATGGAGTGAGTTCATTAAGGGGACAGCGTCAATTTGATGTTGGGTAGTTGTCCACTCCCACCACTTCTTCAGAGCAAGGTGGACCGGCAGATGCTTTCTTGTCAATAGTTGCCTTTGGTCTTCCATTGAGATGCTTCTGTCCAGCTTAAGCAAGTAAGCAGTGGACGGGAAAGGAAGCAGGTGAATAAATTTCCAGATTAGTAATGAACTGTTAATGCAGTTAATCTACCTGGGTATCCTGTTTCAGCGCAGGTCCCCAGATACTCTGCTGGGAACTCAGACTTCTGCTAGGGAGATTTGAGTCAAATTTGAGATTTGCTGACCTAGATGTCACTCTAGTGTTGTAACCTACACTGTTTATAGGGTTACATACCTTCACTCCCCTCATGCTTTTCTAAGTCTCTGATGAAAAAGTTCCTGGCATTTGTTCTAGTGGCATAGATTCATTACCCAGTTTCAAAAAAAAAAAAAAGAAAAGAAAAGAAAGAATATGAAACGGAAATGTCCTGACTTGTAGAGAAAGTGGGTCATCCAGGTGAGCCTTTCTCCCAGAACCGTGTGCTGTCCTCCTGCCCTTGGAGCTTCTTCCCTCTTGTGGGTGACAGACAGTCCCTGGAGGCCAGCTAGGCTTTATTTTGTGCAGAGGGGGTGGGGGGGGCCTTGATTGTCTGCAGGACCCTGAGAGCCTCCAATATGTTATGCCCTCAGTGCCTCATCCACGTCCCCCTAGAACTGGCACTAGCTCCTCGGCCAGTTGGTGGTCTCCTTGACCTGGTTCCCAGCCTGACAGGACCTCCCTCCATCTGCCCCTCCCTCCTTTGCCTGTGTCCAGTTCACACTTTGCTGCCAGGATTGTGATATGGTGTGTACTTGACTTATTGCCTGTCACACCTGAGTTAGGTGTTCACATTCTGCTGCACCCCACCCATGCTCCTCCCCTTAACTGGATCATTAGCTTTTGGCTCTTAAGGCTACAGTTTTGTCTCATGGTCACTCAGGCTTCCACCCAAAAGAGGTGCTACTCAGAAATTTGAGGCAGAATGTATTTATAGTAAATTAAAATGTTATGGTTTCAGATCCTAGTGTTTAATGTTGTATTACTCATGTCTTTATTTTAAAAATCTTAGATACTTTACTAAAATGTGGTTTTTAGAAGGTATCAGAAAGCTCTTAAGTGCGTGAGCCTTTCCTTCGATGCATTGTTGAAAGGATTACTGCAGTCTCATTGTGTGACATGTACTGATACATGTATTCACCATACAAATTGTCCTTTCGAGGGAGAAGGTCTTTTCTTTGTCAATGTCACCGAACCCACTTTCTCTTTGTTGAGATTGTTTCTAGTTGGCTCTGCAGTGTTTCTTAGAGACCAGGTGCCCACGATCTTCCCATAGAGAGTGTGTGAGGCTCTGCTCCTGTCCAAGTGGCTACCACCTACTGGGTGTTTCTCAGGTTTCAAGGCTCTGTGTGTAGACCTCACAGTCCCCCACACACTAAACCTCTAGGGAAGGTATTATTAGCCCAATTTTTTTGGGCATAGGAAACTGAGACTTAGTGTCTTAAAAAATAAGTAGCCGTCCATCTCTTAGCAAAAGATGTTGGTCTCGGGTTCATTGACTCCAAAACCAACATTCATTCTTTGCTTCTTCTATTTTTTTAACTGGAGGGGAAAGTTTTAAATGCAGAAAATTACAGAGAATTATTAAAACAAAAACCCTGGTACTCTCCTCTAGAATTGACAAATGTTAACATTTTGGCATATATTTCAGATTTTTCTAAATAAAAGAAAACAGTACAAAGGGGAGTTTTTCTTTTTATCCCTCTCCAGTTCTGATCTTTTTCCTTGTCCCCCCTCCCTCCCTCCTCAGAGGCAATTTGGTCTCTATGCAGACCATGTGTCAATGCTTTTACTACCTATATATGTGTCTATTATCAGCGTATAGCTTGGTTTATTGATAAAAGATGTATGTACATTTTTATTTATAATATATAAATAAGTAAAATTTATTGTATATATTTTGCAAGTTCTTTTCCCACTTTTGTTTCTGATGCTGTTACATATAAATCTAAATTATTCATTTTAATGGCTCTCTAATATTCCACTATGTAAATATAGGATACTGTATCCTAACGATAGACTTGAAGCATTTTTCCAATTTTTTATTTTTTTACAAACAATGCCAAACATGTCTCTGTGCTTCTCCAATTGGGGAATGTACTTAGAGGAGGAATTGCCAGAGCCTGGGGTTGGCACAATTTCACCTTTGCCAGGTACTGCCCATGGATCTCCAAAGCAGACATACACTTCCACCCGTCACGTATGAGAAGGTGGATTTCTCCACACCCTCACACCTCCTGGCACTGTTGGACTATAATTTTTGCCATTTGTGAAATAGTATCTCTTTGTTTGGGTTTTAATTGCATCAGCCTGATTACTACTCATTGCGACTGGCGAGGTTGAGTATCTTCACAGGCTTATTGACCATTCAGGCTTCATGTCTGTGAGTTGGCTGTTCATATCTTTGTTTATTTTTCTCTTTGGTTGTTTATCTTTTTCCCCTCTTGATTTGTAGGAACTCTGAATACTATCAATATTCATCATTTATCAAAAAATATTTTGATGCCATTATCTTCTCCCAGTCAGTGTGTTTTGTTTGTTTATGGTGTCTGGTGTAACATACATGTTTTTAATTTTGGTATAAAGTTACTAATTTTTTGTGCTGTGCTGTGTGTCTTGTTTGTTTGCCATAAGGATGTGTTTATAATAGTTTCAGAGGTCTGTTTTTATCTCTAGGTCTTTAATTACACCCCCCACCCACCCACTCATACCTTCTCTTCCTTTTTCTCCATACCTATCTATCCTATTATCTTGTAATACGTCCTACATTTACCTGTTTTGTTTATTTATTTGTTGTCTGTTTCCCTCCACTAGAATGTAAGCTCCCCGAGGGCAGTGGCTTTGACTGTTTTGTTCATAGCTGTATCTCTAAACCTGAAATAGTCACTGACCCAGAGGAGAAGCTCAATAAATATTTATGGAACAAATAAATAAAAATCCATGTGGAATTTATTTCTTGTATATGTGATATGAATAGGGATCCATTGGGGGGGGGGGGCGGGGTAGTGGGTGATCATGGAAAGCTTGTTTCTCTAACAGCATTAATTGGATGGCCCATCCTTGCCCCACTGATTTTTTTTCATGCCACCTCTATCATTGGAGATGTTTCCCTTGTGCCACTGTCTTTAAACATTTCTGTTCTCGCCCAGCCGGCGTGGCTCAGTGGTTGAGTGTCGAGCTATGAACTAGGAGGTCACGGTTTAATACCCGGTCAGGGCCTGGGTTGTGGACTCGATCCCCAGTGTGGGGCTTGCAGGAGGCAGCCAATCATTGATGTTTCTACCTCTCGCTCCCTCTCCCTTCCTCTCTGAAATCAATAAAAAATATACATTAAAAAATATTTCTGCACTCCTGCCCTTGTGCTAAAGTCTGCGGGGAAACCCAATCCTCGGGGTCAGGAGTGGGGATGCGGGTGATGAGCCAGGTCCGATTGTGCCCTCAAAGGGCTTTCTGGTTGACATTAAAACCTGTGAGAACTCAAGGCAGAACGTGATGTCGTACGCAGGGGTATGATCCGGTGCCGAGGCACAGGACCTGGAGACAACAGTAGTTAGGCTCACAGCCGTCGAGTAATAAATGAAGTCTGAGTTTGTGTCCTGCCTCTGTTCCTGGGTGGGCTTTATTTCTTTAGTGAGTTACTCTTCTTTCCAACACTGTTTCCTTACCGACAAAATGGAAATGATGAAACAGCACCTGCTCCAGAGGTGGCTGTGAGGAGGGACTGGCAGAATGCGTGCTCACTAATCCCAGCGTGGGCGGGAGTCTTTAGGGAGGAGGCGATATTTGACCCAGTCTTGCAGGATGGATTGGAAATTTCTAGGCTGGGATTGAGTGGGTGGAAAAGGACATGCCAGACAAGATATGGAATAAACAAAAACTGAAAACATGGAGACCAGTAAGTGCGGGGTGAGTTCAGGGAGCACTAATCTAGTTTGACTGGACTGTGGGAGGGAATCCCAATGAAGAGGCTGGAAATGTGGGTTATCAGCGCCAAGCCAAGAGGGTGTCCTTTATTGCTTTACTCTCAATTCCTGATGGCTCTTTAGGGGGTGCTGGGCCATTGGGGGGGGGAGAGCAGGGAGGAAAGCTAGTGCAGATGAGGGCCCATATTCAGGGCCCTCAAACTTTAGGAACTTTTATTTTATTTTTTAAATCTTTATTGTCGAAAGTATTACATAGGTCCTCCTTTTCCCCTCATTAATCTCTTCCAGCCTGCTCCTGTCCCCCTCCCCCAGGCCTTCACCACCCCATTGTCTGTGTCCATGGGTTACGCATATATGCATACAAGTTCACTGGTTGATCTCTTCCCACCCACCCTCCGTTCTGACAGATGTGAGGTGATATCTCATTGTTGTTTTGATTTGCACCTCTCAGATGATGAGTGACTTTGAGCATTTTTTCATATGCCTCTTGGCTTTCTGAGAAACTTTTATTTTTTAGCTCCAGCTTTGTGCCAGGTGTGGAGCTGGGTACTTCCATATACATATCTCATTGCATTTATCTCCAGGGATTCTTCCCCGGGATATTCCTGGTCAGTGTGTGGTCTTTTGCCCCTGATCCTGCATCTACCGAGGAAAGCACAGGGACAGAGACGCTTAGAGCACCCTCTTCTCCATCCCACCTTCCTCCTCTAAAGTCACAGAAGAGAAAGAACAGCCTTCAAGACTTAGGGCCCCAGAATCTCTTCCCAGCTTTGCCTCCTTTCTGGGCAGCATCACAGCAATAGGTTGTCACCCAGAGAGGATGGAGGCGAACCTCTGAACATCAGTGTGGTGTGAATGAAAGAGCTTTGCCTTCAGAGGATGTGGGTTTGGATCTCAGGCCTGCCAGCTTCAAGCTCCAGGGTGACCACTGTGCTGATTGGCCTGCGACCGAGAAGTTCCTGACACATGAGAATTCCAGTGCGAAAGCCTGGAAAGTCCCTGCAAGCTGGGGTGAGCGGGTTGTTAGCCCTGTGGTCTGAACTTTTTCCTCTCCCCATCAATAGCCGGCAGGTGCATTCCATATTCGGGGAGAAACCAAACTTCCTTCTGCCTGCTCGCTTTATTGCACTCACGTTTGCATTTCTTTCTCCACTTACTGCCTGCCTTCCTCCCTGGGATGTTTTCTCTGTGAAGGTGGAGACAAGTCTTCCTCGCTCAGCACCTGACGCTGGGTCCACCGCAGAGGTGATCACAGGTGACTGTTGAGGGATGAGCGATGATGCGACTCTAGGAACCTCAGTTTCCTCCTCTTTGGGGATGACTGCTCTTCGGGTTGTTTCTGAGAATAATGAGCTAGCCCAGCAAGAGCCCCGGGACCCAGTGCACCCCTCTTTCTTCCGTCCCCGTGAATGCATGCAGGTGGCAGGGCCAGTTTACTCATCCTTCCCGGATGTGTACACAGCCCAGTCACGTTCAGGCGCCAGGAGACTCGGGTCTCTCTTCTCCAAGAGAAGTTGAGTTATCGTTAATATAAGATAGAAATCAAACCAAATCCGATTATTTTACCTCGGAAGCCAGTTTCAACTGATCCTTTTGAATGGTATAGTTCTATTATTATATATAACTTCAAACTTAATAGAAAAAAATTGATTAAAATATGTGCCCTGTTCATATCCAGCCTGGCTGAATGCCACAAGACACATTAATTGAAAATGAATTTCTGCAAACCCAATCAAGCTCATGAAGATGAAAAATGTACCTTTTTCCCTCCATCCCTTCATTGATTTTTCATTTTCCCCACTCAGAGCTTCATTTAGCAATTTTTCAGTTTCATTTTGTTGTGGCCTTAATTCATTTCCTTCACTCCCCCCAAAATGAGATAATGTACCATTTTCCTTGTCCTTTTAAAACTGTCCTTTCAGGCTGCATTAGTGCCGGCCGGATTCCGGTGGTGCCGTATTTCTCTCTGCTTTATTGTTATTTCTCAGGGAAAGAGGGTAACTTTATTATTTTTAAAATTCTTACTGCGGTCGTTTTTATGGAGGAGGATGCACTTTAAAACGCATTACTGTGAAATGACAATGTCACAAGACTTGTAAAATAGAATTAAGAGGAACTGTAGGAAAATTTTAAAAACACACATACCTTTTCAGGAGAAAAAAGTGTAAAATGCGGGTTATCCCCATTTTTCATGGAGGGTGCAGGAGGGTCCCGCGTGCTTCCTGTTTTGTTGAGGGAAATGGAGACAACCCTTTGCCAGATCACAAGGGGTTCGGGTTGAAAACGAGGCCCTGTCAGGACAAGAGGAAGCCGAGGGAGGAGGCGCTGAAGCCCGAGTGAGCTCTGGAAGGTTCCTGCCAGTCCCGGCCCATCCCTGCCCCAGTCGGTTCCCTGGTTCACCGGACCTCTAGGCGTTTTGAAACAGTAATGGGGATCCTCGAGTTACTTTCTTGTGTAATTTTCAAGTCATCTCACAGCTTATAATGTCCTGTGAAAAGTCTGCAGGGGCTCACCATAAAGTGTCCTATTGCTTTACTCTGACCCAGAATTCAGAACCCAGATGATCTCATTCTGATGAGAAGCTTCGGTTGGCATTTCTTCTTTGATCTGTCTAGCAGTGGGAAAAGGATTTGTTTCTTTATCAGTGCGGTTTAAAGCAGGAAGTGTGTCTAGGTGAGGGTCCAGGGGAAGGAGTGTTGCTGATAGAGGCTGGGAACTTCCTACCACCACACACCGCCCTCATACCCTGGTTTGGTTTAGAATAAAAGCACCTGTGGGCTTTTCCTAAAATTAGAATGAAAACGGCAGAAGAGGGTAAAGGGAGGATAAGTGGTGATAGGAGAGGACTTGGGGTGGTGAATACACAATACAATATTCAGATGATACGATGTAGAATTGTGCACCTGGAACCTATATAGTTTTATTAACCAATATCACCTCAATAAATTCAATAAATATTTTTTAAAAATTAGAATGAAAACAAAATAAAACAAATTTCAAAGAAAATAAACAATATCATAAACTTATTAGTAAACAACAAAAAATAACGTAACTCCTAGTATCGTACTCCATTCAGTGTGTTTCCTATTTGATGTAAGGCATTTTCCAGATACGTGCATATTATCAGCCACCAGCTGGTAAGAGAAAGCATCCCAGGCACAATTTCTTTAAAAAACATATCAAGTGCTATCTAGCATTTAATACTTATTTGCTGCTGCTATTTCTTATATTTCTTCATTTCTGTCCACATCCCTCAATATTGAGTTATGTTTCACGAGTCTTGCACAGTTGGGTGCCATTCTCATAGTTCTAATTACAGGCCTGCATCACGTTCTGTTGTCCTAACACAAAACAACCTGTGTCCTTCGCATCTGTCACTAATGGAAAAAACCTCCAGGAAGCCGAGAAGCCTTGCAACCTCCAGGGTTGTATGGATCCATACATAACAGGGCTTCACTCAATTTTTGTACAATTTCATTTTGATCTGGTTGACACATAAGCTCTTTTTGAAACAAATTAGGAGGAATCCTTTCACTAGCACTCTATTTCCAAAGCAGTTTATAAAGACGTGTGGATTGATAAGGGTGATTTCATCTCCTCAGAGAACTACTCTTTCCTATAAGATAATTGATACACTGGACATTTGTGCCAGGAGGTTTTGCTGTCTCGTGCAAGGGCAAGATGTGAGTAAAGGATGGTAAATGGCAGTGATTGTCCTGAAGGGTTTGCTGGGAGGGCTGAGGGAGAACAAGAGGGGACACAAGGCCAGCCTGAGGGACTTGGGAAGACAGGTGAGAGGTGACTGTTGAGTTCTTCATGACAGAGGGAGGTTTCCTGGTGGGGAAGGGGAGGGAGTGTGGCACCAACCCGTGCAGAGGGAGGGAGGTAGGACCATTCTGTGTCCATGGAGTGTTGAGAGGATGGAGTGGCTTTTCTGTAGGATTCATTGTGAGACAGGACAGGCAAGAAACGAAACTGGGGAGAAATAGTGGGACCACAGCAGAGGGCTTGATGCCCTGCTAGGAAGTTTGAATATTAGACGCTTGGGTGGGTTTTTAAGGAGGAGAGTGATACTCAGCATCTGAGGGTAGAGCCTAGAAGTTGGTTTTTCTGTAAAAGCTCCGCCCAGGTGATTCCAGGGTGTGGCTGTGGATAAGAGGGGCTGCTTAACTCAGATCGCCTATGCAGGCCACTCAATTGTGACCAATGTGAAGAAAAGCCGTTATCAGTCCTAAAAATTTGAAGACCTCCTCTCCTCCTTAAATATCAAACTGGCCTATAGTCTTAGAGAACTAATATCCTGCATGAGCAATTAGGCTGCAAGACATATATTCAGGTTGAGTTACCAAAAACCATGCTCATGAAGACAAAAATTAGAAAAGATTCTATTAACATCTGTTAAAAGGTTCCAGATTCTACCAAGATGGGTTTCTTTCCTTTGTTCTATCAGGGGGTCTACAACTGTATATTTCAATGTAACTATTGCGACAAGATTACCTCCTGGTATAGATAAAGTAGGTGAGGTCTGGAAGGCGAGTGCTTCTCATTTCTCATTTCCCGATGCCCTGATTAGAGCCTGGTCATTTACCGCCACCTCATGACAGGTGGACCTAACTGCTTCTCCACGAGGGCACATAAACCTGTTGAAGGTCAAATTTGTAAGCTTAAGCACGTCAAAAAGTGAGGGCAAAGGTACCACATGGATTTCACTTACAAGCTGCACAGCACCCTGGATTTTGAGCGGCCCCTGATTTTGAGAGGTTCTTTTGGGAACATGCTCACCTGGGTTCATCAAGTTCTCCAAGTCTGTTCCAGACAGTTCCTCCCCAGAAGTCTAGGATGGATTGTTCAGAGATGTGTGGATGGATTCATTGATTGATTCATTCATTGTCTGGGAATGTAAAGGTGACCAAGGTCTTTACTCTCAAGGAGCTCACAGTCTAAGAGGGAGAAATTGCAGTAATGCGGTAGTAGTAGCTAATGTTTTGAGTGTTGATGGTATGCTAGGTGCTTTGTGAGACAATATTTCAAAGCTCTTTGAAGTGGGCAGTCAAAAATAACACCGTTTTCCACACAAAGGTGTGATTTAGCCGTTGTGGCTAAAGAGCCATATTTGGAAGTCAGTTGCTATGTTATCAGACCCGGAAGCATGCAAGTCAGCTTATTTTAGAAGCGTTACCTTCTCACTTGGGAGAGGGCCTGGGATGTGCTCCAAGGGCCAGGCTCCACGGCGGACTAAGCGGGGATTCACACTTGGCACCCGTAGGGCAGAAGGGGCCAGCCACGCCCTGCCTGCCAGTCTTACTGCCCTTCTTTCCTAATCGGAACAAGCAGACCCTGGTCACCGAAGATACTGTACCAGATGCTTCTGTAAGAAACGCTCAAGGCTGAAAGGACATGTGCACGCACCGCTCTCGTTCAGCACAAGGGCACATCGCTATGAGCCTGGGCAGAAGCTTGAGCACCCCAATCCTCCCCGCAGCCTGTCCTTTCTCCCGAGAACCAGGGGCCTCTTTAGAACCAACCCTCTCGCCCCTCGGAATGCTCAGCATTCTCCCCTCAGCTCTCTGCAGACGACATCTTGCCTTGTGTTCATTTCCTTTTTTAAATGAAAATGCTCCCATGAGCTGTTCATTAGGGTGCCCTTACCGCACCTCTTGCTTCTCTTGACTCACAAACCCTCTGATTACTTCAGAGACAGTGAAACGTGTGTGTGTGTGTGTGTGTGTGTGTGTGTATGTGTGTGTGTGTGTGTGAAGTTACTCTCTATGTTATTTTATGTTATTTGATGACATATCACCTCTGACCTTCCTGGAACATTTTAGTTCATTTCAGGACTAAACCCATTTTACCTATCATTTAAGATTTGAAAAGTCAACTTTTAAAAACCTTAAACTCTAAAGGAAGGAATGAAAAAGGAACACTATTATAAGGATGATTTTTGAAAAATTTTCCTACAAATGTTGAAGGAAATGTAAACAATATAAGTTTTTTGTTTTGCCCATAATCCTACCCCAACCCCAGACTGATTTAGTTTATCTAACTTCTCTTGCAGCTTTTACTTTCGTCATTGCAAACTTTTGTTTTTCTCCCCCTCTGGGCTTTTGATAAACACATTCCCATTTTGCAATATATTTGTTTTTCGTGTTGGTGTAATATATTCTGTCCAGTTGATATCCCGTAATTTATTACCCGCTCCGTTAGTGCTGGACATTAAGGTTATTTCCATTTTCTCTATTATAAGTAATAGGAGCAAGAACATCTTTGTATTTATAACTTTTTTTCCTACATCTGAGTTATATCCTTAGGATAAATTCCCAGGAGTGGGATTAGTGGGTCAAAGGGTACGAACAGCTTTATGGCTCTTAATATTTATTGCTAAATTGCCCAAAGGGTCATTCTAATTTACAATGCCACCTGCAACACATGAGAGTAGCTGTCCCTCCCACCCCTTCCAACACTGATTTCTTTAGTCAGTAGTTTGGAGCAAATTTAATAGGTATTCAAGGGTACCTCATTACTGTTTGAAATTGTTAAGCTCTTTAGTTATGATCAACATTGAACATTTTTCTTAAGTGTGTTTCGTATATTCTATTTTGTAAGGTTTGCTTTCATGTTGGAGGTTTATATTTTTTGACACTGGGTGGAATTTAAAATATTTTATAATGAAAATGTCAAATGCACTTAGGACAGAGAATAATCAATGAAGTTCTCTAGACTCACTGCCCAGATTCAACAAATAGTAAAACGTGGCTGTATTTGCTTTATTTGTCTCTTCTTTTCCTCCCCCGCTTCATGTAATTATTTTAAAGCAAATCCCAGACATTCTGCATATGTTTCTTATATACTTCACCATCCATCTCTAAAACATGTGGACTTTTTCTTATATAATCATAATACCATCGTCACACTTAACAAAGTTAATGATAATTCCTGGGTATCATTGAATAAACCAATCTGTGATAATATTTTTTGAAATATCTTTAAAATGTCTTTTACTGATGCTTTGTTCCAATCAGCACACAGAGAAGGTCCATTACATTTGGTTGTTATGTTTCTAAAGTGTTTTAATCTACAGTCTGCTGCCCTCCTTTTACCCCTACCCCCGCCCCCCTGCCTCCAGTTTCACCCCCACCAGGGACATGGAGTTGGTTGTCCTATAAAGGTTCCCACATTCTGGATTTGTCTTTTTCTTTCCTTATTTGCTCTAGAAGCTCTCCTAGATTCAGTTTCAACTTCTTGTGTGTGAGGGGAGGCAAGAATACTTCACAGTGGTGCTCTGTGATTCATTTTGCATCATTTTAGAACACACAGTGTGTGGTTGTCCCACTTTTAATGATGCCAAGGTTGATCATGGGTTCAGATGGTGACAGCCTGAAGCAGTTGTAAAGTTCCTCATCAGCTTTGCCCCTCACACTTTCATCTGTTCATGGTGGTTGCTCGAGTCAGTTGTTTCATAGGGATTGCACAATGGTGATTTTCTCATTTATTCTTTTTCTGTTTTTTTTTTAAATTTATTATTTTTAACCCATTTATTAACTGGAATTCTTCTGAAAAGTACAACTTTCCCCCTCATAGACTAGGACTTTTTAGTCATCTCAAAATGCAGTTTGTATAAGAAAGGCAGGATAAATGCTTTATTCTTTCCTCTAAATTGCCAAGTTTGTAAATAAGGTTGTGTGCCCTTTCACTTCCAATGGTGTCCAATGAGTAGTTGCTGTTTTGTTTCTGAAGAATCATAATATATACACACACACACACACACACACACACACACACACACACACTAGAGGCCCAATGCTCGAAGATTTCGTGCAAGAATGGGCCTTCCCCTGGCTGCTGGCACCACCTTCACTCTGGCTTGGAGCCGCCTTTCCACCTTCCCACGCTGCCCAGAGGCCCGGAGCGGCTGGGGCAGTGCGGAACGCTGCTTGGCGCCTGTGTACGCAAATTAACCCATTTTTTGTTGGGTTAATTTGCATATTCACTCCTGATTGGCTGGTGGGCATCGTGAAGGTACGGTCAATTTGCATCTTTCTCTTAAAATATATATATATTTTCCATTCAATTCCATTCATTATTCTTTTTGATGCTCAAATTGCCCCAACCTTGGCCCAGGGAAAACCTTTCATGTCCTTGTTTTCAAGCATAACAAGGTGTTTGGGTTCATTTAATATATTTTTGCCCCGTGAAGAGGGCCATTCCTTCAAGATGTCCTGTGTCTTTTTGGTGAGGAATGGTATTTAAAGACCACAATCTGCATATATTATGTGTTTATTGTTATTGTTTCTAAGTTTTCTCCATGGAAAAAGTTAGGAAATGCATATTTAACAAAAGAAAATAAAAGATTATGTGTTCCTACTGATATTTTTATTAAATTTTATTTCAAATTTAATAAAACTCTTTTTACTTCTTTGGTTTCATACTTGTATTTCTTTCTCTTACACTAAAAGTCTTGATTCCAAATATAAAATACTGGCAGCCCGATGCACGAAATTTGTGCAAGAGGCTTGGCCCTCGCAGCCCCAACTTCGTCTGGAAGGTTGTCCGGACAATCATTCTGCTGTTCAGTCTAACTAGCATATTAGCTCTTTATTATATAGCTCTTTATTAAATAGGATGTTTAACAAAATATTAATTTTAAAATAACAATACTGATATTACTACTAACAATTTTCCTAGTGAATGAGAGATTTTTTTGCAATTCTGTTTATCTTTAGAATACATTCCACTAAAAAATATAGTCAAATTATCTTGTTAAAATGCTTGAATTAATTATTTTCACCAATTTAATATACAGTTAAGTTCCTTTATTTCAGTTTGTTTTCAGGTTTTAGGGTTCACTTATTTTGTCCATTTTGGTTTAGTTTTCTTTTTTGAATCTGTAAAATATGCTTTCAAAATTAAACCTATATAATATAGTTTTATCAGAAAAGTCTTTCTTCTGTTCTGTGTCCTCTATCTAATTTTCTCCCCTTCCCTACAGCAACTATTTTTTAATAATTCAGATTTGTTTTTATCTTTGCAGTATGTCTTTTTGCAAATATGTATGCATTCATATATCCTCACCTATTTTACACCAATGCTTACGGACCATGTATTCCTTATAATACACCAGATCAATGTTTTAGAGATCTTCATTTTTCTTGAAGGTTAGATAGACATCCAGTGCTAAGATGCACCATGGTTTATTTAACCAGCCACTTATTGATAGAGTTTTGTTTTCTAAAAAAAAAAAAAATCCTGTTTAAGTCATTTCATATTTTGGCCAATATGTCTTCAAAATCTATTTTTAGAAATGTAATTGCTGCCCTGGCTGGTGTGTTCTGTGGTTAGAGTGTTGGACCACACACGGAAGGGTCACAGGTTCAATTCTGGTCAAGGGCACATACCTGGGTTGCAAGTTTGATCCCAGGCCCCTGTTTGGGTGTGTGTGGAGGCAACCAATCCATGTGTTTCTCTCACATCAATGTCTCTCTCTCTCTCTCTCTCTCTCTCTCTCTCCCTCCACGTTCCCTCCCTCCCTCCCTCCCTCCCTCCCTCCCTCCCTTCCCCTCCTTCCCTCCCTCCCACTTTCTCTAAAAATCAATGAAAAAAATATCCTCAGTGAGGATTAACAAAAAAAAAGAAAGAAATCGAATTGTTGAGTCAAAGGATAGATGAAATTATATTTTTGTACTTTTTATAGGAATTGTGTCACTTTGCATTGAGAGGGACTTTAAAAACAATTTTGCAAATGTTCAAATTTAATATACAAGATTGTTTGAAAATTAGTGCATTCTTCAAAATCGTGAGTTACTTGATGAACCTGCACGCTATTCCCACTAGTTTCTGAGTCACGACCTGGTACACAGTACCCTGGTTCATGCTTTAGGCATCTGTGGTTTGTCTATGGAGACGTGATATGTGAAAGAAGAGCAAAGAGGAGTCCAAGAGAGAATATATGTATCAAAAAGCAAAGGTGAAAGCCCAGCTCAAGCCCGTCTCTTTAGGGAGCCTTCCCCGCTCACCCCAGGCCACAGGAGTCCCCAGTCCTCTGAGCTTCATTAGCAGTTTGAGTGACAGTTGCCCTTTCCCCAGACCAAAATTTTTGACACCTGGTTGAGCAAATAGGAAGCACTAACAGGAATAACAGAGCTGCATGTTTGACATGCTGGGAACCTCATATATTTAAACGAATTATTTTATGTAGAGTCGTATCTGCATTTCCCAAAGCATGTTCTGTGGGATGGTAATAAGGGTTACACGGCAAAATCAGTGTGACTAGGTTAGGTTGCACACACCTAATGACATGCGACTCCAAAATCACGTCTGATGTCCCAGGCTTACCTGGGCACGGAATTCCCTTTTCACGGAGCTTCTCATGTTCATACCGTTCCATGGAACACACAGAACCAATGGATAGGTCTTGTTTAAATGAAAACCAAAGGCATCCCTTCCAGTGGATTAACCTGTACAGTTCTGTAATTTTGACTAACAATCTTCAATTTGTTTTCTTTCCAGATTGAATCATTAAAGAAAAAGGTGCAACAGAAGCAGCTCTTAATATTGCAGCTTTTAGAAAAGATATCTTTCTTAGAAGGAGAGGTAAGACGCTGTTTCTTTAAGCTGGTGTGTCTTCCCTGCCATTACATTTTATGTTGCTGAGCCTACCGTCGACACTTAATTAAAAATATGGCTACTTCCTGGCCTTATAAAACAGATTGAAGGTTAACTGCCAGCGCTGAACATGAGCTCTGACAGCTAGTTTTTCTTTGCCACCTGGCTCTCCTCAACCCCGCCTGCCGCTCACCTCTGATTTCGGCTCTAATTTTTCTTGTTCAAGAATTTCCTTAGGAAGCCTGATAAGCTTTTGAATAATACTGATCATTGCCCACGCTTGTATAGTGCTTCATAATTTGCGAAGTATTTTCGCATACATTCCTCACACAATTCTCTCAGCAGCTCTAAGCAAGGCAAGAGCAGAATTGTTATCTTTGTATTAACCAACGTTTATTTTTTTAAAACATCTTTTTATTGATTTCAGAGAGGAAGGGATAGGGAAGAGAGAGAGAGAGAAACATCAATGATGAGAGAGAATCATTGATTGGCTGCCTCCTGCACACCCCCTATTGGGGATTAAGCCCACAACCCAGGCATGTGCCCTTGACCGGAATCGAACCCCGGGCCTTCAGTCCGCAGGCTGATGTTCTATCCACTGAGCCAAATCAGCTAAGGCTTAACCAATTTTTAAAGAGGAGAGACAGGGAAGGCAGGTGCTTTGCTCGGGATCACCCAGCTCAGTAACGCCAGGGCCGGGTGGAGAGATGGGCTCTCAATCCAGTGTTCTTCTAGGAAACCAAGTCACCACGTTTTAGCGGTGACTTCATTTCACCTGCAACTTTAAAGCTATTTAGTATTGCTGACTTTCTGGCTTTTTGAAAGTCATTTTGGGATTTTGTATAGGTTCCAGAGAAGGAAATTATGGAGTTGGGAAAAAAAATTGAGGGCTTAGGTATTAACTGGAGGAGAAGCCAAAATTTATTTGCTCTGAAGAGTATGTATTAAGAGCTTGGCATTGAGCCTCTTCCTTCTGAACCTCCATGAATCTCGCCTTGTCTGACTCTTCATTATAGTCCTTCCCCCGGGACAGCCCAGGCGAGGATGAAGTAAGGGGCCAGGAAAGAAGAGGCATTTATTAAGCACCTTGTACTCACTGGGCACTGTTAATTACTTTCTATGTCCTTTGTATAACATTGACATTGAGTGGGATCAGACTTCTGGTTCCTATTAGCTGGGTGATGCTGGGGAAAGTTTCTTATAAAATGCGAATGTTAACTGCATCTACGTGTGTGTGTGTGTGTGTGTGTGTGTGTGTGTGTGTGTGTGTGTGACTGTGCAGCGAGATGCATAGAGAGTGCCTGGCAGGTACTGGGCACTTGTTAACCTGTAACTTGTTATTATTGTTCTTCTTTATTGAGAGGATGCCCAGAGAGTTAGATTATATTCTCCCCCATTTTATAGAAGGGGAAATTGAGGTTTAGATGCATTAAGGAACATGCCCAATGTGGCGGAAGAGATGGGTAAGCCTGGGTTCAAAGCCTGAGCTCTTAACCAGTATGTTTGTCGGGGTGGCGAGCTGGGTCTTCATTTACTCCGTTTTGGAGGGACTGCCTACAAAAGTCACAACCAGCAGTCCCTTCGTGTCCCTGGGGCCCTGGTAGCAGATTCGAGGCCCAGGAATCTCAGTGTCCTGACAGCTGTGTCAGTAGATACTTGCCCCGTGCCATTCCTGTCTCCTCCGCAGTCACTGGGTCCAGCTCCAGCCCTGTGAACAGGCATTCCTGTTGTGAAGACTGCCCTCTGAAATCACCTCCCGTGAGGGGATCACACGTGCCCAGCGAGAGTCAGGGAGTGAGTGTCGCAGTGGAAGCTCATGGTCTAGAGAGAGGGTGGTTACAGGAGAGAAGAGGGAAATGCTGTCAGGAGAGACAGTGCCCAGCAGCCCTCCCCCTCCTCCTCCCCTGGCCGGGCTATCTCTCAGATCCAAAGGAGAGAGAATCCTTTTCTGAATAGCTAAGGAGAGAGGATGTGGGCGATTCTTAGGTCACAGGAGTAGGTGGTTTCAGGGTGATTCACACTCAGGACCCATTGTCATGGTGATGCATTGACAGGTCATTAGCATTATGGGAAATGAATATGTTCCTTATTACTATTCCACCATATGTAGTTGGACCATGTAGAGGTTTCATCTCCTGGGACATGAGAGTGAGTCTGAGTGCTTGGTTTTCCTCTCTCGGCTGTGTGACTAGCTCAGGGTGTTGCAGACACACTGCTGACTGTTACTTCCTTGCTCATTGTGTGTGACCACTAACGCCATGGAATTGCTGCCCCTTTCTACCTGGCTGTATGACTACCAAGGCCAACCAGTCTTTCCATGGGCCCTGATGTGCTGGGACGACCTGACTTACAATTAATTCCTTTTGCTATTCTTTCCTACTTAACACAGAAATTTTATAAGCACACATATAATGAGCTAGGGGCCCAGTGCACGAATTCGTGTACCTTGAAAGGAATTGTGGGCCGCAAGGCTGCAGTGGGCACAGGGGCGGGTCTCGGCCCATCCTCTGCATCCCTGCCCAGCCCCTCCCGCCGTGGCCCCGTTCCCCTGTCTCCTGGCAGCCCTACTCCCGCTGCTGCTGCTCCCATGCGTGGACGGCGCTGGCCCCATTTGCACCCTCTGATGGTGCGGAGCGATTGGGGCCGGCACCAGCAGCAGGTGCAAGTGGGACCAGTGCCATCAGTGGGTGCAAGCGGTGACTGCTGCCCTGATCACCCCTCAAGAGCTCAGGGAAGTAGAGAAGCCCTCAGGGTGATCGGGGCCAGCAGCCACTGATGGTGCCAAGTGATCAGGACTGGCACTGGGCGCCAGCAGCGGGTGCAAGCGGCGGCGCCAGCTGTGGGTGCAAGTGGGGCTGGTGCTGGCAGTGGGTGCGAGCAGCGGCTCCAGCACTGGCAGCAGGTGTGAGAGGCGGCTGCTGGCCCTGATCTCCTCTCAGGAACAGGGGGAGGTGGAGAAGTGCTGAGGGACAATCGGGGCCAGCAGCCACCACTCGCACCAGCTGACAGTGCTGAGGACTGGCAGCAGGTATGAGCAACGGGCAGGACCACGACACATGGGAGCAAAGAATTTTCAGTAACCACCAGAGGCTCGCCCCAATGATAGCAACTGGCGCCCCGCCTTGGTCTGGCACCCCCGCTCACCTGCTCCACCATCCCGCCGTGGCCGACGCCCGCTATGTTCCACACACGCCCCTTGGTGGTCAGTGCACGTCATAGCGATCAGTTGTTCGGTTGTTCCACCATTCGGTCTATTTGCATATTAGCCTTTTATTATATAGGATACTCTGTAAAAGAAACTATACCACCTTAACTTATTTTTAAAAATCTATGCAAATTGTCACATCTTATATTCACCCTTCTTTTTTTTTAAACTATATTTTGAACACCGGACATTTCTCAGACTGTTCTTGTTTCTATAGCAATTATTTCCTCCTCCTCCTCCTTGTTCTGTTGCTCAAATTGCCGCCACTCAGCTGGGGAGAGTTCTCCTACCTTAACTACTTTGCCCAGGTGCAGGGTTCCTGACTATGGAGTCATTCTTGCTGCACAGCAACACCACAGTGTTCCGACCCATCCTCGTTTCTGTCCTGTCCCAGGATGGGACACTGGTTTGTCTCCAAGCAGCTCTGCTTCATTTTGGTGGAGAACTACATTGAAGAATAACTATCTGGCAATTTTTTTAGTAACAGGATTAGGGAAAATGGATTTTTTTTAAGATCATGAGGTCACACCAGTGTTCTCCAAATTTATCTAATTACATTGCTCTACAATACAGGGTTCTGTTGGGCACTAAGAATGTCTTTTATGTTGATCTAGTCTAATACCAGTAATTTTTATACTGTGACTTTTCACCCCATGCCTTAAACCATAATTTTGCCGGTGGTGGTGTTTCAGATCTCTTTGAAAAGTTTTGGTAAGCAAATTTGATAAGTTCCTATATTCTGTCTTATGAATAAAGTAGCTACTTTCTTTTAAGGGCCCAATTGCAGACGCTGGAGCCAGACTACCTAAGTTCAAATCTCAACTCTGCCACTTATTACTTATGTGATCTTGAGCACATTAACTTTGCTCTGTGCCTTGGTTTGCTCATCTATACATGGAAGTCCTCTGTTGGTATGGCATCCTCTCCACAGAGTTGTTAGAGAGATTAAATTAGTTAATACTAAGTGATTAGAAAAGTGTATGTGTTTATTATTTCTTCCGTTGTCTAGGTGTCATTGGTATATATTTCTTCCTCCTCCTCTTCCTGTCTTCTTCCCCCTTCTTCTCTTAAATAGAGAAATATGGATAATTTTGGTCCCTGAATTCATCATTTGTACTTATTGATGCTTATGCAATTCCCACCCCAACCAGATCCCCCAAAATTTGTCTAGCCTAGCCCCACTAGACTGCATTTTCATCAACTGATTCAAATCTTCCTGATACAAAAATATGCCCATTCTTTTTCCAAACAAACTCTTGAAGAAGAAATATCCCATTTCCTGTTTTTTATATAGAAGATATTCTCAAAATAAAATTCCAAGCATACATCTTCATTAGGTTGGTAAGCTTTCTGAAATTCTGCATAAATCCCATTTTATATATTTTTTTCTGCTGGAAATCCTACATGTACAGCTACATTGAAAAGTCAGAGGGAAGGATTCGAATGTCTTGGTTTGGTCCATCCTGCATTTAATGTGTACTGTGTGGTCCATAAACCTCTCCACGTGTCTGTTGTGCATTCCTGGGACTCATTAATTTCCCCGTGTACCAGTGGGCAGCAGCCCCAGGCATCAGGGCTCCATGCACGCCCTTTATTGGACACACGTTCTGTTTAGTGTGTGTGCTACAGCCTCGCTGCTTGTTTCCCGGGCCTGAGGGAGACGGGGGAGGTGGTGGCTGCCCCGCATTTGTCACATAACTTCCAAAAGACTGTCAAAAGGTGCCATACCAGGCCCTTCCTTCCTGGAAGACACCCAGCCTCCAGAGCTGCTGGATGGTATGCATTTCACATCTAAACGCAAGGTGGTGGTATTTGAAAGCAGGAAAACCCTGGAACTTGATCCTGGATCCTAGAAGCAACCTCTTAAGCGCACAGGCCAGGCGGCAGTCTGAGCTGCTCTTGTCGGTCCAGTTTAGTCGCATTCTGCAAGACTGGGAGCAGCAGGCAGCCTGTGTTTTCCTGTGTCGGATCCTGTCCATTTTATTTTTAAGTAGTTCTTAAATCTGCCCCTCCCTTTACAACTTCCCTTGTACTACCCAGGTTCAGGCTCTCACCATCTTTTCTTTTTCCCTCGTCAACCTTATTATATATTAATTTATGTAAATAAACTGCATCTATTTAAAGTGCATAATGATGGATGTTAACTAGACTTACTGTGGGGGTCATTTAGCAATATATACAAAGATCGAATCATTATGCTGTATATCTGGAACTAATATGTTATATGTCATTATACTTTACTACAAAAATGAAGTGTATAATGCGATGGGTTTTGACAGTCATGTATACCTGTGAAACCACCACCACAATCAAGAAAGAGAACATTCCCATCACTCCCCAGCCAGCTACTCTGTTTCCCTTGTCAATCTTTCTTGCTAGGCAATCACTTTTTTTTTCCCCCAAGGAGGGGACACTTTTGTCACTCTGACCTGTTTGCATTTTATGTAAGTGGAATCATATGGCATTGACTCTTTTGTGTCTGGCTTCTTTCACTCAGCATAATGATTTCAGATGTATTGCAGGGTGGCAGTCCATGGTATGAATATAGCACAATGTATTTATCCATTCGCTTGTTGATAAACATTTGCGTTGTTTCCAGTTGGGGCTATTTTGAAGAAAGCTGCTATGAACATTACTGTACAAATCATTATGTGGACATGTTTTTTTCCTCCTGTGTAAATTCCTAGGTCAAATAACTGCATTGTAGATGTAGGTTTAACTTTTAAAGAAACTGTCAAACAGGTTGGTAAAGCGGTTGTAACATTTTCTGTTCCCACCAGCCATTGGAGGGCTCCAGTTTCTGCACGTCCTCAGTCTAAGTATTGTCAGTCTTTTTAATTTAGCCATTTTAGAGGTTATGTGGTGGTATCTCTGTGATTTTTATTTGCGATCACTAGGGATGTTGAGCATCTTTTAAAATGCATATTGGCCATTTATATATCTATATTTAAGGTGTCTGTTCAAACCTTTTGCCCATTATTTTATTGAGTCTTTAGTTTTCTTTATTATTGTGTTAGGTGTACTTTGTATACTCTGGATACCAGCTCTTTGTCAGATAAATGTATTGTGAACATTTTTTCTCATTCCATTTGCTTTGTCACTTTTTGGATATATTTTGAAGGTATTTTTGTTTAGGTTTTTATTTTTTATAAAATTCAATTTATCTTTTTTTTTTCTTTTATAGCTTATGCTTTTTGCCTCCTATGAAATCTTTGTCTACTACAAGGTTGCAGAAATTTTCTCCTATGACTTCCTCTAAAAATGTCATAGTTTTTGCTTTTTAATTTAGACCTGTGATCCTTTTGGAATTCATTTTAGTGTTTTGTATGGAGTGTAAGGATTAGTGATTTCCCCCCACCTAGATACCCACCTGTTTCCTTTCAGTATCTCTTTAATTCTTGATACTGATAATCTGTGCCACCCTCCTTCCCTGCCCTCCTCTTCTTTGATCAGTCTAGCTATTGGGTTACCAACTTTGTTGATGTTTTTTAAAAAAATTAAAATGGCTTTTATTTTTATTGATTTCCTTTATTGTCTGTTTTCTATTTTATTGAGTTTTGCTCTGATATTCATTATTCCCTCCCTTCTAATTATTTTGGTATTACTTTGCTCTTCATTTTCTAGCTTCTTGAGGTGGACCTTACGTCATTGGTTATAGACCTCTCTTTTAATATAAGCCTTTAAAGCTATAAATGTCTCTCTAAGCTCTGCTCAGCTACCATCCCACAAGCTTCGATGTGATGTATTTTCATTATCATCCAGTTCAAAATATGTTCTAATTTTCTTTGAGAGTCTTCTGTGACTTATGCATTATTTAGAAGTGTGTTATTTAACTTCCAAATAGTTGAGGGGTGTGTGGTTGGTTTTTTTGTTGTTGTTTGTTTGTTTTTAGATATCTTATAGTTTTTGGTTTCTAATTTAATCATTATGGTCAGAGAACATGCTTTGTATGGTTTTAATTCTTTTAAATTTATTGAGACTTGTTTTATGACCCAACATATGGTTTCTCTCGGTTAAATATTGTGAAAAGAGTGTATCCTGCTGTTTTTGTGTGTGTTCTATAAATATCAATTAGATTTAGGTGGTTAATAATATTGCTTAGATTATTTATATTTTCCTGTTTTTTTGACATAATTGTCCTATCAATTGCTGAGAGGGGTTCTGAAATGTGTAACCATGGTTTTAGGCCATCCATTTCTTCCTTTAATCTGTTATTTTTGACGGCATGTATTTTGAAGCTCTGTCAATAGATACATACACATTTTTTATTGTTATGTTTTGGTGATGAATTAACCTGTTCATTATTATGAAATGTTGGTCACTACCTTTGTTCATATTCTTTGTCTTGAAGTCTATTTTATCTGCTATCAATATAGCCAGTCCTGCCCTCTCATGTTTAGCGTTTGCATGGTATATATTTTTCATCCAGTTATTTTCAACTGAACTGTACCTCTATATTTAAAGTCTTATAGACAATATGAAGTTGGGTCTTGCTTTTTTATACATTCTAATAGTCTCTGACTTTTCATTGGAGTATATAG
This sequence comes from Myotis lucifugus, assembly GCF_000147115.1. Taxonomy (NCBI): domain Eukaryota; kingdom Metazoa; phylum Chordata; class Mammalia; order Chiroptera; family Vespertilionidae; genus Myotis; species Myotis lucifugus. The sequence goes on along the minus strand of NW_005871071.1, from coordinate 1,215,722 downwards.
TCCATTGATATTTAATTATTCTGATATTGTTGGATTTAGGTCTACCATTTTATTATTTGTTTTTTATTCCCTTTGTTTTTGTTTGTTTTGCTTCCCATTTCCTTTCAATGATTTCAGTAGTTTTTAGAATTCCATTTCAATTTATCAACTGGAATGTTGCTGTGTGTCTTTTCTCTAATAGCGATTGCTCTAGGTATTAAAATATACATCATTAAGTGTTCCCAGTCCACTTAGAGGTAATATTGTACCACTTCCTGTGAAATGTAGAAATTTTGCAATGATATAGGACCATTTACCCCTCCCCCTGCTGTTACAATTATTATATGTATTGAATCTATATACATTATAAACGCACAATATATTGTTGTAATTTTTGCTTTAAAAATCATATGTATTTTAAAGAGATTAAGAGAAAATATAATGCAACCATTAAAATGTTTATAACAGGAAATGCTTATATAAACGAAAAGAACGAAGTACAAAAGTATGTATAATATAATCTACTTACATATGAGAGAACAGGGGAGAATGGGTGGGGGGGGGTGCGGGGGGAAGAGAGAGAGAATGTTGATGTGCCCCTGGCAGGGAGCCAGCAGGGGTCTCCCATACTGAGTGTCAGGGGATAGATTCGGAGCCTGCAGGTCTGTCATGGCTTGTGAGCTGCTAGGGAATCTGGATTGAATTCCCTTCCTTTACACCACTTCCCATTTATTAGAAAGAATTCATGGTTCTTTACACCCTCCAGGAGTTTGTATCCGAGCACCCATTCAGAGTGGGCGCTACTGAGCTGTAACCCACATTCTTCCTTTCCAACAAATGAGCCTCTGTTTCCATGGAACTTGGAGACGTTTCTGTGCTATCTAGTACCTTAGGACGGAGCCTCAGCTTCTGCTCCAACTTAAGGAGAAGACAAATTCTGAAACGTTTTTTTCTAGTTATGCAAATAATATGTAAAGGCATTTACACATTTTTTATTCAATAAAGAAGTATTGTGCACATCTTACATGCCATGCTCTGAGGATATAACCAGTAAGATAGATATGCTCATTGCCGCATGAAAATTTAGTCTAGCATTATAGAAAAATAAGTAGAACTTTTAAGTACACATCTAAAAATCTCACTATATAGAGATAACCACTGTTAACCTCTTTCTGAATTTTTTGTGTAAGTTTTTGCCCATTAGATTTTAGGCACCATCATTTCATCTGTTTCATGTCATCTGTTTTCATTCCAATATCCTCAACTTTTTTTGCTCCTTTGTCCTTCATTTTCCCCATGGGGCAAATTTCCAATTCCTGAGCATGTGATCATCAACCTACGTAATGTTTGGCCCTGCATTGAAAAAAAAATAATTAGAATGCTAATTTTAATCCCAAAGAGCTTGTTCTATTTTATATGTTTGAGATTCTGAATTTTCCACACCTATGAAATACTAATTATTAAGTTATAGAGGTATTTCCCATTAAATTAAATTAATAGAGTTACTCATTTTATAGTTTAATAAGGGAGTATTAAAAGCTGAACTTACCTTATTTATAATTGTAAAAATGCACTAAATATCTAAATTCCCATCAATAAGTTAAATAAATAATGTACATCTACACAATGGAATGCTATGAATGCATTAAAAGAGTTTGTTGATATAAAAAGAAAACTAATAAATGTGGAAAGGTATTCACAACAAATTGTTAAGTGAAAAACAGATTTAGTATGTAGATCAGGATATTTTGTTTGTTTCCATTTATGTAAAATTGGATACATATGTATGTGCATGCACAGAAAGCTACCTGTAAGAATCCAATCTATGTATTTCTTCAATTCCTACTGTATAAGAGGTGCTTGATTTATACATTGTGATAGATAGCCATGTCATGGGGGAAAATCTGATAATATATGTAAATTATATCATGTATATTTGTGGGGGAACATATTTGTTTTACTAAAAATACTTTTTTCTCCCACATCTCTAGAATAATGAATTACAAAGCAAGTTGGATTACTTAATAGAAACCCAGCCCAAGACTGAAGTGGAAACCAGAGAGGTTGGAGTGGGCTGTGATCTTGTACCCAGGTATTTAGGAATTTCCTGTTTTTCTGACTCAAATTCTTCTTTGACTTAAGAAAATACTTTCCTGAGCTGTTATGATGAGAATTGCATTCTTTCTATCAAAAATATTTCTTCAAAGATAAGTGGTGACTGCTGAAGCATCTGAGTGGTTTCTGTGGGAGTTGTGGGGGGGGGGGGCATTGTTCAGGGGGGAGGGGAGGTGAAGGAGAGATCTGGGAAGCCACTTCAGGGAGAGATTGAGTGCCACTATCAGTGAGTGCATTCCTCCCTTCCTCCCCTCCCCTCTCCTCCCCTCCCGTCCCCTCCCTCCCCTCTCAACCCTCCCTCCCCTTCCTTCCTTCCTTCCTTCCGTCCTTCCTTCCTTCCTTCCTTCCTCCATCCTTCCTCCTACTAAGAGATTGTGCCCGACATTCCTTCCTTCCTTCCTTCCATAGACATTGTGCCAAACAGTTAGAGGCAGCCTGGGAGGGAAATCCTGTCCTAGAGTGCAGCCTGGAAGGGAAAACAGATATTGTAGTGACTTACAACATTGTGAGAGGGACCTGTGAGGGAGGGAGAGTCTAAATCTTGAACAAAATTCATCTATGCCCCAGCACCATAACAGAGTATTGTCAAGCACTGATTCAGATTAATAAATAAATGATGTGCTTCAGTCATGAGCAGATATACCATAACCATAGCCTGTTGCATTCGGTTGCATTTCTGCACTAGAGGACTGACACGTTCAATGTTCAGCTCCACACGCCCATGCCTAGGTCTCGTCCTAGTAAGATTAGAGCCTGGGAACCTGTAACGAACCCACCGTCTCCAGGTGCTCACAACTGTGCTTGGTCCAAAGAGGACATAAAACAAGCTGATAAGCAGCATGCTGATGACATGTGGCTTGTGACTTAGGTAACCAAGGTCACATTGTTCTCATTTACATTGCTTGTTTCTGGTGAAAGCAAGGCAAATTTCGTCACTCCGATATGATTAATAGAAAAAGTTTTTAAAAAAGAAAGAAAAAAGGGGGAGAAGATTATGTAAATAGGCCCCAGGTCTCACCCATGTGAGGTACAGAGTACATCATAAAAGTGTAGCCAAAAAGCACCCTGGCCAGGTAGCTCAGTTGGTTAGAGCATCATCTCCATATGCCAAGGTTGCGGGTTCCATCCCTGGTCAAGGCACATATGAGAATCAACCAGTGAATAAATGGAACAACAACTCCATGTCACTCTCTTTCTTTTTCTTTCTCTCTCTCTCTCAAGTCAACAAATTAATAAAAATTTTAAAAAGGAATGATTGATCATATCCAGGAACTCCTTTTGAAATATAAATAGTTAGGCCATTTCCCTCCTTTTCATTTTTTAAGAACCAAGTGGCCTAGTCCACTCTAATTGCCCACATAATAAATCTTGTTTGGCCAGGCCAGGTCCAAAACTGTGTCTGAAACCAATCAGTTGTTTGTTTTCTAATTCCCACATTTTGGCTTAAAACATGGTTTTCAATTTGTGTGCCGAAGGATAGCCTGAAGCAAACTTTTATGGCGAAGTCATGAAACCACAAAGCGGTTTTCATAATGGAAGTGCTGACAGACCCTTAACTTATGGCCACGGTGAACTTGGAAGCCACTTCGGTATCTAAAAGCAGCTTTTCCATAAATGTAACATTTGGTCTCCCCCAGGATCCATCTTAGCACTTTAACTACCTGGGTCAATCAGCGGAGGAAATGAAAACTACGTATCCACATTTCCGAAAAGGCAGAATAATATTTCATTCGTTTCCTCACAAATATTTATGAAGTGCCTACTATGTGACAGGCACCACGCCAGCCAGGGTGGTGAGCACCACGAGGTCTTTAGAGATCATCCGGGGCAGTCGTTTTCCACCTGTGCTTCTTGGAACCGCCACGCTCTGTGCTAAGGCTTTGGGGTGAGGATGTTAGCCAGGAGCTGGCTTATGGGGACCCCCTCCTCACCACCACCATCACCCAAAGAAAACCAACTGAGAAGAAGTCAGCTTTTAGTGTGCTTTATAGTTGGATTCCAAGTAAGATTTTGTTTGAATAAAGAGTCCTGTGATCAAACAAATTGGAAGCCCCTGGTCTAGCTTAATCCCCATGTTTTATAGACATCAAAACTGAGGCCCAGAGAGATAAAGTGATGACTGGAAGCCACACAGCCAGGATTAGAGCCAGGCTTTCTGAGCCCTGGTGTGGTACATTTGTGGTTTTAAAATAATAAATAGAGTCGCTAAATTGTGTTGTGTGTGTTCCAACAAAATTCCTGATTCTAATTTGGACTTCAAACTTGCGTCTAACCGATACAAGATTCCATGGTGTTTTCCAGAATGTTTTACAAACAGGCTCCTCCACAGTGTTTTAGATCAACGAAAGTACTGAGTTACGCCTCAGGGATGTACAAGGGTTTGGTTCCTGCTCCCTGTTCTTCTCCCACGAAGGACTCGGCAATGTGGTCCAGCTGGGGACCCCGGGCTGCAGGTGTGCCCTGCCCGGCCAGCTGTCAGCAGAGCACTGCCTTGGGCAAGCTACGTCATCTCTCTTAAGCCTCAGTGATTTCCACCTTAAAATGGGAATGAAGATGGCAGTATCAGAACTCAGAGGGTTGCTAAGAGGATTACATGAAAACGTGTACAAAGTGTTTAGCATGGTAACGAGACCTAAATTAAGCACTTCCTAAATAATAGCTATTATTACTAGTAACCAAGTAAAATCTCTGACTTTACATGTAAGACAGTGTATCAAATATAAATGAATGTGTGTGTGCTAAGACAGTGTATCCAACTTAATTTTTATTGGTGGTTATTAATGATTTCGTCAGGTGTATTAATAGCTTATTCAAGTGCGAAGTGCTTTAGTATGCACTGAGCTCCTCAGTTAAACTATCAGCGGTCTGAAACCCTCTAGACAGGCCCAGGGGTTGAAGAGGCTCTGTCAGCTGAGACATCAGAGTGGCCCCAGCGTGTCCCAGACCCCGGCACAAAGTCTCACTGTGGAGTAGCCCTACGGCTCATTTCTCCTCACACCTGCAAGGGCTGTACGCTGTGCTATGGCTAATAGCACCTGTCTATTAGAGCTGTCCTATATTTATGTACTGCTGAAAAGAATTGAAATTAACCTTTTCCTTACTTACAGAGCCATCAAGCCCCTTTTATCACCCCCCCCCCCCACACACACACACACATTTCCCCCATCACTGCCGACACTGGGTAGCCTACTGACAGGGATGCTAGGGTGCCATCCCCTGGTCTAGCATTTATTTCATGACTGAATGAATGAAAGATATACACCAAGTGGGGTCTTAGGCAGCTGATCTGTATTATAATATGATCCCATATAATAAAGAGCTAATATGCTAATTGAATCAAACAGCAGAACGACTAGACGAAGCTGGGGCTGTGAGGGCTGAGCCCCTTGCAGGAATGTTGTGTATCAGGCCTCTAGTTTATTTAATAAAGGACTTGGAAAAACATTTCTTTTTTAAAAAAATGTATTCTATTGATTTTTTTACAGAGAGGAAGGGAGAGGGATAGAGAGTTAGAAACATTGATGAGAGAGAAACATCGATCAGCTGCCTCTTGCACACCCCCTACTGGGGATGTGCCCGCAACCAAGGTACATGCCCTTGACCGGAATCGAACTGGGACCCTTGAGTCCGCAGGCTGACGCTCTATCCACTGAGCCAAACCGGTTAGGGTGGGAAAACATTTCTTGCTTATATTTTACCTCTTTGTTTCTATTATCTCTCTCCCCCCACTAGAATGTAAGCTTCAGGAGGGCAGGGATTTTCATCCATTTCACTAACTGTAGTCTCTCTGGGACTTAGTTACTAGTAGAATAGTACTTCACACATAATAGGCACATATATCTGTTGATTGGAGCCATCCCTCTCTAGCATTTGATAGTCCTTTTTAGCAGAAGAATGTCTGTTTCTTACCCTTATAGGACTTTCCTTTCTTGGTTCTCTCCTACCTTCCTGGCCTGTCCTTCATGTTTTTTGGTGGATCCTCTTTTTCCTCTAAGATCTCACTGTAGGAACTCCTCATGGTTCTAGCTTGGTTACAGTAGTTTCTATAAAGATGGCATCCAGTCTCCTGGCTTTGCCCTGTGGCTGAGCCATGAAGTAGTTGAATCTCTCTGTCTTGCATACAAGTCTTCATTTCCTTCTGCTTGCTGGACGCTCCCAGCTCATGTCTGCTTGATCTTCATACCACGAGATCCATCACTGAGCCAGTCATTCTCTCTACCAAAGTCGGTTTCTCTTAGTGGTGGTTGAATACTTGCAGGAGGTTAACTCTGGGTTTGGGTCCTGGATCTGCCTCCTCTTGCTCCATCCACAGCTGTGCAAGTCAGTTTTCTCACCTGGAATAGCAAGATAGTAATTCCCTCAGAAGCTTGCTGAGATGAGTCACAGACATAGGGTCCCCAGTGCAGTGACCACATTTGCGTATTTTCTTTTGCTGCCACTGCTTTCCCAGTTACCTAAGCTCAGTATACTGCAGTCACCTAGTTTGCTCATGGCTGTTCTAGACTCACTCACTCATACAGTGCTGCCTTTTTCCTTCATGACTTGCTTCATATCTTTCTTTTCCCACTGCCTGAGGTTAGTTAGTGTCATGTCTAATCTCTCAACCTCCAGGCTCTTCTCTTCAAATCCTTCCCCTCCTTCCTCTAACCTCTGCTACACACATTCCTGGACAGCAAGGATCTCTTCACGGAGCGAGGAGAAGGGGAAGAAGTGAGAAGGCACTCAGTGCGACTTCAGGGGCTTTTAAACTCCTATTTTTAAAATAAAAGATTGAACCGCTTTATTTGAAAGGTTTGACGTATGCTAATTAAAGCCGTGGAGAGCAATTTCAGGTCAGCTAACCTTAGTTCACAGAGAAAAGTGAAAACAAAAATAACAAAAGAAAAGAGGCCTCTTACTCCTGCCCCAAGTAAAACCTGGTTTCCAGCAAACTCATAAATTATGTCTTAATAGGTACAATTTAATGAAAAATATTCCCTGTGGTCCTAAGTGCCGAGCACACAGTAAGCACTTTAAAATGCCTACATTTTCAAATTTCTGTTGCAGAGACCAGAACACAAAGTAGCTTTTGTCAAAGCTTTAGTTGCTGATTCTGCTATCATTCCCCCAGGGGAATTTCCTCTTTATGGATTTATAAATGGTTAACAATAGCCTTAACGTTTTAAAGAAAATGGTCAAATTTCAGTTATATGGTTGAAAAAATTATTTGTGTTCTTAAATCTTATTGTTTCCTAGTGATCAACTGAGTAAAATACCTCACTCTTTTTGGTTGGGCTGTATGAGCCTGTTTCTGAAGCCCGGAAGGTCCACCTTTATAAATATTTCTGCACTTTATGGGCTTTTAGAATATTGTCACTGGAGACCATTTCTGTTATGGGGAATTTTCACAGTGGTTGGCAAAAATTGCCATCTGGCTTCTGCCCCTGGCACTCCACGAACCTGCCTGGGGAGGTCACTGCGGACTCCTGGGTTGCCAGATCCCGTGGCTTCCTCTGTGTGGCAGGTGACACTCTGAGCATCCTTCTCAGCATCCTTGGTCCTCTGGTTCCCTCTGTCACCTGTATGTGGAGTGAGGGCTCTGTGCCTGGCCTGAGTGAGCTTCTGGGGCCATGAAGATGAGTGAGATGCAGTTTTCACTCTTCAAGAACTGACACCCAGCAGAGTTGTCTCCTAGATGCATAGACCAGGGGGTGCAATGAGGTGCTCCCAGTGGTGTGTCAGAAGCCTGTGTGACAGGCCTTTTCAAGGTGTTATGGGGAGGGTAAGGCAGAGGGCTTGGAAAGGACATATTGAATCAATTGGGGAGAGACATGTGAAGTTTAAAAGCCTCTCCCGCCCCAAGCTTCTAATAGACCTCATTAAGAAACTGTCTCCCTACTACTCTTTAGTTGAAAATCACTGCAAGGTAATGGGAGGTGTTAGTGTTGGGAAAGTTTAGCAGAAGTGAACCTTTGGGAAGCAAGGAATTGAGCAGCGCTGCTCAAGGGAACTGTGAACGGATAAAGAAAGGAAGGATCATTTCTGTCACTGGTGGGGGGGGTCAGGGAACTTGTCATATGGGAGGTGCTGCCTGGTTTAAGTCTTGAAATACAGGCAGGAATTCATCAGATCGATCTGATTAGGGAAGCACTCAAGGTGGAGGGGACAGCATGAGGTTGCAGGGAGGTGGGCAGCAGTGCAGTGAATGGTGAGAATTGTGTGCTGGTTTGCAAAGTCAGCCAGGAGATGGTGGAGGGCCTTTAGACCAGACAGAGGAGTTGGACTTCACCCAGGAAGTATTAGGGAGACTTTGGAGAATTTTTAACAACTGTAATGTGTTCTGTTGTCTTTTTTAGGAAGATGTCCTTGACAGCAAATGGATAGTAAATTCGGGGAGGTGGAGTCAGGGAGACCATTTAGAACACTGTTCCAAAATTCAAAGATAAAGTATGGGAGCCTGAACTAAGGCAGTGGCTGGGGGGATAGAGAAGAGAGATCACAAAACAGTACTTTCAATTCCATACCACTTGGTGCGTAATTGGGCATGGAAAGTTAGGGGAAAGAGAGTTGAGTCTTATATCTCATATACATAATTGGTCATTGCAACAGTCGGGATAAGAAATGTAGCAGCTGTAACAAACAGCCCAGAGATATTGGGGGCTGAGCACAGTAAAGGTTGATTTCTCACCACAACCTAAGGCAGGTTGGCATGGGCCTCGCTCCACACACCACCCAGGAGCCCAGGACTCTCCTGTCTAGTGACTCTGCCTGGGCTTTGGAGTCCTCTTGGGTCCTCTATTGTCTCCTCTGCATGAAAGGAAAGAGAGAAATCAGATAATTATGTAGAAGGTTTTTATAGGCTAAACCTGGAAGCAGTATACAGTTGACTACTGAATAATGCAGGAATTAGGAGCACCAGCCCCCACGCAATCAAAAATTTGACTATAATAAGTAGGCCTTGAGCGTACATGGATTTCCAACTGCAGACTGAAAATACCATTGACCCTTGAAGAACACGGGTTTGAACTGTGTGGGCCCCCTTATATGCAGATATTTTAAATCCGTGTAATCCTCTTATGAGTGGACCTGCACAGTTCAAATCCATGTTCTTCAAGGGTCAACTGTAAATGATTTCTGCTCATTTGGTTACGTGGCCCACCGAATTGCAAGGGAGGCTGGGAAATGTAGTTGTATTATGTATCCAGGAGGAAATAATATGAGATATGGCTCCATCTTAGTCACTAAATCCTATTAAATCTACATCTCACATATCCTCCTAACTTTTCCTTGCTACTTTACCTGCAGTGCTACTGTTAGAATTCATTCTCATGATCACATCCTAAATAGCAAAAATCTCCCAACTAACCTTCTGCCTCCAGACTGACCCCTAGCAGTCAGCCCTCAGCAGTACCAAGGTATCTTGCTGGAATAAAAATATGAGCATATCATCCCCCCAAACCCCTTGAAAGCCTTTAGGACACTCTGTCCCCTCTGAACTCCTTAGGAGAGCACCAAGGGCCCTGCTCCACCACGTCTTGGCTTTGCCCGCTTTCCATTTTGAAGTCTTTGCTCCAGTTGAACCAAGTGTGTCTCCTTTCGCACCTGCGGCCTTCGTGTTTGCCCTTCCTTGCCTTGGCGCATACGGTTTCTTCTGCCTGGAATCCCCATCCCCTCCTTGCCCACGTGAGGGATGCCTGAGAATCCTTCAAGATTCACCTTCCCTGTGCGGATTTCCGGATGCCCTCCTAGTAATGCTAGCTCATTCTGCCCCCAGTTTTTCCATAATATATTAATTTCTCAGGGTCCTGGCTGGAAGGGACTATTGGAGAAACTTAAATGAAGGGACTATTTGTAAAGATTTGGACACCTTTAAGGAAAATAAGCAAAGGACCGTGGCAGAGTCTGGGCCTAAAGAGGCAGGGGTGAAAGCCAGTGGAGGAGACAGAGGGTAGGGCTGTACCTGTGGCCTTTGCCAGCGGAGTATGGCCACCTGCCACCTGCCACCTGGCCAGGAGGGAACAGATGTTCTGACCTCTCTGTCCTGTTTTCTCATCTCCCGCTATCATGTCCCAATTGGTCAAATGACCCAATGAACGGTGAGGGAGTCCATTGATGCTGACCTTCGGGTCAGCTCCCCAGGGCTGAGAGGGAGTGGAGAAGCGGGAAAGTAGATCTGAGTGGGCAAATGGAGAATATCCAGCTCAGCTCTTTACGTCTCTATTATGGTCGTGCCCGATACATCATCTTAAAATGACTTATGTACGGATCTTTCCCACCAAATTATGAGTTCCTTCAATGCATGTTTTACATTTTTCTGAATCATGGATGCCTTGCACGTGCTAAGCCTTTACAATTGGCTACAAATAATGGTCCCTTTTGTAACATTTAAATGAAATATTCAACTGCATTATTACAGTCTGTTTTTAAGTGTCAAAAAGCCATTTCCCAGAGTTGACTTTCCCAAGAGCACGGAGAGTTTTGTTTCATCTTCCTGACCAGCCTTTTCTCATTTCTCAGCGAAGCACATCGGACCCGTGAAGTCTCCGCAATGCCTTCCAGGAACTATGCCCCATACGCACGAGTCCTGGAGTTAACCATGAAGAAATCTCTGACTTAGGCCCTCAGAGACGTGCACTTTTTACAGATGGACAAAGGCCCTGGGACCTGGCTGCTTGAAGTCTGGAAAGGGTGACTATTGCTTCTTCGCATATGCAGTTTAAGCCAGAATGGAAATTGCTGCGGTTCTGATCCATTTCATAAGATGTGAAGGAAAGTGGAGGCGGAGGGGGAGGGCAGGAGAGAGGTTTACAAGGTCGTATTTCAAACACCCAACCAGCCTATTCCACTGTCCTGGGCCATTGTTAGTTTTCCGTGTATACGCTTAAGTCCTGTCAGAAGAATTCCCTCACAATCTATTTTGTTTTACTAGACTTCAGTTGGGAGGAAAAAGGGCATTCATTTGAAATTTCATGTTAATCTGGCCAGGACCATTTGTTACGCATGAAGGCTTTGTTTACCCGTAAAAGTATTAGAGGCAGTATTTCTCTGGAGCAGAGAAGCCTGCCCACAAGAGCATGGGCACCGGGGAACTTGACGGGGGTGGGGGCTGGGAGGTGGATTGTTCCCAGCACAAGTGCGGTCTCCTCTCGGTTGTGTGCAGCGTTGAGGGAACCCTTGGAGATGGTCCTCATGTGGGCAGACACGCTTCATTCTGACCTGCCAATCCCTTCGTTTAATCTGTGCCTTAGGCCTCTGTGGAGCCAGCTGAAATCACTGTATTTATTCAACCTGTGATTTTTTTTTCTTTCTCATTTTAACTGAAAGAGAATTTTGTACGTTGTGGAAATTTAATCATGTCATGTTTTCAGTATTGATTAGTGTTTTTGTTAAACGAATGAGTAATTTGTTCATGCATGCTCTACTCTGATATTATAATTACCCGTGTCACATCTGTTTAATAAATGCCATATATTTTGTTCTACTGATGTTGTCTCTGTGTTTCACCCATGACCATGGACAAGGGGTCGAGAACAGAATCAGACTCTGAAGTGGGTGTTAAGGTCAGGGCATGGTGAGCTTTCAATTAGCATAATCCATAGAAGCACTTATGAACCATAAGATGTGTGTGTATGTGTGTGTGTGTGTGGGGGGGGGTTATGGTGTTTGTGTGTGTGTGTGTATTTTTAAGCTCTGAAACTTAACTAGTTAACTCTCTTTCTGAAAAGAATAAGATACATGGTTATAAAATACAAAAGTAGTTTTTACTTTAAAAAATCACCCTCCCTTTTGCGCAATCCCCCCTCTGCCCTTCCCTACTTCAAAAAAATAAAGCACCGAAGAAATGAAGCAAAGGAACTTAGATGGGTAAATCCCTGTGAGTCAGGATAGTGTAAAAAGGAAAGTGTGCATTTTGAAGCCAAAGTGGTATTTAAATTATGATTGTAGGACCTTGGGCAGTCACCAAAGCTTCATCTTCTAAGAACCTGGGATAAGCACTCCTCCCTGGACAGCTGATGTGAGTGCCGAATGAGGTGTTCACACAGAGGCACTGGCCGGGCGCTGAGCGCAGGAGCAATTGCTTCATCCTGAAGGTTTATTTTAAGGCTCTGCTGCCTCCTGGTCCCCTCATGGGGATGTCCCAGTGGCGAGAAACCGTGCCCAGAAAAGGAGCATCTCAGACAACGGCAGCCCTTGGGAACAGGAGAGAGAAGCTGGACTTGGAGTGGCAGAGGGAACTGCCAGCCGCAGGCCTCTAGAGAAGCTGGTCGGACAGCCATTTCTAAATGCAATGCAACGCAGGAAGGAATGGGAGCTTTGATGGGAGCAAGGCAGAAATGAAACCTGCTCCGTGAGCACCACCACATTCCCGCCTCTTTCCTAAAACAAGAAAGAAAAAAGGGGAAAATTTTAGTGGGTAATTTTACATTCAAAGAATACCATGGATCATTCACAGCATTAAAGGTGATCTCTATCTGGGGCCTTTGTATTTTTTTTATCCTCATCCTAGGATATGTTTAGTGATTTTATTTATTTATTTATTTATGTATGTATTTATTTATTTATTTATTTTAGAGAGGGGAGGAAAGGGGAGAGAGAGAGAGAAACATTGATATGAGAAAGAAACATCGATTGGCTGCCTCCCTTACATGTCCCAACTGAGAATGGAATCCATAACCTAGATATGTGCCCTGACTGGGAATCAAACCTGCAACCATTTTTTTTTTTTTTTTGGTGTATGGGATGACACTCCAACCAACTGAGTCACCTGGCCAGGTCTAGGGCTTTTATATTTTTAAATATATCTTTAACATGTAGAGCAGTGATGGTGAACCTTTTGAGCTCGGCGTGTCAGCATTTTGAAAAAACCCTAACTTAACTCTGGTGCCGTGTCACATATAGAAATTTTTTGATATTTGCAACCATAGTAAAACAAAGACTTATATTTTTGATATTTATTTTATATATTTAAATGCCATTTAACAAAGAAAAATCAACCAAAAAAATGAGTTCGCGTGTCACCTCTGACACGCGTGTCATAGGTTCGCCATCACTGATGTAGAGAATTCTGAACATTTGAACTATTCAGAAAGACTAAGTGAGTTCCTGAGCAGTGTAGACTGAAACAAAGAAATAGAGATGACCCTCCTTGATCCTTTGTCAACATGAACTCTGGTGACCCCTGACCCACTACCTGAGAGAGTTAAACTCTTCATCTCCTCCTGAGCACGGGTCATGAGTAGAACTGGCAGAATGAACTCTAACATGACAGGGTAAATTTCGTCTAATGAAATGAACAAAACAGTATATATAACTTAAAAAAAGATAACATCCTATAATACATTATTCCTCGGTTAATATTTTTAGCCTAGTCCTTCCAGATTTTCTTACACCCACACACACCATTTATTTTGTTTTGTTCTTAAATAGGCCCCTGTTCTGAGATGCAGAATATGCTCAGCCACTGAGTGTGTGCCTTGGGCAAGTCATAGAATCCCTTCAACCCCTGTAAAATGGGGACAGTGACAGTTCCTTCCTAACTGGGGTTGGTGTGATGATTAAGCAAGTTAACATCTGTGGGGTTCTTAGAATAGTGCTTGGCATATCATAAGCACCCAATAAATGCCGCCTGTTACCATTGCATACTTTTGTAACTACTTTTCACTTGGTATGATAATTCTAGGTATCTACACCATTGTTTCTTATAATTAATTGGATTCCAATTTATTGATGTTCTATGATTCACTTGGACTATTCCTTATTGTTGGAATTTTACTCCCTTTGAACAATCTTCTGATGAACCATCCCGTACAATATGTCTTTCTACATTTGCCTAAACATTTTCCTCAGGATAAATTCCTAGAAAAGGAATTGCTGCGTCAAAAGTGATGTACATTTAGGTCTAATTTGGCTTGTGGAAATTTGAATCCATTGAAACTCTCCCCCACAGGATGAGAATGTGGTTTCTCAGCCCCTTTGCCAGCATGGGGGATGAGAAAGGAAGGCGTGTGTAAAGTTGCTTGCTTTAAGCAGACGCATATGTCCTCCAAACAGTCAGGGAAGAAAATTCCTTCAGGATATTGCCTTTGGATACCTGAGCTCAGGGACTGCAGGTGTGTTCTGCAGGCCTGTAGCGTCCCCATGGCCCAGAGAGTGCCTGGGCAGCTGACAGGAAACAGGACTGGGCTCAGAGGAGCAGGTGTCCCCCCGGGCCCCGGAATCAGAGAGGGCCTGCTGCTTAGTGAGCCAGGAGCAAGAGCCAGCCATGGGACAGGGACGTTCAGGCGATGTGCCTGAGATGGGGTGTGAATCTGAGTGGGACATGCCCCGGAGGGCAGATTTCAGAGTCAGCCAGGGAGAGGAGAACATTTGGGAAGTGCTTGGCGTTGGGGGATGTGACATGGTCCCCATTAGAGGGCACACTAACCAAGGATGTACCAGTATGTCTACTCTGGGCACCCATTTTCTCCCTAGCAAATGCTGTCTGCCTGCTCTCGGACCTTCAGGTTGGTCCTCAGGGCAAGGGTTGGGGAGCTCAGGCTACATCAAACTCTGGTGTTTTTCTTGACATCCAGACTCAGAGGTTCAGTTCAGGTCAACCAGCACATGCCAGGTGCTGTGTGCCAGGTGCTGCGTGCCAGGTGCTAGGAAAACACACATGTGCACCTCAAGACCTTGTCAATACCAGAACCTGTCCTAGTGAGTCGGGCTCCTCTGATCTTTGGCTGTCTCTGCCCATCTCTTCTACTCTTATAGCTAATCATTTATCCTCACATCCATTTTCTGTCTCTCCAGTGATGTAAGCACTTTGGAAGCAGTTTCCCATACATAATTTGGAGAGGATCATTCCCAACCTTGATGAGCACGAAGAAATCTACAAAGGAAAAGCATTCCAGAAAGGGCCTTGGTCGGGGAAGTAAAGGGGCCCGAGATTGCTGAGGCAGCACGGCTTACATGCCCGGCCTCTCCACAGCAGTCCCATGGGGAAGGTGTTGTCCCCACCATTTTGTACATAAGGCAACTGAAACTCAAAGGGATCAAACTCAAACTCAAGGCCTGTCTGATTCCAGGACACGGGTGGGAAGCCTGGAGTCGGTCCCAGGTCTGCCACTGAATCGCAATACCCCCTTGGTTAGGTCACTTCAGCTCTCTGAGGCTCGGTGCCCCAGTAAGAAGTTCTGCCCAGGAAGCAAATGGAATTGCACCCTGCACATAGCCTTGCTGTGCAGATCACATGAAATAGCATGGAAAAATTTTCCAGCTCTACACCAGAGACATGACAGTTATTGATACCTGCTATCATTACTAATAATTGCTGGGAAGGAGGTGTGGCACCATGAACATTTGCAAAGCCAAGGATCTCCGCTCTTCTCTTATTGGACATATATTGTACAGAAGGAAAGTAGGAGAATGTGTCTGGATGAGCAGAAAGTTAGTCTCCTTTTCCTCATATACAAATTTGGGAATCACTCATTTGACTTTGTCAGGGAAGGAAAAGCCCAAAAGGGAGACTGGAGATGCGTTTCTGGAAAGAGAGACCAGAGGTAGATGCTGCTAAATTTGGGGGTAATTGGACTCTGCAGGATTAGATTACTCATATGTGGTGAGAAGTATCAATGAAAGAAGTTTCTTCACATGTGAATATCCAATTGTTTTAGCACCATTTGTTGAAAAGTCTACCCGTTTTCCATGGAATTGCCCCTGTAGCGTTGTAGAAAGTCAACTGGCCATACAGTCATAATTCTACTTCTGTCCTCTCTATTTTGTTATATTGATTCAGTTGCCTGTCTTGACATCAATACCCCCACTGTCTTGGTTACTGTAGCTTCACCATAAGCCAGGTAGTCTCCAACTTTGCTCTTCTTTTTCGAAGCTGTTTTGGCTAATCTAGGTCCTTTGCGTTTCCATATGAATT
Source organism: Myotis lucifugus (assembly GCF_000147115.1). Classification (NCBI taxonomy): domain Eukaryota; kingdom Metazoa; phylum Chordata; class Mammalia; order Chiroptera; family Vespertilionidae; genus Myotis; species Myotis lucifugus. The sequence continues at coordinate 1,199,737 of NW_005871071.1, read as the reverse complement.
TTACAGTCTGTCAGTTTCTACCAAAGGGCTGCTGGGGTTTTGATGGGATGGCACTGAGTAGGTAGGTCACCAAGGAGACCTGCCTGTGAGTGTCAGGCCAGCTCGTAGCAACATCACAGTCTCGCTGGCAGGACTAGGTCAGCTCCTGAAACCAGGAGCGACTTCTCTCTTCTTCAGCTGGGAAGGTACCAGGTAAAAACTTCCCTAATGTGTTTTGATAAAGGTACAGTATAATCTTTGTGGAATTCCCAACAAAATTTATAAGAAATATTTAATGTGTGCCCAAGGGCCATAAAACTGATGTAATTTGGATGCAATAAAATATAAACAAATGGCAAACAGTTCTTGGGGGTTTTCTCTTAATTTCTCAATACATACTTTAGAGTTTTAACATACAGCATTTACAGCATTCACCTTCCTGCATTAGGGGTGGGAGGGGGGGGGGGTTGAGAAATAATTAGTAGGCAATTTTTTGGCCCTGGGACTTTTCTTGTAAATGTTTTCTTTGGCAGCCTTACTCTTGAGAACAGGAAGTTACTCTCTTGTTACAGATTTAAGACTTTTCTGAGCCAAATAACAGAAAGCTGGATTAGTTCTGAAATGAAAGGGGGAAAAAACAACAACTCTAGGCTCTTGCTGGAGATTAATGGCATCTCGCAAATGTTTTAATTCCCCCCTTTCCTCTTAACTTGCCACCTCCTAAACAAAACACATTCGGCCAGAAAAACCTTAACTGGTCACTTTGTGGCCCAACCCTAAAAGTAAAAGGTCTCTATGGTACCCTCAAAGTTATTTAAACATTTTGGGGTGCTGAAGGAAAATAAATTAAGGGTTATCTCGAGTTAACCTTTTTCCTTACAAAATCTCCAATATGAATTTAGAGGAGGAGATGTTATAAAGATGCTAATGTGTCCACACTGATCATAAAAATTCGCAATTTTCTTTGACCTTTTAAAATGGCTTTTGTCATAGATAAAAATGTTATATCAAGCTTTGTAAATAATGCCTTTGCTTTGTTTGAGATGCTCGCAAACAGTTCTTTAGGAATTGTTCACAATAACAGGGTGCTTTGACAGAGCACTTACTAGTCTGACTATAAAATAAGGAAACTGGCCTCTCCTCTCCCCAAAGAAAGGCTGTCCTTTTGAATTAAAATTCACCTTTCACACTTGATTCCAGGGAGTGGGGGTGGGCAGGATAAAAACAAAACCCTGTAGTCTCATATGAGGGGATATTAAATCTATGAATTATCTGAGAACCATTTGTGGGGATTCTCTTTTTAATAATATATTTTTATTGATTTCAGAGAGGAAAGGAGAGGGAGAGATAGGAACATCAACAATGAGAAAGAATCTTTGATCTGCTGCCTCCTACACCACCCCCTCCCCCCTCCCCCCACTGGGGATGGAGCCCACAACCCAGGCATGTGCCTTGACCAGGAATGGAACCATGACCTCCTGGTTTATAGGTTGATGCTCAACCACCGAGCCACCTCTGCTCGGCTGTGGGTATTCTTAAAGCACAGAAGTCTTAGGAAGATGGAGATTTAGAGGGAAAGAACACTTTCCTATAACAAGTTTATATCTCCTGCTAGTAATCTAGGAAGTTTCTGTGCTATATACATTGTAGACTCTCAGAAAAGAAAGAGATGGGCAAAATTTTTCACTTATACTTGCATCACACACCCAAACTCAGGTGCCCTGGTGCCCAGGAAGTTTGCATGAAGGTGGGAAGGGTCTGGGGTAGAATAATGGGGGTGAGTGGCTGGTGGGAGGGGGGTAGGGAGGATGCTCACCCAGATTGAAGTACATGTCCATCTTAAAGTCACTCAAATTCACAATTTTGCATTGTCTGGTTTTCTTTCTGTGCATTATAAAGAAAATTCTTATTCCTTCAAACCATCTTTTCCTCCAGTCTGCTTGGAATGATGTTCCTCCCACATCATTAATTACAGTTTGCTTGTCTCCTGCTATTTGGACAACTTCAGTTTTTAAAAACCTTATAAACAATCTTAAATTACTCAGAGCTGTCATCCATTAGATATAAAAATTAAATTAAGCCCAAGAATTCTAGGTGATGGGAAACATTATCCAGTCTCATAAGATATGGGCAACTGTGGGAGTCCAGCTAAGGTTGATAAAACCTGAAACTTCGTCAGTGTTGGATGAGTATTTATTTAAAGGGAGCTACCTGCTTCCTGGTTTACTGCATACCAAATATTTCTTCTCAACATTTATGGGCTTAAATAGATGCAGATGTTGCCAAAGAATGCATTATAACATTAATCATACTGGAATCATATAATTTAAGTGTTGAAAGGCATCTTGGAATCTGTCTGGTTCAATACCCTCATTTTAAACAGGAAGAAACTGAGGCCCAGAGAAGTCAAATTGTTCACAAAGTTAGTGGTATGCAAACCCTCTTCCCCCAAAAGCATAGCTGGGGATTGACAAATTTCACCCACATCCCTTCATTTTCTGATCTGGTACACCTTTATTGTCCTTCATACTATGCCTGACTGTTCTCTCCTCCACATTTTTGGGAAGAAAATCAAGGAGGACTTTTTTTCCTGAATAATTCCCCTGACTCTATATTACACGAGCATCCCTTGCTACTCCTTTTCTACTTCCCCTAGCTGAAGCTTTTCAGAGCTGTGTTCCTTTTCATGCAAGACAGAACGTTAAAGGCGGCTAGACACTCGATTCTGGCCAGGTCTAGTGAGAAGAGATGAGTAGTCGTTTTCCCTAATGTCATCCTGTTGCTGATCAATTTCTTTATGTCATGGCCTCTGATGTACATCATATTTCAAAGGGTGAGACATAAGGTGTGTTGATTGTTGCAGAGGCCCTGTCCTTCCTTCCTCCATTACAGGCACAACTCCCACTCCCTCCCTGATGAAACTTGAAAGGAAATCATGTAATCTCACTTTTGGTGACTTTACAAATTACCTCTCTTGATCTTCTTTTCTGTTTTCTGATAAATGTATGTGAAACCATTTTTCCTCAAACACAAAAGAAGTATAAACATACTGAATGTATTTTACTAATGAAATAATTCTTGCTTTAAAAATATATGTTTTTATTGATTTTTTTTTTTTTTTTAGAGAGAAAGGGAGAGGGATAGAGAGATAGAAAAAACATTAATGAGAGAGAAACATCAACTGGCTGCCTCCTGCACATGCCCCACTGGGTATCGAGCCTGCAACCGGGGCATGTGCCCTGAACAGGAATGGAACTGGTGACCTCTTGGTTCATGGGTTGGTATTCAACCACTGAGACACACCGGCCAGGCAATGAAATCATTCTTATAGCCAGACTTGTGATACACAATGTATGGGATGTCTTGTGAAAAATCTTAGATGAGGCCCATTTACATGGAGATCCTGCTTTCTAGCATGGAATTTGAACCAATTCTGAGTAAAGATTGGTTTTGACATCCTTCCTTTTTGCCTGCCCTACATATTCCCCAAATCTTGGGTAGGAGGTCTTCTGGGGTCTTCCTGCTATCCTAAACTCACTGCTGTAATACTCTCTCTGGTCTATTCTTCCTCTCCGATTACCCAAAATTAATTCCATTTTCTCCCTTTCCCACCTATCAAATTCCATTCTTTTAGTGTAAGTCATCACCTCAGCTTTGCTTTTGTAAGAAAGTCATTTGGAACAAATTCACACTCACGTGTACATGACTGATAGGCCACAACCCTTCCAGAAGATCTATGGTCTCAAAGAAAGATCCTTGTTAACCAAATAATCTTATTGGTGGGATTTCAGCTAATTTGTCAAAGGAAAATGAAGTAAATCAAGGGGAGGGGAAGATATTTTAAATCTTGTTCAAGATCCTTCTAAACTAAGAGGAGGGGACTCAGCTATAATGCCTATACCATGTGTACCAAAGATCAGTACGTGTGGTCTTTCAAGGACTTTTTTTCTCTCGTTTGTGAGTTTATTCATATGAGAAATCATAGGCCCTAGCCCTTGTGGCTCATTTTCAGTGCACAGTGTCATCCTGTGCCCTGAAAGGTTTCTGGTTCGATTTCAGTTGGGTCAGATGCCTGGGTTTCAGACTCGGTCCCTGGTGGGGGCCATGCAGGAGGCAGCTGATTGATGCTTCACACTTGCATCAATGTTTCTCTCTCTCTCCCTCTCCCTTTCTCTCTCTCTCTCAATAACTATTTTTTAAAAATCATAAAAAGATGTTATTCAACCACAACTCATCACATAATCTAATTAAAAAACAAAATCACATGCAATTTTAGAGGATCAAACATTCAATTATTTTTTTTTTCTAAATGATCTCTTCCCACACTATAAAAAAGATCATAAAACACGGTGGTGGCCTGCAATGGGAGATTGGACACCAAATAACATTCAACCATGTGAAAGTCTGACGAGGGAAAAAAAAATTCTTTCCCTTCAACTTGAACCTTATTTGGCTGGGATTTTCTCACCAGAGTCTTCCTATTTTCTTTTTTTTTCCATGGGCAACTGCCCTCTTGATTAATCCCATTTCCCTCAGTCTTAGTTTTTCCAAGCAGCTGAGCAAACAAAGCTGTAGGCGGCCATGTTAATGCGCTTCCTCCCGCCAGCCCTCTGGGATGGGCCGCTGTGCATCCTGTTCATAAACCCGCTGCCTGAATGTGCTTGGAGAAAGCAACCAGGATCTTCTGTCAGGATTAATTTTAATAGGCCACAGTCTGTCAGCCGGGAACCACAGCTCTGGTAAATGGCCTTAAATTACTGTTTGCTGATAAAGAGGGAGATAGGAGCTGAAAACTTGGTCCCTCATTTCAAACAGTTTGGATAAGTAATGCAAGAATTTACTTTTAGTGTGGAGTACATTCTCTTTACAGCCTAAGCCCTTGGGTGGCTGAGGAAAACCTTTCGCTGCAGTGGGAGCACCGTGAAATACAAAGAGGGGAAATGTGGCATTCCGTCGAAGTATAGAGTTTTAGGGCTGGAAGGGAAATGAAGAATTTAGCTGTGATTTCCTCAGCACAGAGCTTCCTATGAAGATTTCTGTTTCTGATTCCTGTGCGGAGAAATGTGATTGCTCTTCCCTACCCCGTCCACTTTTTTTTTTGTCTCCCTCTTTACCAGTTCCTTTCTTTTTCCTTTTTTCACTCTGTTTTTCTCATACCTAGTTCCAACTCCCCGTGTCCTCCCTTACTTTCTCTTCCCTAATTGGCCAGGGCTCCTGTCAGTTATTTGTGAAGTTCTATGCTGAGGGACAGACAGAGGAGGCAGCAGGGCAAGACTGGCCCATAGATGGAGGGGTCAGGAGGAATTAGCACTTGTCTCTCCCTCTGTGACGTGAGCCTAGTCCCCAGTGCTCTACCTGAAAAAGCAGTTTGGGGAGCGACTGGAAGAGGAGGTTTGGTAAATGGTATGCAGATGTCAGCTATTATTGTTCAATAAAGTCTTAGGTTTACCATTCTTTATTAATTTTTTATTAGCTATGGTTGCTATGGTTTGAAAGTTCAGCATGTTTCATTCCCAAATGGATGCTTAAAAAACAACAACACGAAAGAAAATAGAATTTTATTTGAATCTGTTTATGACCCTTGGTTCCCATCTCCTCTCCATGTGCCCAGCACATAGCAAGGGCGGACCAAAAGCTAGCCTTCCCTCTTCTCGGTCCGCTCTCTCACCAGAAGTCCAGGCATCAATCAAGCCTTGATTTTTCTAACAGATCAATGCTATTGGACTCTGTAAAATGAATGTCTCAGTTTTAGGAATTGGTTCTCGTGATTATCACTGCAACATAGGACAGCAGCTGGAGACCCGGGGAAGAACCACTGTTGCAGTTCCAGTCTGAAGGGCATCTGCTGGCAGGGTTCCTTCTTGCTCCCGGGAAGCCAGTCTTTGTTCTGGCAAAGGCTTAACTGATTGGACAAGACTTATCCTCATTATTGAGGGCAATCTGCTTTACTCAAAGTTTACTGATTTGAATGTTAATGTCAGCCAACAAATACCTTCACAGAAACATCTAGACTAATGTTGGACCAAATATCAGGACACTGTGACCAAGGCAAGTTGACACATAAAATTAACCATCACAGGCTCCTTTGTTGGTGACCATTGTTTCTAATGGCCTTGTCTGGTTTCAATCTTTGACTATCCACTCCTTTAAATTCTCTTTTGGGACTAACCTCCCACTAACCATCGTTCTGCTGCCCGAGTTTCTGCCACTTGGCAGGAGTTGGGCTAAATTTTTAATTTACAGTGGCCTCATGTGCCACTGCCACGATGACCATGCACCACAACCACGATGGTCAGTTCTAGGCAGAGAGATTGGGCATGCTTCTCCCTGGCTCCCTGCCGTACTCCCTCCCCTCTCACCCCTCCTCCCCCATCCCCGCTCCAGTAATCCCAATGTGGGGACAGACCATCTCTGTGTGCTGAGAGGCCCAACAAGTATGGAATCGAACAACTTCCAGTCTTTGCTGCATCAATAATGGTGTTTCCCAATCAGTATTCCAAGTGAAGGAAGCAAACTTAGATTTAAGTAAAAACTATCTGACAGCAGAGGAACAGAACAGCTTAGGCTACAGATAGGGAGATCTTTTAGGAGCTTTTATGAAGGGCTTGGGCAGAGACAATGGAGGCAGCAGTGGGTGTATGGGGAGGTGCTGCAAGGCTGTCAAGAGGCAGAGTGCACAGAGAAGAAGGTATTTAGGCTGCAGGATTTCGTGATCAGTTGGGTTGAAGGAAAAAGAATAGTCAGGTATGAATACCTAGTTTCTGGTTAGGGCAACTAGGTGAATGGTATTGCCATTAAACAGTAGGAATTTTCTTTTATTTATTTTTTAAAATATATTTTTATTGATTTCAGAGAGGAAGGGAGAGGGAGAGAGAGATAGAAAATCAATGATGAGAGAGAATCATTGATTGGCTACCTCCTGCACATCCCACACTGGGGATGGAACCCGTAACTGGGGCGTATGGCCTGACCAGGAATCGAACTGATTCATAAGTCGATGCTCAACTACTGAGTCATGCCACACAGTGGGAGCTTTAAAAGGAAGAGTGGGATGGGGGAGGAAAATATAAGTTCAGTTTTAGACAAGTTGAACCTAAGAAACCTTTGGGACTGCCAGGTGGTCAGGTCCTTACCCTGACTCTAATTTTAGATCAGAACAAAACTCCAGATTTGACAACCCTGGAGAGACTGGTAACATGGAATTTATGGTAGGAGAGAGTTTTAGGGAGAAAGTGGTCAACAGGGTCAGATGCAGCAAGGAGGAGAAAAACAAAAAAGACTGCTCCTTGGGTTTGGCAACCAGGAGAGGGTTCATGGCACTGGTGAGAGTGGTGGAGTTGTACAGTCAGAGAGTGTAGATAAGTCTTTGAAGAAGTTAATCTCTGAAAAAAGAAGAGGGTGGAAGCCAGAGATGTACTTTGAACAGCTTAATTAGGGGCATAACTGACATGCCATACACTGGACATATTTTAACTGTACAACGTGATAAGTTGTGAGTTATCAACATAAAAATAATGAGCATATCTATCACCCCCAAACGTTTCCACCTGCCCCTTTGTAATCCTTTCCTCCACCCTCTCCCTGCCACGTTGCATCAGTAGGCAATCACTGATCTGCTTTCAGACACAATAGATTAGTTTGCATTTTTTAGAATCTACATAAATTCTTTTTTGGGGGTCTTCTTTCACTGAGTATAAATGAGAGTCATTGAAGTTGTTGCATAGACTATAGTATTCAAGTAAATGGACATACCATGATTGGTTTATCATTCACCTAGTGATGGACATTGAGCTGTGTCCAGTTTTGGACTATTACAAATAAAGTTGCTATCAATATCTATCTATAAATCTTCACATGAACATACTTTCATTTCTCTTGGGTAAAAATTTAGCTGAGGGGTGGCTGGGTCACATGGCAGCTTTTAAGAAACTACCAAACTGTTTTCAAAGTGTCTGTGCTATTTTACATTGACGTTAATTGTGTATAAGACTTTCAGTTGCTCCACATCCTTTCCAACACTTGGCATGATCAGTCTTTCACAGATTCTGATAGTTGTGTAATAGTATCTCATTGTGTTTTTAATTTGCATTTTCCTAATGGCTAATAACATTGGTCACCTTTTGTGTACTTATTTTTCATCTGTACGTCATCTTTGGTGAAATGTCTGTTCAAATCTTTTATAATCTAATCTTGAAGTGACACCCCATCACTTTCACCAATTGTATCCTGTTGACCATATTCTATTTGTTGGAAGCAACTCAGTAAGTCTGGCCCACATACAATGGGAGGGGATTAGACCAAGGCAGGACTGGTGGGTGTCATCCTAGAGCTGGCAATGACAGCTGGTTTCCCATTTCTCTTGGAATAAAATTTAATCTCCATATCTTGGTCTACAAAGGCCTGCAACATCTAGCTCTGCCTTTTTGTTTGTTTGTTATTTGGACACGTTTGAGCTTTTTTTCCTTGTAGAGCAAGCATGTCAAACTCAAAAGCTAACACAGGCCAAATAAACAAAGTATGTTTATGTGGGCTTCAATAAAGCAAACGCTTCAATTTTCATAGAAACATAAGTTTATTTCGATAGAGACATGCTGAATACAAAGGGCTGAAATAAATGAGTCATCGTTAACATAAAATAGAACATTTTAATAAAAATTAATATTTTTCTTGAACATTAACTTACCAGACACTGGATAACTGCACAAATTAATAAGCATAACACAAATAAACCTATTTTTCTTGTTCTCTGAAAGTGAAATATTTCCTATTGTGCACACCAAACAAGTCAGTAATGACGTGGCAATCAGCTGCTAAAATATTTGCTGCTTGTATTAGTGGAGATAAATGGTGCGCCTGTGCATAAGGCAGGTGCGTGAGGGAAATGGATGCAATACAATTATAGTAATCAGTCATTAGTGAACATTGTAGTTTGTTATTAATAATTATGTATAACAGGATATTGCAAAAATTAAGTTACAAAATTTTTATTAAAACGTTTCTTACATAGTTATATTGACTGGTCTGCAAAAATTATTTGTTGTGGGCCACATGCAGCCCACTGGTGGCAAGTTTGACATGCTTGCTGTAGAGTTTTAGTACTTGCTCTTCTCTCTACTTGATGTTTTTATGTCAGATTTTCCCATGGATAATTGCTTCTGATCATTCAGGTCTCAGCTTACAAATTACCTCATCAGAAAAACCAACCTCAACCATCTAATCAATCAAGGTAGCCTCTTAATCACTCCTGATCACGTCACCTGATTAAATCTTTGTGTGGCACTTATACTCTCTATGGAATATATGTTTGAGTGTGGCAGGAAACTCATCTTATTCATTATTTTGTACCCAAAGCTTAGACTAGAAAGTTTGTGTATGGGTGTTGTTACAAATTCAGATATTCATTATGAAACCTTGAAGTCCTAAGCTAGGTTGTGTAAAAGATTCTATCCCATACCACAGAAGATATCTCCACAGTCATTATGGTTAATATTTATATAAAAAGTTTAAGATTTCTGTGTATGAATGGGACACTTCATTAAGAGTAAGAGGAATATGGGGGAAAGGCAGAAAGAAAAATTATGAGTGAGATTTCGTCAATATGCATTAGGAGAGACAGAAGTACAAACATAGCCCCCTTATAGAATTCCTTGACTGTACAATTCTATTAGAAAGGACAAAGAAATCACCATGCATAACACAACTGGAAAAGCACAATATGCTTCATGCAGTGAGGTTCTAACTCTACTAAGCACTATAGTTATGCTCAAAAGAGAGCAGTTTGGGTTGGGATAATCCAGGGAGAAGGTGAGACTTGAGCTAAGATTTATAATGGACAGGGGAAAGGGACAGCCTTTCACGAGAGGAAAACAGCTGGGGGAAAAATTCCAAGGCTTGACAGAAGGCATCCTTGCCTGGGGACACCTGTGGCACAGGATCAGAAGAAGGGGTTCACTACTGAGGGGTAATAAAGGCCTCAGCTTTGGCCCAGGGACAAGATGAGAAAGGTTTGGGGAAGCTTGCCAGGGGACAATTACCTGAGCCAAGGGTTTTACTCCAGTATTTCTTATTTAGTTAGGGCCAGAGCAGGTTATTGAAGTCCTTAAAGCAGGGCTTATATTGAGAATTTTGATCCATCAGTTAATCTGATCCGAATGGACCACATTGGGAGGACACAGAAAAGGCTTCAACTGTGCTCCCTGGGGTAGCTTCAGATATTACTTAGAGCAGTGGTTCTCAACGTTCCTAATACAGTTCCTCATGTTGTGGTGACCCCCAACCATAAAATTATTTTCGTTGCTACTTCATAACTGTAATTTTGCTACTGTAATTTTGCTACTGTTACGAATCGTAATGCAGGATGTATTTTCATTGTTACAAATTGAACATAATTAAAGCATAGTGATTAATCACAAAAACAATATGTAATTATATATGTGTTTTCCGATGGTCTTAGGTGACCCCTGTGAAAGGATCGTTCGACCCCCAAAGGGGTCTCGACCCACAGGTTGAGAACCGCTGACTTAGAGTGTGCGTCTGATTTGGAGGAAATTGCTGTATTTATTGTAGCACCTTACATAGGACTGAGAAAATTTAAATTTTCCATATCAGAGAATGGGGAGGCAGTGTTGGAAATTATGGTGCCATTCAAACCTCCCAGTTGGTATTTCTTGTGATTCTTGCATGCTTCCTAGTCTTTCCTTTGGGACACAGCTCGGGTAGCTGAATTATAAAGAGAGGATAAGAATGAGGTGCCACCTTCCTCTTCTCAACAGCCTTTAAACACACACACACAACACCTTTCAACAAATTTAAACATTTGGAAACAGGCGTAAAGTGAAGGGGATTTCCAGATTGGTGTTGTAGAAAGAGCAGCTGGGCGTTTGCGTTTGAAAGCTGGTGCTGTCACTAGTGTTGTGCCCTGGGAATATTTACTTCCGTTTTTGTGCCTCTGTTTTTCTAAAGGCAAAATCTGAAATCGTTAAGAGAGGCTCTGAAGCCAGACACCAAATGTCTTGCGATGCTTGGGGCAGTGCCGCAAATGAATAAAAGTCTGGGTCCACGGGCCACAGCATCCCGTTAAGAAAAGCGAATGGTCCCTCAGGATCCTTTCCACTTTTAACATTTGAGGCCTCCATTCGGGCACGGGGGCACCACACCACAGACCCGGCCTCCCCAGCGGCCAACTCCTCACTCATGTCTGGACTTACATTTCCCTCCTCAGATACCTCCCCTGTTGCCCACACCAACCTTACCATCATATTGTTTCCTTATTTGACTGATGTCTGCCCTCTCCAGCACTCTGTAAACTCCACAATGGCAGTGGCTATTGTTGGGATCATGGTGGCACCGAGTAACACTTTAAAACATATATATTGATTTCAGAGAGGAAGGGAGAGGGGGAGAGAGATAGAAGCATCGATGATGAGAGAGAATCATTGATCGGCTGCCTCCTGCACGCCCCACACCGGGGGTCCAGCCTGCAACCAGGTCGAGCTCAAACACTGAGCCACGCCGGCCCGGCACGAGTAAAACTTTTTAAAATTTAAATTAAATTAAACGTTCACTGAATTGTTGACAGCATTACAGAGAGGAGAACTTTCTGAATTGACGGATGAAGTCACCACCCCTGCGCGCTCACGCCCAGGCGGGGCGCGACGTCCTCCTCGGACACTTCCGCCCCTGCGCACTCCTCCACGCCCCCCGCCCCTCTCCTTGTCTGTGTTTGTTTCCGGCGTTTCAATAAAGCTCGATTCGGCTCGAATAAATCCAGTCCTTCCGGGAAAATGGCGACGCCCTCGAGTGCCCCGGAGCGCCCGCGGGCGGCGGACCCGCGCTGGCAGCGGAGCCGCCGAGGGAGCCGAGTGCCCGCCGCCCCGCCAGCCGCAGCCCCCGCAGCATGTCGCGCGGCCCCGCGGCTTCGAGCCGCCAGCTCCCGAGGACTGGGGGCGGCGGAGTTCGCGGAGCTGCGGAGATGTGAGCGCCAGGAGAGACTTTGCGCAACGAGTAAGCGTGGGTCCCC